>NW_017729027.1:10738611-10747142 GCF_001723915.1 Gavialis gangeticus
TGGACACCTGGCTCCCCTTCCCTCCAGGACCTCAGTGCTTCTCCGACTATTCTCCTTAGCTCATTGAAGTCCGCCCTCCTGAAATCCAGGCCTGCTGCCTTGCTGCAGGCCTTTGCCACCTTGTGCTGGATGATGAATTCCAGCAGGCGATGATAGCTGTTGCCCAGGTGGTCGAGCACCTGCAGCCCCCTCACCAGGTCATCGCCGGTGGCCAGCACTAGGTTCAACAAGGCATCTCCTCTGGTGGGGCTGTGCACCTCCTGCATTAGATGGAGGTCCTGCATTCTGGCTAGGAACCTAAGTGAGCGGTCAGACCTGGCTGACTGCTCTTCCCAGCAGATGTCTGGAAGGTTCAGGTCACCCATGACGACCACGTCCTTTGACCTAACTACCTCTGTGAGCTGACTTAAGAATTCCTGGTCTAGCTCTTCCCCTTGGTTGGGTGGTCTGTTGTAGACCCCCACCGTTAAATCTCTTTCCCCTCGACTGCCTTGTATTCTAACCCAGAGTACTTCAGAGTGCCCCTCCTCTGATTCTTTGCTAACTGATAAGGATGTGTATTCCTCCTTAATGTAGAACGCCACACCCCCACCTTTCCTCCCTGTCCTATCCCTCTTGTGGTCAACCCCACCATGGGGGATGTTATGGTGCACCCAGGGCAAAAGGTAGCTACTATAAAGGTAGCTGAAATGGTAGGCCAGATGCCACAAGGTGACTCCCCACTTTTCAACTCCAAAAGTTTTTTCTTTGGGGACTCCCCTGTGTCTGAGGCATGGAAGGCCCAGCTCCAAGAGAAACTCCAGAGCAGATCCAATGTTTTTTCCCTGCCCCCATGACACGAGTGGGACATGGGGGAGGCTAAGGGTGTTGAGCATCAGATCCGCCTTAGCAACCCATGTCCTTTCCACAAGAGGTCTCACCGCATCCCATTAGCCGAGATGGGGGAGGTCAGGTGCCACTTACAAGATTTGCTGGATCACAAGATTATCACGGAATCAAAGAGTCCTTATGCCTCCCCCATAGTCCTTGTACAGAAAAAGAATGGGAGCCTGAGAATGTGCATTGACTACCGCACCTTAAATGCACGCACTGTGATGAACGAGTGCACGGTCCCACGAGTACAGGAAGCCCTGGATTGTCTGGTGGGCAGCAAGCGGTTTTCTGTATTTGACCTGTGTAGTGGGTATTATCAGATTCCTCTGTGGGAAGCTGTTAAGGAGAAAACAGCTTTCATTTGTCCTCTGGGATTTTACCAATCTGTATTTTAAATAACTGGGTGTGATATATCTGTGTGTGTGTGTGTCTGTATATACTATAGGGTGTATTGTTTTGTAAACTTGTACATATATATATAATTTATGTCCTTACCCTTTAATGGTTTTGTTGTGATAATACATCTGTACATACTTAAGTAATTGATTGACTGGACCTGACTCTATAGGGGATGGAGGCAGCAGCTGGGCTGTTGTGTCCCTCCACAGCACCCTGCCCTGCCAATAATTCCCTCAGTTGGAGAGGGAAGTAAAAATCCTGGGCTACAAGTTTAAATTGACTACCTACTAGTTTCACTTTGTGACCCCTAGTTCTTGTGTTATGAAAGTTAGTAAACAGTAAATCCCTATCATCAACTGAATTTTCTTGAGCAGGTCCAGCTAAATTTGGCCCATGATGCCCACTTACTTCTAGGAGCTGTGAGCAGCTGATAAATGGAGTGACACAAGGTAGTTTGCTCAAAATAAAATATTTAATTATCTATGGGAATATAACAAGCAGAGAACAGCCAGTGTGCTTATTATCTTACCTATGCTTGGTGTTTCCTTCACACTGCTTGATAATTCTGTCTTAATTCTGATACCCCTCTGGTTCCCTTTGGAACTAAATTATAGCCTGTTTTTATACACATCCCTTTGTTCTTGCTTTCTCAGACTCTACTCTTACATGTTCCTAAACTCTTTACAGAGCGTAAATATCCAGCTGGGTTCTTTTCTCCCCATGTGAGGCCAACCAGATTCCTGCTTCTGCATTTGCAGATGCAAATGACCAATGAATTATCATGTGCATTGTTTATGCACCAACCGTTGAATTCATCTACAGCCACTGACTAATTCCTTACAAATCACAGCTAACTAATCCTTTCGTACCCTTTTGCCATCCACACAATTACCCCCCAATACAAAAGAGGCATAAGATTAATCAAATTAATACAGGTAACTATTGCATTCTTCACCCTTTATTAAAAGTAAAATACTAGAAATAAAAAGAATATGAAAGTGTGTTATAAGATTAACCTATTGGGTCAGACAAGTGGTGAGATAATGAGATAAAAAACTGGAGAAAGGTAAAGAAAAACAAATATCTTAGAAAAAAAAGTGAATAGTATAGGACATTGATATACTCTGTTTTATTCTTTATCTGGCTGACAGCTGTCATCTGTTTCAGTAAGTGGGAAAAGAAATGTCATAATTACTTTGAGTGCTCTTATAAAATAATGCTGCCTTACATAAGCGGTTTTTTTAGAGTTAAATAAGAGGAGAAAGAAAACAATGTAGAATTCAGATACCACTCCATCAGGTGGCTGTCTAATGTCCCACAGATGCCTCACTTAGGGTTCTATTCAAAATTTTTACAAACATTGGCAATACTGTACAATATTGTAAAAGTGGGGGGAGGGACAGAAGCCCCGGGCACTGCCTTTGAGGTGGGGGAGAGTGTGCAAAAACAGCCAGAGCTGGTGGCTAACTATGCCACCATCGGCAGCTCAGCCCCCACACTGCCCCATGTGCTGAAGCTGCCCAAGGTGCAGAGCTGCTTCAGTATGACTCTATGTATGCTCTAGCATTGGGCTGTCCATTAGGGCTGTGCGAAATTTCGCCGGGTGTTTTATTTTGAGGCTGTTTTGATGCATTTCAAGCTTGAAAAAGCAAAATCAGAATGAAACAAAAGGCTTCAAAACAACTTTGAAACAAAACGAGGGCACTCAAAACATTATGAAAGTTTTGAAACATTTCGAGTTTCAAAGCCAGGCTTACTTGGCTTCAGCACTGGTCCCAGCCGGCAGCTTCCTGCCATCTGGAGCACAGATCCAGGGAGGCTGCACCCCCAGGAAGAGTCCACCACAGCCCCACAGCCCTCCCAGGGGTGCAGGCCCCTGGATCTGTGAGCTGGATGACAGGAAGCTGCCACTGCCAGCTGGGACTGGTGGCAGCAGAACTCTTCCCGGTGCTGGCTGTGCCCAGCGCCAGTCCCAGGCGGCAGCAGCAGCCTCTTCTCATCTGGTGCGTAGATCTGGCAGCCCGCATACCTGAGAGGAATCCAGCACAGCCCTGCAGCCCTCCCTGGGGTGCGGACCCCTGGATCTGCATACTGGATAACAGGCAGCCGCTGCTGCTGGCAAGTGTCATGGGTTTTGATCTGAACAGTTTGAGGTGCAGTTTTCCAGAAACCTCTGCACCTATCTCCTTGAAAGCTGGCAAGCTTCATGCCCTCAGAAGGCTACCTTCCCTGCAATATTCATCCAAATCAGGCAAGAAATGACAAAGTTTTAGGTATTTTCATGATTTCCCATTATAGCCTATGGGCAAAATGTAAAAACGTGTCAAAACAACGAAAGTGTTTCAACAAAATGAAACAGAACAGTTCTTTGAAACAAAACCATGAAACAAAACACTGTCCCTTCGAAATAGCAAAATGGACATTGAAATGAAATGGTGCTGTTTCATACAGCCCTAGTGTCCATCCCTGGAACAGCCAGGGGCTGCACATAATCCTGGTCTGTAATCCTCAAGCTGCATACTGTGCAGGCCATATACTGCAAAGGCAGGCTCCCAGGAGTGTGTGTGCATGCGCGAGCATGTGTCCGCTATGCAGGCTGCGTGTGGCACACAACTCCCACCCCACCCTCTGCATGGCTGGCACCCAATCCCCCCACCATGCAAGCCCAGCCCCCCCAGCCCTGGACACTCCCCCACTGCACAGCAGAGGGAGAAATGGCTGCAGGGGCTTGCAGGTTACCAGTTAGACACCATTTCCCTAGCACAAGTTTCACATCTGCAGCAAAGCAGAGCAGGAATAGGCCAAGGACCCTCATTCCTTCAATTGCTTCCCCCTCCCCCGTTGCAGAAAATAAATCAGCTAAGTTTGGGAGGGAGCCTAGAGGTTCATGCCAGTGATTTGTCCTCCAAATCTGGAGGTATGTCCAATGCATCAAGACTTGATAACAGTGAATGAGAAGTGTTTAGATTTGTGGAGGCCCTAAATATTTTCCAGTGGTACTGAAAATGTTTAGCAAGTCATTTTACTTCTTTGAGACTTGATTTCCATTCTGCTTTCTCTAGGGTGTTTTAAATTCTTGTTTGTAAAGTACATAATTCCAGTGGCAAGTGATGCTGAAGGACATTTTCAAGATAAAACAAAGCAAGTAATGGCCTAAGAAGTGGCACTTTGGTAATTGTTCAGAAAAAACACAGGTACCCAGGATATCATGATGATAGTGAAATGCTGAATGTATTCAAGGACACTCAGGTCCAGGAGCCTTAAGGCTGATATACCTTTTACATAATTCCTCTCTCACAATTTTGCTCTCTTCACATCACACAAGTAAGTGTATGCTTAGTATAGACGTTGCCATCCGTCCTTAAAGAAGCAGCATATGCCAGAGACAGCATAATAGCCTACAACTTGCATAATCAACCCTCCTCCACCTAACTATATTGCTGCAAGTGGCTTCCATGGGGAATATGCCTTACATTTCAGGCCACTACTAGTTCAGAAGTTAATATGTGAAATTATCCCCACAAACAGGTATATGCCTTCAGGTATCTGACACACCTACTGAGGTGGGTGAATAACAATGGCACACACCTATAGTGCAAGAGCCAGGAAAATGTTGCATCTGTTAGTTAGCAAAGTTCTTTAGATCTGACTGTACGTGTTACTGTAATTTCAACATAGTGCCCTAAAAACATCAGCTGATAATTTGGCATATCCATTCTCCGACATGTACACATATGCATCTTCCATTGCAAAAGGGTGTATGCCACACCTCAGAAATGGTAGATTCTGTGATAGATATCATAGCAGATATAAATCTTAGCTGTGTGCAAGTATGAGAAACATAGCCTAAGTCTAGAAGAGGTACAATACAAGACAATAAGTTTATACCCTCTGCTGAAGTTATGACCACCTTCATGCCTATGATACACTAATTTGTGTAGTGTTTAATAGTACCTTTATCAATACAAATCAGACTATAAATACATATTTGTAAAGATCAGTAGTGGGTTCACTATGCTACGGATAATAAGATAGCTAAATGCCTCCTAAGTTAGGATGAAATCCCCTGCAGAAGAATTAGATATGGATGTTTTAGGATGCAGCTAGGAGCCACTGGACCAATGGGGAGTTAGCCTCTGATCAATATTGAAAAAAGGTCCTTATCACTTATGCAGATAAGTTTCTTTGGGTAGATGTGATATCTTTTATTAGACCAACTGAATAGTTGGAAAAAAGTTCTTTGCAAGCCTTCAGGTGTAATCATCCCTCTTCAGGCATAGGGAGTCTCTGCTGTTCCGAGACTCCAAGGAATGAAAGAAGCTAAATGTGTGGCAGGTTGTCAGTGAGAAAGTAAATAGATGTCAATTAGGAAAATAAAAGATACAGAAGGGAAGGAAGGTGGGGCACAAGGGGGAAAAAAGCTAAAGGTAAGTAAGGAAAACTCTATTGTAGTAGTTTTCCAAAGTAGAAAAGAGGCTGTCTGTGAAACAATCACTAAAGAGACACAGGTCACATTTAATATAAAACTAAGCTGGGTTAAATAAATCCTCCAAAGATCTATAATTTACACAATATTTATACTTCAATAGATATATTTTAACAAATAAACATTTAAATATTTTCCCTAGTGTTTTGGACCCAAGTATTGTACCTTCACAATGATGATGGGAAAACAACTAACAAGAAACAAATATGAAACTGACTCTATAGTTTCATTGCCACTATGCAGGAAAATGCAGATGAACAATGAATAAAAAATACTGGGTTTAATTTTTGATAATATTTAATTTTTATGACCTATGTAAGTAATGAAACTTGTTTATTAAACATCTTTTTGACCAGAGTGTATAGCCATAATATCTCCTGTCATTTTTCCTCAAAAACAGAGATGTCCCCTTTGTCCTTGCTGAATTCCAACATGGATCATTGCAATCTTACTATTGTCATAAAAGTTTCAGTTGGATCCAGCTGGGACTGTGATTCCGTTGTGGTAGACACTGTACAATAGTAGACAGACCGTTTTTGTTCTGAGAATATATAGTCTGCATCCAAACCGTAGGTGCATTGGTAGGGTTACCACATTTCCAGTGCCAAAAAAGAGGATAGCTTCCAACCCCTGGCCCTGCCAGTGCTCCTCACTCCCAACCCACAGTTCCCTGTTCCCCCCAGCCGCCCTGCCCAGAGTGCAGTGACTCCTATTTGTGTGGGAGGCAGGGGAGCAAGTCCAGCCCTGGCACAGGTGGGAAGGAAGAGTGCCTGTGGAACCTCCTACCCTGAGCCAGGGCTCTAGCACCACACCAGGTGTCCTAGCCATGCCTCTCTGCACAGTGTCTCCCGGCCAGCCCAGTCCCGCAAGCAAAGGCACCAGTCCCTGTGCCATCAGTCTAACCACAGAGTTCTCCACTGCCCTCAAAGAGCCCCCCAACCCCATTGTCCTGCTGCAGCCCCAGCACTCAGACAACTTCCCCCAGCGCCAGCAGGCACCAACCCCCTAACACACCCATTCCCTCCGCGCACCCCTGCCACACACACAACCCGGACAGTCCCCAAGTCCTGGCCCTCCACCCCCTGCTCCCCACAGACCTACCTGCATGCAGCTGCTGGGGCTGCTTCCACTACCCTGCCTGGCTACATGCTGACCATATACATGTACGCATGCACACATACATGATGCTCCCTGCCTCCAATCGCCCTCCCCCTATTCCCACCAGTGGAGCAGAGCAAAATCCCGGACATTCGTTCAGATTTAAAAAAAACACCTGGATAGAGATTGGAAGATCCAAAAAGAAGACACGTCTAGGAAAACCTGGACTTATGGTAACTCTATGCATTGGCTAAGCAGGAGCGGTGGGCTAGCTACTTATTCTTCCAATTGTATGAAAAAGTAGTATTTTTTTCCTATTCAGTACAAAACTATTGGCTAGTTCTGCTATGCATGGAGAGGTAGAATAGAGATTATAATTAGGGACATAACAAAATTGTGATTTTACAAAAAATACATAACAAAACGCAGCTTGCAATTTGCAGATTCAGAAAACGCAAAATACAGCATTGCCCAAGAAAGTGGACAATGTCCATGAAATTTGCGGGGGGGAAGAAAACTGACTGAAAATAAAATGTTGGATCGCCAGAGGGAGCCAGCAGTCCTCACAGCACAGAGGCCTGGCCGTGCAGCCTGCCAGGGAGCATGAATGCTGCGTGCCCCTGGAAGCTGGAGGGGAACAGCGAGCTCTGACAGGTGGCAGCAGCGTTGTTTGCTGTAAGTGGAGAGCTGCCCCAGGCAGCCATGGCACTGTCAGCAGTGGGGCGGTGGCGAGTGCCAACTGGTGGTTGGAGACCATCCGCAAACGCCACCAGTAGCATCAGTGGTGACCAGCAGTGGCAAGTGGCGACAGCCTTTTCACAGGGGGTGCACCACCACGCTCAGGGGGTTCATGTGCACCCACATGCACCCCCTACACGTCACAATGCTGGGGAGGAAGAAGGGAGTGGGGGCTGCCGGCACACAGGGAAGCCCAGGATGCCTGCCACTGATTGGCTGAAAGCTGCTTGTTGTGCAGCCCCATCCCCCTCCATCAATCGGTGGTAAGGGGAAGAGCTGCATGACAGACAGCCCTCACAGCCAATCAGTGGCAAGAGGTGCGGCCAACAGGGCCCCTTGGCCAATTAGAGGCAGGCAGGGTCCTGGCTATGATAAGCCCTTGCAAATGGCAGCTGGCCCTGCGATCTGCCTGCAAAATCAGCCAGCTATCTCTTTGAGTTGGGTAGACCCCTAATTATAACCTGCATTTAAAGCTCTGTTGGTATTGGTCGTTACTCAAACTGCATTGGAGATGAGGTCAACAAAATCTGGTGTCCCTCAAGCATTTCAACAAAGCTATTACTGAATATAATTACATTCTAATTTTATATGGGGACACAGTAAAATTTCATAGATTTCATAGACATTAGGGCTGGAAGGGACCTCGGAAGATCAAGTCCAGCCCCCCACCCAAAGGGCAGGAAGTCAGCTGGGGTCATAGGAGCCCAGCAAGATAAGCATCCAATTTGCTCTTGAAGGTGTTCAATGTAGGTGCTTGAACCACCTCCGACGGCAGGCTATTCCAGACCTTGGGGGCTCGGACAGTAAAGAAATTCTTCCTTATGTCCAGCCTGGAACGGTCTTCTAGTAGTTTATGACCATTCGACCTCGTCATCCCTTGGGGCACTCTGGTGAACAAACGTTCCCCCAGATCCTGGTGGTCACCCCTGATAAACTT
>NW_017729027.1:10748018-10748228 GCF_001723915.1 Gavialis gangeticus
ACCCTGGGGTGTAGATTGTCAGGGCCAGCTGACTTGAAGGTATCCAGCTTCTCAAGGTGTTCCTTCATGAGGTCAGCATTAATGGAGGGCAGGGGATCTCCCTCACCGAGACCTCCCTGGTCTGTAGCGGGCATGGGCCTCCCATGGGATTCATGAAAGATTGATGCAAAGTACCCATTTAATGGGTTGGCTTTTTCCTGGGCGTCAGTT
>NW_017729027.1:10749431-10756715 GCF_001723915.1 Gavialis gangeticus
CAGCAGGCCAGCAGTGGTGGTAGTCCCCCTGTCCCCCAAAGGGTTTAGTTTAAATCCCGGTGGAGCAGGGCTTTAATTGGCTGGAACTTTGGCATACCGATAGACTCAAATCACTGGTACCAGATACAGGTGCAACTTCTGGCAACACTACCTTGAACAGTAGAGTTTAACACCAGTTATGCTACCAAGGGTCCTGATTTGAGAATTAGCATTTTGTATAAATTCTGAAATAAGAGACAAATTTGCCTAGGGAAAAAACTTTTGATTTAAAGAAGCATATGAAATGACTGATTATAGTTAAAAGAAAAAAGATCTAGGATCTGTTCCAGCTCCATCAGTGATCTGTTAGTTCTGTGAAAACTATTTAGCATCTGTATACTTAAGTTACCGCATTTGTGCAATGGAACTAACGATGCTGGATTTGGTAAAGGTTTTTGAGCTCTGGAGATGACAGACATTATAATTAGTATTAAATATTATTATTTTAATGTAATTAAGACTATCTGAAGATAGCTAACTGAGCTTGCATGTAGAGAATTACCTCAAGTTACTTGATGTAGCGTAAAGTATAAGCATTAATATACATGTCTGTGCAGCTATGTTTGTTCGTTGCAGTTGAGCTCTTTTGGCACAGCTAGTAGAGTCAGTAAGGCATACAGACTAAATAGCTATAAATCATGGAGTTGCAAGATTTTATCATCCTTCCCCCTTAAGAAATTTAAGTGTGAAAATCCAATGCTACTGTAATATTAAGAAGCATTCCAAAGTCAGCAAATTACAAGGGTTAAAGTCACTCTGGCAATATTAATCTAGTTATTTCGCACATTTATTGGTATGCATTTCTTTCTTTTTCTGAAGTATAAATCTTATTACTCGTCATAATAAAATTTACCAGATCCACTCTCATCCTTCTATTAAATCCACTGAATGATCTCTGTTCACTTTTTCCTCTCTTTCAAAGGTATTGGATTGTAGATATTCTCTGTGTTACTGAGGAGTGCTCTTCTCTGTCACTCCCTGACTTGTCTAGAGAGTAGACAGAAACAAGTAATGTCTTAGGCCCATAATGCTTCCCTCCACAGCCATCAACACATTTTATAAAACTCATTCAACTTATTTTCATATCATTACACTCAAATGACCCTTATCACTAGTATCAATAGAAACCCAATGAAAATATTTTCACTCTCTAGAGAGAAAAATATTAAAATCTCAGAAAAAATCTATTCTTGGTTTAATTTTATTTGAATTGTGTACATTACTAAAATTACTGATAATCTGCAAACTGTCACTTTCCTGTTCTCTTAGATATGCATCATAATGAAATAAAATGCAGCTGGAATGTTTCTGGAATGAGATCTCTGAAAGTTATCCTAACCTTTTATAAAAAAAGGGAGTGCATGGGGAGAAGCTGAAAGAGAAATCATTTGCTAAGGAACTGAGCAAACAAAGCCTAAGAGAAGTTCGGATAAAACTTTCCTTGAGGGTAGGTTAACCCATAACTTCCTACCGTATCTTTCATTCTCCTCTGAAGCACTCTGTGGAAAATTAGCCGTGTCCTCCCAAAGCAAAACTATTTCCTGCAGGACCACATAGTCTCCTTTAATTTCACCCACCGCTACTTAGATGGAAAAGGAAGGAACAGATGATGAAATACTGTCCTGAGACAGGATTAGCACTAGTTCTATAGTTTAGAAGGTCATCTCCTCTACACAGGACTCCACCATCCCCATACCTTGTCCTTTCCACACCAGATGTTATAACTTTACTTGCGTTAGTTCTCCACTGAGGGAGCCTGTCTCCAGACTGCCTTGGATCAGTTACTAGGTGGCTGGTTCCTCACTCTTGGTCGCTTGTCCTGTTCTTCCCCGTGCAGGTCCCAAGCCACCTGTTTCGCAGCTCATCCCTGCCCTTAGCTTTCAGGGCAGACTTGTATTGGACCAATGTCCCAAAGTCACTTAAGCACCCGGCTCCATCTCTTCTTCCTTGCAGGTCATTGGAACAGATTTCTGCACCCACTGGATTCATGCTCACTGGCTTGGATGCTACAGCCCCTTCCTCTCTCTGGCCTCACAGGTAAGTCAGTCTTTGGGACTCTCTCCCAAGTCCTGTCAGTTGGCTGCATTCTGTCATTTCCCTGAGTTCCACCAGGTCTCCTCCAGAATGGTTTCCCCTTTTTGGCCGACCCTGACTGCCTGGTCCTTTTTAATTCCCCGCGCTGATCATCTGTGAGACTGGCCACAGCATTCCATTTGCTGCCTGGCCAGCTCTCCCAGTTGATCGCGCTAATTAACATCTGAGACTCTTGGCACGGCTTTTCTCTGGTTCGGGCTCACCAGCATGGTAGGTCTTCCTTTGTTCTCTGCTCTTTCAGCATTGCATGACAGGGTGGACTTCTTACCCTGTCACACACTCATCATAGTTCTCTCTTTGTGAAAAGACGCTGGAACTGATGGACCATTGATCTGACCCACCTTGGTGCTTTCTATGTTCTGCTAACAAAGAGTTCACTCTCAATGGACGTAATCGAAGGGTTAACATACGGCAAACACAGAATTCCCAAAAGATGCTGCTTAGATCCGGGTTCACAACATATAGCTCATGGCCAGGACAATCTGTGCAGTTTGGTTTCCTACTTGCAGATGACCTGAGGATTTGCATCCAGCTGAACTGGATTCAGGAAGTGGTGGTGCTCCATTGAAAAGTGAACCTTACAACCAGTCCTTCATAAATTTTGAGTTGGGTGCCTTTGCCTAGATCATACAAGTTGAGAACAATAATTCTTTTGTTCAGAATTTCTGTCAGTTACTTAATTCTGTGCCTGTAGATTTCTACAATCCTGTCTCCAGTTTTCCTTACCCCATGCTGAAAATAAAAGGGCTGTGTCACACCTTTCTTACAGTTATTTTCTGTTTTCTTGTGAGGAAGTGCTGTATCCAAAATGGCACCAAATTGGATGGGTTGAAAGACCTCTAAATTATACATTGATTTTGAAACTACCTGTTTATTAGCAGACTAAAGATTAAACTAGCAAGAGTTAATGCTTACTAAATTAAACCAGATTAGTATTAGCTAAACAAAACTTTCCAAGTGTTTCTGCACAACAATCTTCCACTGGTTTAACTCAGCTGAGTTAGAGAATGACTCATTTAACCCAGTAGAATTCCTTTGTATAGCCTGAGCCTCAGTATACATGAATGTACATTTGCTAATTATGGTCCATGCTCATAATTAAGGAAGAGCAGGAAAAGAACTGCACAGAAAAATCTGCATAATATTTACCCAAATAAAAAAAGTAATTAAAAATTCTGCTAACCATGAGCTATATGAACAAAACAGTTGACATAGTCTCCCATAAAATTCTCTCAATTAAACTGGACGGTACAAGCCTGGACCAGCTTACAGTGAGGTGGGTGGATAACTGGCTTAGAGGCTGGTCCCAGAGAGTTGTAATTGATGGGATGACCTCATCCTGGAAGACTGTTTCCAGTGGTGTCCCACAAGGATCAGTGTTTGGACCCATGCTTTTTAACATATTTATTAATTATTTGGATGAGGGGGTGGAATGCTCTATGATTAAGTTTCCAGACGATATCAAGCTGTGGGGAAATGCAGACACACCAGAAGATAGGGCAGGGGTGGGAAAAATACGGTCCATGGGGCCCCTACAACATTTAGAAAATTAATCTTAATTTGCCCCTGGCTGCCTGTCATGCGACCCTCAATGACTTGCCAAAATTCAGTAAGCGGCCCTCCACTCAAAATAATTGCCCCCCACCCTGCTGGGATAGGGTAAAGATCCAGGATGACCTTGACAGGTTGGTTCTATGGGCTGATTGGAATCAGTGAAGTTCAACAGGGAAAAGTGCCGGGTCCTTCATCTGGGTAGGAAGAACCTTCACCAAAACTACAGGATAGGCGGTAGCCCACTGGCTGACACAGCATCTGAATGGGACCTGGGGGTCACAATCGACCAGAAGATGAATATGAGCCAACAGTGTGAGGAAGTCGCTAGCAGGGCAAATAGAACTCTGGCACGTGGCAGCCAATGTGTTGTCAACAGATCCAAGGAGGTGCTTCTCCCTTTCTACTCAGCTTTGGTGACGCCACAACTGGAGTACCATGACTGTGCCCAGTTTTGGGCACCACACTTCAAGGATGCGGATAAGCTCAAGAGGGTGCAGAGAAAGGCCACTCGCATGATCACGCGCCTGGAGGATAGGCCCTATGAGGAGAGACTCCGGGAGCTGGGCTTATTCAGTCTGGGTAAGAGGAGGCTGCAAGGTGACTTGATAGCCGCCTACAAGCATGTCAGCGGGAAACGTCAAGGTCTGGGGAAGCAACTCTTCAGGAAGGCACCCCTTGGGAGGATGAGAACCAGTGGTCACAAACTAATAGAGGGAAGATTTAGGCTGGACATAAGGAAGAACTTCTGCGTAAGGGTAACTAGAATGTGGAACACACTCCTGGCAGAGGTGCTGCAGTTGCTATCCCTGGAGGTATTCAAAAGAAAACTGGATAAGCACCTCGTTGAACTAATTTGAGTTCATTAACCTCCTGCCTATGGCAGGGGACCGGACTTGATGATCTTACAGGTCCCTTCCGGTCCACTGACTCTATGACATTTCTTTTCCTCACCTTTTCTTCCATATTTTCTTCTCATTTTTCCACACTTATTCTTTCCCCTCTTCCATCCAGTATTTCTTCTTCTTGTTATAGCCTACTCTACTTTGAAGGTATGTTCAAATTAGGCCTTGCCCACATATATATTCAGGCCTATGTCTGAAAGGTAACCAGTAAGTAATAAACAATCCAAACTAATAAAACACTCTGAAGCAATCTGGCACTACACGACCAATAATTAACAGTGACTGTGTAAATAAGGTTTGCTCTCTTTTAATAACATGAATATAATCACTTACAAATCTCTGGTGCAACACTAGTTATTATTTATAATATTATTAGTGAGTCTTAGTCTTTTATTTATTTTTTTTTGTTTGCTTGGTGGAATATAGGTGTGTACTATCACTGAATACAAATAAGAGGTCCACCCAGCAGAGTCTGAGTCAGAATTGCTGGCTGGCACTCATCAGGAAGGATGAGAAATACTTGTGATTGCCTCCCTACAGATGTGAAGTCCTAGGGAGAAGGAATTTGACCCCAGCAGTCTTTCCTGCCCAGAGCAGGGTGGCTGGACCCGACAATCTCCCAAGGTTCCTTCCACCCCCAAACTTCTGCGAATCTGTGAGGTCATCTAGTCCAACCCTCCCCTCAAAGTAGGACCATCCCCAACTAGATCATCTCAGCCAAGGCTTTATCTACCTGGGTCTTAAAAGCCTCTAAGGATGCTCTCTAGATGACCTGTGCCAATGCTTTACTACATTCCTGGTGAGAATTTTTCCTAAGATCAACCCTAACCTTCCCTTGCTGCAACTTGAGACTACTGCTCCTTATTCCATCATCTGCCATCACTGAGAATAGTCTAGCTCCAATGAGGCTGAAGTTGGTTGCTTGTGGGATATTATTTTACATATTAATTAGTACATGTGCATAGCTAATGAAATTCTCTCATTAGGATGTGTAATTCATTAATAACAAGCTTATACTGGGTCTAGATTAGCTTTGAAAAAGGAACTAGGAACCAGGAACAACCAACCAACTTCAGCTTCAGCTAGTGTTCCATCTAAAGAGTCTGTGTAAAAAATTAAAGATTCTCTGTAAAAATTCAAATCTGGCATTTTTCCATATTTTTTCCATAGCAAACAGATTTCTAGAATCCCTGGTAATTAGATGCCAGGAAGTCTAGGTTCCTAGAAGACTCATGAGTTGTGCTAGTTTATTGGAAGGTAATCCACCAGTTATTCTGTTTTTGGTTAACCCTAAGTGGAATATTTTCCTCTTTCAGAGCAAAGAAGCTCTTTGTATTTGTTACCAGCTTCCAAAATAGAACAATTCCAGTTACTTACTATTGCTGCTGTTGCTGGGAAGCTACTTTTACAAGCCATACATGTACATATAGTACAAATGTATTTCTTCCTGAGGATTGTTCAGAAGAACTTTTTTAATACTGGAGCACTGCCAAATGAGACCACCCAATTTTGGAAATATAAAGCAGCAGTGCAAACTGGAAGAATGTTGAATCGCTATGTGGAAAAAATATTCATTTCCAATTACTGACAGATGTAGCTTTGGCAATCAGCATAGGATATGAGGGCCTCATTCTATCTCAGATCATAATTTATGAGAGCATCTCCATGCTGAAACATGATGTTTAAAATGTGCACTAATATATAAACATTTATTTAAGCAGCAGGTTGATTTCAATGGAATTTAATGCACTTAGGTACCCCCTTGAATTGCGGTCCAAACGTGTAGGTACTTCCTTTCTTTGAGAAGGTTCATACAAATCAAGCGATCCTCTCTCAACCTTTCCCAGTTGCCTAGGTAAAGATCCTTTCCTTACCTGGACACAAAAGCCATACCACTTCAGCTGTACTCAACATCAATCCCCCAACTCTGGATAAAGTTATAAAAGTGTTTATAACTTCATGGCTTATTTCCTGTATAGAAAAGAAAATGATGATAGAAAGGATCTTTTTGACTAGTATGATGGAGAGCTTGTGGGATGTTATTTTACACATTCATTAGTACATGTGCAGAGCTAACAAGCTGCTCTCTCGTTAAGATGTCCAATTCATTAATAACAAGCTTATATTGGGTCTAGATGCGCTTTGAAAAAAGAAACTGGGAAGAAGGAACCAACTTCAGCCTCATCTAGCGCTCCATCCTCCTGGGAACCCCCTTCAGGTAGTTGGAGGCTGCAATTCAATCCCCCTTCCGTCTTTTCTTCTTCGAAATGAGCCCTGTTCCCCCAAACTAGGACCAGGGTGCCCCCCAGCACTGACGGCGCGGGGAGCTGGGCTTCGGGCTGCCCCTCGCTCAAGGGCAGAGCGGGAGGCTCCTTCCACCCCCTCAGCGGACCGCCCGCTCCTGGGTGCCCGCCCAGGAAGATACCGGGGCAGCAGGAATCGCCTCAGCCAGAGACCGGAGCTGCGCTCACCCCGCACGGAGCCCCCAAAGCGCCCAGGAGGCACAAGGCCCCATCACCGGTTCCTGCCCCCCGAGCAGCGGCCGCGACTGCACTTGCCGGCTGCAGCTGAGCAGGGACTGCGCATGCGCGGCTGCGGCGCAGATGGAGCTGGGAGGGGGCGGGTCACGTGACGCGGGCGCAGTTGCGGACCTCGCAGTTGCCGGTGCCCCAGCCCGAGCCGTGCCGGCCCGCCC
>NW_017729027.1:10757298-10757903 GCF_001723915.1 Gavialis gangeticus
GCCGGAGCCCCTGCTGCACCAGCGGTCGCTCGGCCTGTCCCGCCCGCGCCCCGCCGCGCCGCGCCTGGCAGCCTGCTCTCGGGTGGGGTGCGGGCCCTCGGCACCTCGCTAATATGAGGAGGCGCGAGCCCCGGCGGGGCTCAGCTCGCTGAGGCTGGAGCCTCGCCGTCCCTCACGGGCCCCCAGGCAGAGTCGTCGACAGCGACGGGACCGTGGGATGAAACCGCTCTGGATTCGCCTGTGTGTAGAGGGAGGGTGAGAGATTCATGTGGGCAGAGACAGGGAGACATGTGGAGGGCAGTGGTAGGTAGGTGTGTGTGGAGGGAGAGGTGGGTAAGCAGTAGAGAGAGAAAGGTAGGTAGGTAGGTATGGGGGAAAGAGAGAGGTAAACACTGAGGGTGGTGTGGCACTGGAGCAGGTTCCCCAGGCAGGTGGCAGAAGCTCCATCCTTGGAGGTTTTTAAGATCTGGCTTGACAAATCTATGGCCAGGATGATCCAGTTGGATGGTCCTGCTTTGAGCAGGGTATTGGACTAGATGACCTTCTGAGGTCCCTTCCAACCGGAGAGGGAGGGAGGGTGGGAGGGAGGTGTGTGTGTGTGTGTA
>NW_017729027.1:10758748-10784603 GCF_001723915.1 Gavialis gangeticus
GGGTGGGAGGGAGGTGTGTGTGTGTGTGTACTTATACCTATGCGTATAGCTAGATAAGTATATTTATCTATCTGTATATTCATATGTGTCTATATATAGATACCTTGGTAGATACCTCTATGGAGGGGAGGGTGCATGGGCGTGCTTCTGTATTGCAGCTAGGAGCTGCCAATTGATATAAGTTGTTGAGCGAGAACAGGAAGCTTGGGAATATGGGTTTGAGAAACCATGGGAAACAGCCTTCAGTTTGGGGATGGCACTTTAGATAGATGTCTCTGGCAAAATGGTCTAAGTGTGAAAGCATTAGCGGTAAGGATGTTCAACTTGCCACCTTTGGGTTTCTGAGCTGGGCTGGGGAAGTGAGTGGGGAAAGTTCCCGCTTGCTTTTGAATGCTGTCTGCAGACCCAGAAGGTGACAGTGCAGCTTACTTTTGGTTCATGATTTCATGGCTGTCTGCAGTTGTGCAACCAAGAACTCATTTGATTTTAAGCCTTTAAAAAAGCTTTTCGCATATGGTACTGTAAGAAGGGGTGTATTTTGTGGTTGTGGATTAATGGAATATGTGGGACCGATTTAATATTCCATATTAATGGAATATGTAGCTACAGATCCTGGGAACATATTACTGCATCAACTGCCTTTCCTTTCCCACCCCCCTCATCTTGCTGCCATCTGTCAGATAATAAACAAATCTTATGTTATAGGTACAGAGCTCCTTATTGCATGGTCTGCCTCCCTCCTGTCTCATGATTGCACCTTTTAGCCATATTTTAAATATTAAATGAATCCTACATGCACATTTCTGCTGTGTTTAAAATCTGCCAGAAGATGAGATCACATGAAAAAGCTGCAGTAGCAGTGCACTGTAATCAGCCAATGGTCGCTCTCTATCTCTACTTCCTGCTACATGCTATTTCTGTGCTCCCCAGGTAATGTACAGAAGGGACACTTTCAGATAGTCAGTGGTGTTTTCAGGCTCAAACAGAATAGATATATGTGGAGGTCCTCCTTGAACTTCTCAGAGAGAAGAGGTTCAGTTCTGATTTTCCAGAACACTGAACATGCATGGGATTTCTTAGTATTCCAGTATCTACACAAGATAACTTTAGTTGAGCAGCAAGAGACAAAATATGTTTTTGGAAGAAAGAGGAATCCTAAGCAAGGTCTCTGGATTATTGCTTTAATTACTGATATAAGTTCATCAGTTTTCCTGGTAAAAGGTGTCTTGCATCCTAGGAGTCTATAAAAACCAAATTATGACTGTCATCATCAGGTAGAAAATAACCACAGCAGAATTGTTGCTTGAGCAACCTGGCTAAAATCCTACACACCTATGCTGTGCAACACTATTTCTCAACACAATATTATAACTGTACCACAGCAGCGTTGCTCAACAAATGATACTGTGCATTAAAGTTGCACAATAAACAGTGTTGGAACATCACTACACAGCAGCGTTACACAATAAACACATGAAGAAATGTTATTCCTACTATAACTACACAATCAGGTTTTCTCAGTTATTTCTGGTTACTCGCGCACTCACATCCAGACATCTCAAGCATCTCCTATTTCCCACTCCTTCTAATCTGGAACACCAATTAGGTTTCTTTACCGTACATAATCAGAGCTTTTTGCTGCTATGACATTTCAATATTCATTTTTCATAGCCTCCCCAAACTCTTGGAATAGTACTTGGGGAATCTTGGCTTAGCTTTGCCACAGATTTCTTCTGCTTCACAGAAGGAGAAGAAAAATACCATGTCATTGAAAATTGGTCAAGTCCGTTCTGAGGTTACAAAAACTAATCATACAGTGTTTGCATGGTGGTTAGGTACAAGGCAAAGCTTAAGAGTATTAGGGTGAGCTAACTGTTCATTTTCATACCTACATATGAATGGGAGGTTTTGAAGTTTAATGTTAACTCTGAATTTCCTGGGTTGAAACAGCTAGATTTATGAAAAATAGCAACAGTCTTGGGATTTTTATTTTTTTAAGGTTAAGAATACATGAGTAATTTCATACCTACAAAACACTGGGTTTTTTGGTCTTGGAATACTACTCTATTCCAGTCCTTCTTTGTCTTCTCAAGTTAGGCTCCCCTCCTAACTCGAGAAGACAAAAGTGCATTGAATGGAATGCTGACCCTTTAAGGCCAAATATAGTAGGGCATGAACATAGTAAGAATCTACCCTGAAGTAACTGGGGTTAGGGGGTTTACCACCCTGTCCTGTTTTGTGTAACTACCCACATGCATGCTGTTGTCTCTCAGTAGATGAGAGCTGAATTGGTCTACCTCAGCACCATTGCACTGAAGACAAAGGTGGGCTAGAGGTGGGAAGTTCTTGGAAAGCTGGGCTAGAGCTAACAGGATGAAATTCAGTGCAGACAGATGCAAGGTGCTACACCTCAGGTAGAGTAATCAAGAACACAAATATAAAATGGGTGACACCAGGCTGGATGGCACACTATAGAAAAGAAGGAGTCTTGGTAGACCACAAACTCAGTACGACTCTGCAGTGTGATGCAGCCGCACAAAAGGCGAATGTGGTTTTGAATGCATCAGTGGAAACATTAGGTGCAAGACACAGGGAAAGTGATAGTGCCTCTCTACTTGGCATGGGTTAGGCTGGAACTGGAGTACTGGGTGCAGTTTTGGGCTCCACATTTTAAAAAGGACATGGAGAAGTTAGAGAGGGTCCAGAGGTGGGCAAAGATGATCAAGAGCTTGGAAAGCAAGTCATACGAGGAGAGGCTAAAGGAGCTAGGTATGTTTAGCTTGCCAGAGAGTTGCTTAAGAGGGGGACATGATAGTCTTTAAATATTTGAAGGGCTGCCATGGAGTGGGAAAGCACCTTGTCTCTCTTGCTGGAGACAGGAGGACATGAACCAATGGTTTGAAGTTTCAGCAAAGTAAGTGTCTTGTTACACAATAATTTTGGGCAGCTCCTGGCATGCTTAACCTATGGATTGTCCACAAATAAACACCTTAAAGTAGTTCTAAACCCTCATTAGGCAGCTCAAAATTATGCCACTCCAGGACAGGATTATCTCTGATCCGCACTACCCAGCTCCTATTCTGTTAAAGTGTGGCCATTCTCTGCTGATGTGCTCCCCAGGTTGAAGTCCTTTGCTGTCTCAAGATCTCTCTCACCCTGCCCGTAGAGCAGGGATAGAAGCCTGTCCTGGATTACCAGTGTTTTAGTGTCAACTCTCAGCTAACACTCCTAGTTCTGCTCCTGCTCACCAGGTGTCTAGGGGAAAGTCATAACTGTGCACGCAGGGGAAGTCAGAGAAGGTTTCTAAACTAAGGGTGTGACTGCTTCACACTATAAGCTAGCGTTAACACCGTTCAGCATTTCTGTGGCTCACAGCATAAAGTGTAACAAGGTCCTAAGTTTAGATTGGATATCAAGAAAAACATCACTGTTAGAACAGAGAGGCAGTGGAATAGACTGCCTAGGGAAGTTGTGGACTCTCCATCATTGGAGGTGTTCAAGAAGAGACTGCCATTGGTCAGGGATGATCTAGGTGTAGCTAGGCCTGTGTTCAACTGTGGGTATTTACCATGGTTCTGGGCTTTGCTGCTTGCCCCAACCCACTTTTCTTCTACGTGTGTCAGGGTGTTTTTAAGCCTTCCTTAGAGGCTTTAAGGCTTGGGTGTTGGCTACAGCCAAGGCTGGAGACTTTGACTGGAGTTGTGCCAGTGCTTCTGCTGGGACCAATGCTGGAAGTTCCTGGCTAGGGCATCTTGCCCTCTGGTTAGGGTCAGACTGATTACTATATTTGGGGTCAGGAAAGAACTTCAGATTGGTATGGTCAAATTGGTATGGGTTGTGGGGGGCTTTGTGGCCCTGTACCCAAAACCTGCTGAGTATACATTGACGTTTGATAGAAACAAGACATTAGTTGTCATGGCTTCCCTGCAGGTTAGGGTGTTATGTCTGTGTTGTCAGGGATGATGGTAGTCTCATATAGAGTGTAGATTATGGATTGTACGGGATGGCTTGTATGGGATGTTCCTACCTCTGCAGGTCCCTTCCAGCCTGACTTCTCTCTGATTCTACGTTAGCTTTCACTTACCACAGGGTATAATTATGCATGTAAGCAGTTAACTCAGAGTTACTGATATGTAGAAAATCTCTGTCCCCCTTTCAACCCTGTGATGAGTCATTTCTATGTCCATACTTGCAATCTGCACAACTAGTTATCTTATCTTCATGTGTCAAAGGACAGTAAATAAAAATTAAAGAAATGCTAATATCAGTTACTTGGAGAGAGGAAAATAGTGTTAGGGAGGAAGAAAGTATAGGAAATCCAGGCCATTGCTCCTTTAAGGTCTTGAGACCAATAGTCTGGTGTGGGCAGGGAAAAGCTTCCCTTTCTCTCAGCCAGGCCAGACAGGTGTCTGGAATGATTAGACTTGCCTGGGAAGGATTAAGAGAGTGATTAGATAATTGAGTCCAGGTGATTTAAAAGATAGCCTCAAGCCTATGCTAAGATTGCTGCTGGGGAAGGAGAAGCATAAGAAGGTATTGACTCTAAAAGGAGAGCTCTTCTTGAGGAGGTGATGGCTCTGAATAAACTAGACCCCCAAAGAGTGGAATTTTACAGGGGCATGAGATGATTTTTCCTGGACCTCAGAGAGAAACTGACAGTGCCTAAAGCAACATCTCCAGCCATGAGGGGGGTACCTTAGAATAGCACAATCTACAACTGCCATGGTTGGCAGGTTCATGAGACCGTCCTGTTTAGGAGGTAGAAGAGAGGGGAAAGACATAGGCATCATTCTTGGTTGGTATAGGGGACTGAAGTGATGTCTGGGGTGTACCAGCTCTATTTTCTAGGAGTAGGGGAAGTGTGTAGAATGGGTTCTATGGCAGGAAGACTTTGACCATCCCAGAGGCATAAAGGAAAAGATACAGGAGACCTGCTTAGCCTTAATGTAGAGTTGGGAGTTAGGAGTTTCAAATTCTCTTTTCACTGAGGGAGAATACTGACTATACTTTCAAGCCAAGGGGGAGAGAATTTGGGAACGGTGGTGGTTTTTTATTCTCTTCCCAGGATCTGATTGGGCACAGGTCCCTGAAATATAATTCTTCTAGAGGAGAGCCAAGTAGACTGATCTGAGGGACAGTGGGATTTCCTGAGTGAGGATGTTAGACAACAGATAGACTTGTCTCTGCATCTACAGAGAAGGAAGTAGTAGTAACCATAACTCTTCCAGGAGCACCAAAACATCTCTACAGGCTGTAGACCCAGACAAAAGCTCTTGAGCAAAAATTGGAGAGGATGAATGGTCATGAGATCCAGGTCTGGGGTGAGAAAAGGGATTGGGGTGATAAAGGAGACAAATATTCCAAGTACGTAGAGGAGCTGGCTAAGCAGCAAGTGTGTACAAAGCAAGGGGAGTCAGTCCTTGGAAAACTGAGACTTTGTACAAGCCAAACAACAGACAATTTTGAATTTAAAAACACAACATTGGAAAAGTAGGGGGAAACATATTAGGAACAGAATTAAAATGCTGTCAGTAGACATAGCTCATGACATAAAGGCAAAGGCGAGTTCATGACAGAAACCACAGTTAGAAAAAGTGACCAGAGCAGCCAATAAGATAACTTAAAAGCATGGAATATTTTATTACACCATTTAAAAAAAACCCAGGAATGGGAGAAAACTAAACTGAAGCTAAATTCAAGAATGAATCATGGTTACTGACCTGAAAGATCAGAATGGTGACTGGCAGGCTCATAAAGAACTCACAAGGTGGCTAGAGAGAAAAAGAAGAGCTACAAACAGCGTTAGTAGAGAAGAATCAGCCCAGGAGAACGTTGCAGGAAGACCTGGCATCCAAGTCAGCTATCAGAGACAAATTGATCTCAGATGTAGGATCTAGAGGAGCAGTAGAAGAGCTCTTTGAAGTCATCACCTCAGGACAGATAGGATATATCTATTGCAAGCATACCAGAAGCTAAGTCTCAGCATTATGCTGAAGTATAGATGGAAAATAACAGCACAAGGAAGTGTGCAGGAAGGCTCTGATGTCCATACATTGACTTACAATCAGTGACTTCCAGCTTTGGAAATGAGAAGGAGAGCCTACAAGGAGGAAGAGATGGTGGGGGAAAAAAAAACAGAAATAGATTCAATTAAGTGAAAGCCTCAGGTATGTCTGCATACCCTTTTTTTTTAGTCACCGAAAAACCCATGCTCAGAGAACCTGTTTCCCAAAGGAGATGGACAATAGCATTACGTACATTTTTGCATGGTAACTGCCTAATTTTGTTGACTTCTGCAAAAATAGTCCAAGAGCCAGGAATATCCATAACATGTGGCATATTATAACTTAAGACATTTCAGTAACTCTAGGGAAATACTTTAGAAATCGTTTATAGTACAGTGCTGAAAGTCCTTGGAAAACCAGGCTATTGTTTCTGGGCTTGTCTGCACTATTGTGGCAGAGGACCCTAGCGTGTTCCACCCACCCACCCACTGATGAGCTCCAAACACAGGTGTTTGTGCATGAGTTTGCTCTAGGTTCACTCCCAGTGACTACACTTAGGCATACTGTAATCAAGAGCAGGCATACAGAAATGAACTTGGAGCAGGCTTACTGACATTTTCATGTTTGGAACAAGCCTACGCATGTGTTTTGGGTAGCGCTTGCTTGGCCCTGTCCTCCATCAGGATGTGCTTCCACCCTGGTGTAGAAGACAACCCCTGAAGGGCCAGAAGCCAAGAGCTTTGGAGAGTGAAGCAAGGTTCTGTTTTCTTCCAGCCAGCCCACACAGGTGTTTGGGTCTATTAGATTCACCTGGGAAGGATTATAGGTGTGGTTAAGTGACTGGGTGGATGACTTAAAATGATGCTACAAGCTGTAGTGATGACAGCTAGGAAGAAGAACCAACTCTGGACATAGTCCCAAGAAAGAAGCATGTGAAGAACCTGACCTTGAGGGAAAAGTTTGTGAGCAGGGGACACCCAGGACTCAAGGCACAAGCCCAGGAAGGACTGTGGAATCCTAAATCTGAAAAGAAAGAGGACAGAAGAGTATATTTGTTTTAAAAACTGGGTATGATTGGATTTTTCCTGGAGCTCCAGGGAAATAGGCAGGGCCCATTGCGGGCCATGAGTGGGTGCTTTCAGACGGAAGCCATTTACACACACAAACTTTATAAAATTAGGGTTGGAAAGCACCTCAAGAGGTCATCTAGTCCAGCCCCGTGCTCAAAGCAGGACCATCCCCATATATATCCTCCAAGTCAAGGCTTTGTCTAGCTAGGTATTAAAAACCTCCAAGGATGGAGATTCTACCACCTCTCTGCATAACCTGTTCCAGTCCTTTACTTACCCTCCTTGTGGGAGTTTTCCCTACTATCTAACCTAAACTTCCCTTGCTGCAATTTGAGATGATTGCTCCTTGTTCTGTCATGTGCCACCACTAAGAACAATTTAGCTCCAGCCTCATTATAACCACCCTTCAGATAGTTGAAGGCTTCTATTAAATTTCTTCCCAGTCTTCTTATCTCCAGACTAAATAAGCCCAGTTCCCTCATCTCCTCCTCAGAAGTCATGTGCCCCAGCCCCTTAACCATTTTTATTGCCCTCCATTGAACTCTGTCCAATTTGTCCACATCCTTTTTGTAGTGGGGGGCCCAAAACTAGACACAGTACTCCAATTGTGGCCTCACCAGTGCTGAATAGAGGGGAGTAATCACTTCCCTCAGTCTGCTGGTAACGCTTCTACTAATGCAGCTGAGTATGCCATTAGCCTTCTTTGTAACAAGGGCGCACTGTTGGCTCATATCCATCTTATATTCCACTGTAACCCCCAGGTCCTTTTCTGCAGAGCTGCTACTTAGCCAGTTGGTTCCCAGCCTGTAGTGGTGCATGGGATTGTTCCGTCCTAAGTGCAGGACTTTGCACTTGTCCTTATTGAACCTCATGAGATTTCTTTTGGTCCAGTCCTCCAGTTTGTCAAGGTCTCTGAATCTGAGCCCTACCGTCCAGCATGTCTACTCCTCCCCCAGGCTTGGTGTTCACAAACTTGCTAAAGATGCATTCTGTAGTGCTATTGCTTGTCAAGACTTGCTTGAATAAGAAGCCTATGTATAACTTTAGGTGCCTCAAAATGATGTTCCAAAACAGCCAGCATGCTGACCAGGGAACTTCCTAGAGCTAGGCAGCAAGGAAAAGCTGAGTACAAGGGTCTCTTCAGTCCTATCCCCTTACATGTCTCAGACTTAATCCACAATCTGAAATCAACTTCTGAAAACACCTGTCTACATCAAGGGCGCTCAACCTCTAGCCCTTGGAGCCATGACATCACAGGAATCCCCATAGGTCAGAAAAAACTGGCAACTGGGGAACAGGGAAACTCCATGCTGTGTTGTCCAGTTTTTGCCTGGGCCATTGCTGGCAGTGGCATCCAGGCCAGGCTCACCCCCATGCATTGGGATTGGGCCAGGCTGCTCTCTGCCTCTTCCATACATCTGGATAGCAGCCACTCATTACACCTTGGCATGTGCATCAGGCCTGGGCTGCTCCCCACCTCACCCTTTGCCCTGGCACATCCAGATCAGGGCTGCTTCACCTCACTACCCTGACACCCCCACCCCAAGGGTACAGATTGGGGCTGCACCACTCCGCACTCCCCCAGCCCTCGAGACATGTCTAGATTGGGTCCAAGCTGCTTCCTGCCACCTCACCAGGATTGAGGGTTACTCTGCCCTCTCCCTATCTCTAGACCAGAACTGGGCTTTTCCCCACTTTCCCCTGGCAGACAGATTAGGGTTGGGCTGTGCATTCCCCTGCAGCAGGATG
Organism: Gavialis gangeticus; assembly: GCF_001723915.1. NCBI lineage: Eukaryota > Metazoa > Chordata > Crocodylia > Gavialidae > Gavialis > Gavialis gangeticus. The sequence goes on from NW_017729027.1 coordinate 10,767,573, forward strand.
TGTCTATTCTCCTGGCCCTGCATGCTGCCTGGATCAAACCCACCACCTGGACCAGGCCTACAGCCTGACCTGGCACTCCATCGAGGCTGCAAGGCAAAAAGGTTGGACATCACTGGTGTACATTTTTTTTTCTTTCAAGGGCACATTCTCCTTGTCCCCCAGGGTAGAGGAAAAGAAGGTGGCCCTCTTTCATATAATATCTTATTGGTAAGAGTGCTTACCCAGGAAATGGGGTCCTTGGAAAGGGAGGAAATTGTCCACACTTTCCATTTCTCAAGCACTTGCTCTAAGTAGCAAGATGTTCCCAGTGAAACTGCTCCACTGCAGATAAAAATGGATAATTCATTAAGCTAGAGAGTGTAGCAGGGATTTACGATTTTGGCCTCATGGTTGGAACATTTTTTTGAGGGAGAGATATGTGAATGCTTTTGGTAGAATGGGACTAAACCCCAGATCTCTCGTATCCTGGACAAGGGCTCTAGCCGCTATCCTAGGATAGTGCCATGTCTCTTTCCCTCTGCCAACACTGTAAAAGAAGGCAAAAGCATGAGCCTGATTCTGTTCATGCATGTTCAGCATGCTCTCGAAATGCCTACTGGATCAAGCCCCACAGAAGAACATGTAATTTCTGGATCCCAATTGCCTTAGCTGTCATCTGAGTAGCAGACTGGTTGTTGTCAAGACTGAGGTGCTTCTGTGCATGTGCAGAATAGACCTTTCAGGGGCCTCTGCAATTTTATGGTTACAAATGGAGTAATCTCTGAATTTGATTTTCTCCTTGGATGACTAGTTTAGTGAATAAAGGGAATGCATTGGGCATGATATACTTGGATTTCAGTAAGGCTTTTGACACCACTCCACATGACAGTCTTACAAGTAAGCTGGTAAAATGTGGGCTATATTGCATTGCAGTTATGTGGAGACAACTGCTTGAATGACTGCAAGCAGTGAGTAACTAAGTGGCCTGATGTCCTAGTAGCAGGGTGTCTCAAGTAGGGTTTTTAAGAGTTATGGTCTCGATTTGGGCTAACATTTTTATTTATGATTTGGATGGAGGACTAGAGAGTTTAGTGAACAGGTTTTATGGGCTGCATGCAACTGGGAGGTCTTGCAAATGCTTTTGAGAATAGGATTAAAATACATGAGGATCTTGGTAAATTATTGGACTGCGTTTAGGCAACAAATAGAATTCCAACAAGGACAAATGGAAGTTGCTACACCTAGGGAAGAAAGCCAAACACAATGTACTGATGTCTTGATTGATAGCAGCATTGCTGAGAAGGAGCTGGGAATTATGGGGGAGGAGGGGAGGGTCACGCTCATGAGTCACCAGATGTGACCTATTACAAAAAAGGCAAATGTGGTATTGGGCTTTATTAACAGAAGCATTGCGCACAAGACAGAAGAGGTAATGGTACCAATTTACTCAGTGCTGGTTAAGCCACAGTTAGAGTATTGGTTCTGGCTCTGGCCGCCATGTTTTAAGGAGTTTAAGGAAGGTTAGGGAAACTGAAGAAGATCCAGCAGTGAGCAACAAAGGGGTTGAAATGCAAGCTACACAAAAACTTAGGAGAGTTACTTAAATTTGGTCTGGAAAAGAAGAAATTGAGGGGGGACATAATAGCAATTTTGCAAATATCTGAACGGCAGGCATAAAAAAGAGGCACCTGTCTCCTGTGCCACAGAGGGTGGGACTTGTGACACTTCAGCAAGGCAGATTTACATTAAATCTGAAGAACACCTTCCTAACTAAGAGTCAGATAGTGGAACAAATTACCTGGGGATGATACGAAATCTCCTTCACTGAAGGTTTTCAAGAAGAGGTTGGATGGGCATTTATGCAGGATAGTTTAGAAGTAGCGCATCCTGCATCTGTGTTGAGCTTTAGAACCATTAGGTTGGAAGGAACAGCATTAATCTTCATCATTAATAAACATTAAATATCACTGGACCCAGGACAGACCCCGGTGGAACCTTGCTTGAAGCATCCTGCTATTTTGACATTGATCCATTTATAATTACTGTGCTTGTAGTTGAGGCAATTAGTATATCTACCTGTAGCAGGTTCAAGCCCCCCCAGGAGCAGCCATCATGCCCCATGGTAGCTATGTGGCTCCTGCTCCACTTGGGCTCCCTGGGTATTTGCGTTCTTATTTCATGTGCCACACCTTGATGCACTTAGTTGATTTGTAAAAAGGGAAGCTGCCATAGGGTCCCAGAGTGAGCCCTCATTTATCGCTCAGCCAGCAGGTCCCTCAGACCCTGCTGGATCCAGTCTTGGCTTATCCATGCCCCAGGCAGGGCACCTGTTCTCTTAAGCGCTGTTTGTGGCTCCCTTCCACCCCCACATGCCCCTCAGGCACCAATGTGTACATGGTACACCTCTCTGTGGGTTAAACCAGAGTGCACCCCTCAGGTGCCCCTCTATGGCTCCTCATCACCCCTTATAGCCACACCCAGTCTCCTGTTTTAAAGCTTAAACAAAAACATATGCCCACTGGCTATAACTAAAATGCCCCCACACTGAGTCCTACTTCGCTACAAGCTAGAAGCCTCTTGCTGTTCCTAGGGCAGCTCAGGTGCCGGGCAGTCCCTTCCTGCTCAGGAACTCTTGTTCCTGCTACCTGCAGGGCCAGACTGACCCTTCAGGGTCAGGCCCTGAGCTTGTCTTCTAAGCCCTGCCCCTTCTGTTCAGGTGGCTCCCTAGCTACTCACAGGAGTTTCCACTCTAAGCCTGGAAGCTGGCCTCCAGGGCAGCCTGTGGCTAATACTCTTGCTGGCTTAGCAGTGCCGCTAGCCTAGCAATAGGTACTTGTAAGTTGTGCGTCCCTAGTGGCCTACTCCCTTGCAGCCAAGCCATAATGTTTCCCCTCACCTGGGGACCTCCCTGCTGCTGCTTCTCTTTTAAAGTAATGGGAGCCTCTGGCTCCTTGTTACACCACCTTATAATAATTTTATCTAGCTTACATTTCTCTGATTTGCTTGTAAGAAGGTCATGTGGGACTTTATCAAAAGCCTCACTAAAATCCAAACACACTGCTTCCTCACCCCCTTCTTCCACCCAGTTAGTTACTTTGTCAAAGAAGGAAGTCAAGTTGGTGTAGCATCATTTGCTCTTAGTCACGCTATCTGCTCATGGTCAGCTTTTCCTCCTCTAGGTGCCTACAAGTTGACTTCTTTAAAATTTGCTCCAGTAACTTCATGGTATTGAAGTCAGGCTGACTGGTTTATAATTTCCCTGGTCATCCTTTTCACCTTTCTTAGAAAAGTACTATATTGGCCTTTTCCAGTCAACTGGAACCTCAGCCATCTCCCACAGTTTTGCAGATATTATTGCCAAGGGATCCGTGATCCCAATCTGCCAGTTTCTTCAAACTCTGTGCTTCTAAGACTCTCAGAGTGTTTACATGGGCAGTTACCATGAGAAGCTGCTACTGATGCACTGTAAATCTCCATTGCATTTTTGCCTTGCTCATGTTCATTAAAGTGGCAATGGGTCAGTAACTTGGCTTGAGTGGAATAATAGGCATTCACAAAACCTTGTGCTGAGAGCAGCTAAATTACATGCTTTTGGGAAGTAACATGTGCTGTAGGCATGCCATGCTTTGCTAGAGTACTCTCTAGCGCAGTCCTTCGGCACTGTAAACATGCCCATATAGTCAGCTGTTTCATAACATAGTCCGTGTCTTTCCATAGACACGCTGTTGACCGTTTCCCCAACCCATTCTGCTTATGTATCATCCCTGTACAACTAGCATAATGTGTTACATGGAAAAGTAGCAATAGAAGAAAGTTGTGGTTTTTAGCTGTTGTTAGTAGCAGTAAGCATCTGTCTCACAAGGCAGTAGAATTGTAACGCAAGATACCAGCTCACTGAAAGTAATTCTTGCTTGAAAGATAAAGCAAAGCTGGAGTGACTTCTGCAGGGTGCAAAAGCTTGGGTAATGTATATGGAGACACTGAGCTGCCCATACACCAGTATCCTCCTCTCAACCTTCTGATTTAATCCAAACGAAAGGCAAGCATCCAGTATGTTTACAACCAGCTTGCCCACAGGAGTGGCTGGAGCAAAGGCAAGTATCCATTTGTCCATCTATTGGGGCTCCTTCCTAGACTGGCTGCTGATCAGGATTAAAGAGCCCAGTCTACCCTATCATCCAGTCATAGGTGCCAACTCTGTGTTTTGTCGGTGGGTACTTACAGACATAAAACAAAGCAACCCCCCGCCCCCCCCCAGCACTTTACTTTTAACTCGGCACATTCCCATGCCAAGCCCTGCACATGTCTAGAAGAGTCAGTGCATTATTTCAACCCAGCTCTGCATCATCTGTAAAGATCAGGAGCTGTAGTGGGGCTGTTTTGGCACTTCTAAGTAATAGCTAATTGAATCAGCTTTAGCTAAAAGTGCCAAAACAACCTCTCTGAAGCGCCCTATCTTTACAGATGCTGCAGGGCTGGGTTGAAGTAACACATTGCTGCTTCTGGTAAAGTGCTTTTATTTTTTTTTATTTTTTTAATGTCTGCAGGTTTAGCTCTGTGGGTGCTGAGTACCTGCTATTTTTTTTTTTTTTTTTAGTGGGTGCTTGAGCGCTGGAGCACCCACAGAGTTGATGCCTGTGCATGGACTGGACTGGACTTCACTTCCACAACTTTTTGGTGGCATTTCCTCCACAAGGGGTAAGGCTAGTACCGCCCCCTCTAAGGTGCTGTTCTGCACAAAGCCATTGGCTTGTTTTGATTTGGCTGCATTAACACCACCCAAAGGCTACAAACACTCTGTAAACACAGTTGAGCAGCTACGAAGAGAGTGCAGTGTGCTTTAACTGAAACTTTAGCTCTTCTGTTTGTTTATTGTGTTTTTAACAGTGTAATCACAGTGCTGCATTATTGTCACTTTCTGTATTAATATTCTTGTTTCTTTGCAAAGAAGAAAGGGAAATTCTTCCATTTAAATGATCCCAAGTAAACTGTTGTTGCAGTTGTATGACAAGAGTATGCTTGCATCAATTTACACTGTTTACAATGTTTGCAAATGAGAGAGGGCAGAAACTATCTGTACCCAGTTTTGTTAGATGTACTAATATAGTACCACAGGATCCCAAGATTTTGAATGTTTCTTCTGTGCCTTTTACTCTGCTGCTCCTGTTGCATGCAAGTTCTCTCTTAAACTTTCTTCTTTTGTGTCTGAGATGTCCCTTTTGCTGTAACCTGTCCCAGTAGCAGGCCCACTATGCAAGATCTTTAGAATGAATATACGGTGATATTGTCTTGCAGAAAATCTTTTATTATTTTAGATGTCAGGCTTTGATTGATATTTTCAGATCTTGTCCAGAGATGACTTTTCCAGCAGCTTATAACAGGCGTAGGCAATTATTTGGGCTGGAGGGCCACTTAAGGAGTTTTGGTGAGCTGTTGCAGGCCAGAGGATAGGGGGTGCTCACCTGGTCCAGTAGGGGAGGGTGTGGAGCACCTGATCCTATCCAGGCCCATCTGCCCCTCCTGGGCAGGTGGGCAGAGTCTCCATGGAGACCAGCATGGGACCCCCATGGGCAGGGCATGCTCAGCCAAGGGGATGAGATGGGGCCATGGACAGGTAGGAAACCATGTCTGAGTGGGATGGGTGGGCAGGGCCATGATCGCGGGGTGGTGACAGTACAGACCCAGGGCCTGGGGCAGAGCCATGATCTGATCCCCACATCCCTGCAATGGGTGCTAGTTCTGAGGACAGGGACATGTGTAGAGTAGATCATGGCTGTGCCCCAAGCCCTAGTCCCGTGCTGTTACTACTCTATGATCCTGACCTTAGCCCCCGCCTGCCAATCCCATTCATCACCCACTTGTGGCCCCATCCCATCTGCCAGGGTGAGCATGCCTTGCCTACAGGGTCCTGGGCTGGTCTCCATGGTGACTCTAAGTGTCTGCTTCATCTGGCACCACTAGGGATGCTCCCCCAAGCCCAGTGGTAATACAGTGTCTTTTAACTAAGCTGCAACCCCTCTTCTTGGTGGTAACCAAAGAAAGAGTTGGCAGGTGAGTAGAGAAAGTCGACAAACTGTATTTTCTTACAAACAGCACATCCCAGCATATAATAAACACGTTTTGTTTGAAGGGCAAAATGAAGGAAAAAAATATCTTTCCTTATAGTAACTAACTAAGCAGCAGCAGCTAGGGAGCAGAGCCTTTTCCCTGTGAGTCCTGTGTAGAGTTTACTTTCTTTTTGCCAGTAACCAGCAAAAAGAACATTTTCTTAGGCAGAAACTGTTGTTATTACCATATTTCTTGTATATAATGCATATAGTTTCCAGCAGCTAGTTTTTAGGGAAAAAGCATGTTGTATGTGAGAAAATACAGTTTTTTATAAGTGTTGACCACTACTGGTTCTTGTGGCTGTTTTTGGTCCCAAAATCCTTCAATGTCTATTGAAGCCTAAGACTTCTAAACTGGTAAAATTGCAGCATGATGGAACCACAGGGTTGCTTCATTCTGTTAGTTCATGTTAATAACGTTTCAGCATTATGCCTACGGTCTTATTGTGTGTATGCATGTAAAGCACTCATTTAAAATGCATAAGAATATCCAGGGTAACATGCATAAGACTTAAAAAGGTTTACATCACTTCCAGATTTACATTCTGTAGGTTACAAATCAGTTTGAGATTTTAGAGATTAGAAAACCTGCCCACAGCAATCTTAGCCCATTTTAAGATTTCACAATCTAAGTGGGACTAAGGTAGACCAATGGTCTGGTCTGGTTTGGTCTGGTATTGCAATTCTTGTCATCATACTGGTGCTCACTAATGCTCCTACAGCTTGACATTGTTTGGCTATGTAGATTTCTACTAAATTTTATATTCTATTCTCAAAGTAGGAAAGAACTACAGTGGTGTTATAGTTATATGTAGGGACCTACCAAAATCGCAGTGAGACAAAGGGATTTTCATGGGCCGCTTGCAGCATGCAGAGCTGATTTTGAGGTCTTTTCTCAGCGAGCCTCCCTTCATCACCAAGGAGCCTTAGCAGCTCTGCCCTGTGGTGCTGATTGTCTGAGAGGTAAAACCTGCAGCATAATTAAGTAGCAAAGCCTGTGGAAATATCAAATAAATTACCTCATTACTATACACCCAAGTATTACATTTAAATCTAAATTGAAATATATTATGAATATAAATTGATGCACAATAGGACCTGTCATTAATATCATCCTAATTTATTATTACTATTCTACAAAAAGTTTTGTAATAATAATGCTGATCTTGATAGAAACAATCCGTGTTAGTTGTTAAATGCTAGCATTTAGCATCCACCAGCAGTTGCAGCTCACATCCTCTGTCTCTGAGGTGCGAACATGTGTCCATACACTAAGATTGCACATTCTGCATCCACTGAATTGGCTGGAATCATAAGGTAGCGTTTTACCAAATTGTAAAGATGTGGAAACCGATTTGGGAAACAGACTCCCAAAACACAGTCGCATTCAAAGGTATCTGGCATGCTTTAACCAAGTTTATGTAAGCAGTGTGTTCCTTGTCATGTTCTTTCTGCCATGCAGGGATCGATTTCAGTAGCTGAGGGTCAAAACTCAGGAAGGGCACCTGATTGGGGTAAAAAATGTAAACCACTAAAAAAAGAAGGCAGTCAGTTGTTTAAACCATGGTGGTAGCAGACTGATGGTACTTGTAGTAATGATTCAACTTTGCAGTTATTGCCTGGAACAGTTCTTGTTTCTGCTGGTTTTCGTGTTGACAGCTTGAAAGTTGTTGCGATGCCATGTCTTCAACCTAACTTATCAAATCCATCAGCTTGTGTGCTTGGTGCATCAAAGCCTGCCAACCTTCAAATCACATTAGAAGCTCCATGGACCAAATCACATTTTCAGCCACAAACTTAATTTGATCTTCAGTGTCACCCTATCTTAAGAGATCACAGTTTAAGCATGCACTGTGTGATGGGTGTGATGTCAAGCTCCTCGCGCACAAATTGCTGGTAGTACTTCATATCCTTTGCATGGTAATGAACTGCATTAAACAATGAATTCCACCTTGAAAAGACTGGCTCTGATGGAAGTAACACAGTCGCATGTAGATCCCCACTTCAATTCATGATGGACTCCCTGTATTGAAGCTTGCAGCCTGGATAATGTTTGAATGCTTTTTTTAAATGGGAAACGGGGATATCCACATCAGTAAAAATCAAAGTTTTGTCCCAGGTGTCATTTACTAAAGAAGGGATATGTGTATTGCAGGTGACATGAGTTTCATTGAGGATTCTTTCATGGATCACATCAGAGAGAGCTTTGCCCATATACATTGCATTATCCGACAAAAATGCTGAGATCTTGTTAAATTCTAAGCCATATTTTATAACAGCCTTCACTACAGCTTGTGCCACAGTAGAAAAATTGACAGACGTGAGGTGAACTGTCTCTGCTTGAAAACAGGCAGGTTGAGGTCTGTCCAGCTCCCAGTTCCAAACTAAATGTACAGAACATAATTATTTTGGGCATCTTTTTTCTTCATCTGCTACAATTGAGACTGACTCGTATTCCACCAATGCTGATTTTGTAGACTGAACATGCAAAACAATTACTCCTGTTAGATAATTCTGGTGAAACTTGTTCGCACATGGGAAACCGCCAGCATTTGGCATGTGTTTGTTCAAGTAGTGCCTTAATTCAAGGTTATCCTGACCTGCTGTACAATTAACGTTTTCTCATATCTCTGTAAATTTAAAATATCTGCTAGAATACATCACTGATAAATGGAACCATTTGAGATTCATAATCTCATTTTAGATTGACAGAAGGAAGTTAATAAAATGTTTACACAAACTTTAAATTATTGTTTTAACATATATGAACTCATCCTTTTGGTTTAGTTTTTTACGACAGCATCTTTCTGCTTACTAAAATCCTCTGATAATATTAACAGAAAATTTTAACTGAAGGTGCCTAGAACATTTAATAAACTAAAACAGATTATCTCAAGGAATGATTCACCAACTAGTGATATCTGGGGTGCAGTTTTGTGATGGAATCAAAATCTGTCTCTTCAAAGGAACCTTTAAAGAATTAATTATTTGGGGGAGAGAGCTTTCTTTTTAAAATACAATAAATGGTCTGAAGAAACCTGCTTTCTGGTAAGCGCTTCTTTAAACAGTTAGCAATCACTTCTGTAAAGTCTTAGAAACATTGTCCAGATCAGATGGATGTGCAGGATTGGCACTCTAAGTGTCTTTATGCTAAGAATAGTAGCTGTAGCTATTAATACTTCAGCAGGCTCCCCAGATAAATTAGTGAGTAGTGATCTTGTAACTAAGGGATATATCTTAGCTTTAAAATTCTAGATTTACTATATGTTGATATGTGAAGTATGAATGCAGGAGTGGTCAGAACATGCATTTATATTTATTTTATGTACAACAATCTTTCTAGAGCTAATATAGAAACTAGAGATGGAAAAGATGCATTAGCTCATATAGTTTTCTTCCTGCCAAGTAAGGATTTCTCCCTATAGTACATACTGATAAGTACTCTATTCTTTTTCTTTTTTCACAGTTCATACTTACTGGCTAAAGTAGTTTGGAAAGGATATCTAATAACTGTAAGTTATAATTATACATCAGTTAAAACATATGCTTATGCAAAAAAAAAAAAAAAGAGTACATCTGGTTTGGCAGAAATGAATCATACACCCAAATATTGCATAATGTAATTTACTAGAGCTTCTTACAATTTCTAACTCAGGCCCACCATCAAATCAGCCTTTATGTTATGTTAATATGTTAATTTTGTGCTTTCTTTTGCCTGGAATAGTTATGTGTTTTTATTTAGTCCTGAAGTGGCATGAATATCCTAAGGAGAATTACGTACCACAAGAATATGTGCCTAAGTAATAGTTTAAAATATGTTCTTTTATTCCTTATTTTTGTTTTGTAATATGGAACTTTAAAGAATTTTGATATATATAGATAGCTGTAAAGCTTAGTCGATATAAAAAATTATTTTCTGTTTTGTTAAACTGCTTTCCTCGGTCTATTTGGTGTTCTTTTCTGTGATTAAGTGCAACTGAAAATGTCTCTTGTAAAACACTTTTTACTAAAAGCTACATTGCTCTGCTATTATAACAGTCATTTTATCTGTGATCAAATTAGAATCTGGGTCTTGGGATTTGAAAGACAAATGCATTAATCCACTGCAGCATTTAGCCACTTGTCACTTCTAATCAGATAAAGGCACTGGGAACTTTGAGGCAAAGCATTTAGACAGTTTTTAAATTCATGGCTCAGCTATACTACTTTGCTTAGTTTTTATCTTTAGATGGACTCATCTCAGTGTGTTGCATGTGAAATACTGAAGGCTTTAATGTATGTGTCTTTTAAAAAATAATCTGTTTTCTGTATTCAGAAGATATTGGCTATGATCATAAATACCATGTAGGCATTACAACACAATAGTATTAATTTAACGATTTATTTTCCTGTTAAAATATTTTTAAATATGTTAATTATTATGTCCTAATATGTGAATGAGTTTCTCCAAGACATTTGGAACAGTATAGCAGACTGAAGTTTTTTGGTAGATCAGATCAAGTAAACTTCCATCAATAAATTGAAAGTTCTTTTACTGAAATTAGTTCATACTTGATTTGACCATGGCTATGTGACCTAATACAAAGTGTCATAATTCGATCTGGAATAGCCACGTTAAGTAATTCATAAAAAGTTGAGACGTATCTCCCTACAAAGAACTCTGTGCATTCTGTAATACTGAGTAAATTCCAGCAGCTGTATAGTAAGAATATCATTCTCAAATATACACGATAAACTGTAATTCTGTAGGTATAGTAAAAATTGCTAATACTTGAACTTAATAATTGTCCATAGTTGAATGCATTAACTCAGAACTGAGGGAGCCTGCAGCTGGGCGGCTTTGTGCAATTTGGGGACCCTATATGGTGTGGCAGGGCAAGGGGGCACATGGCATGGTGCAGTGTTCAGGCCATGGGGATGCTAGCTTGGTGTTGTGGACAGCCTATCATTAACCAAAAGCTAGATGTTCTTATATCAACCAAAATTCAAAATGGTCTCTACCGTTAGTAGACTATGTAAGGTCTTGTCACTCTTTATGTAGATACTCTGTACCTAAAGCACTCCCCACATTCCTCCTTTTCTCTGTGCATCCCAAATCCTGGAAGCGAAGTAATATAGGTGCCTTAGCACCCTTGAGCACATGCCAGAAAGCACACTGGTGCTTTCCTGGTTCAAGTTAAATCACAGTCCCCCAGCATCCCAGCCCTGGGCTGGGCTGTCTGCTGCAGCAAGAATGGTTGGAATGGTGGGGAGGCAGGGACTGCGGCCAGGGAGAGGAGTTAAACCCATCTTCCCCCAAGTACAGAGCTGCCCTGCTGCTAAACTTACTGTTGGCTGCAGCTATGGACTATAAATCCCAGAGGTACCTGAAAGCAGGAAAAGGAAGTGATGAGCAACCCTGCAGAGTCCTGCTTCAGTGATTTTTGGACTGCAAATCCCAGAACCTCAGGAGCAGCAGGAAGAGGAATTGAACACCGCCGGTGCTGGCTACGTGTGGGGAAGCCTTGCTCTAGCATCTTGGCTTCTGGCCTGAGCCATTGGAGGCATATGGCTGCATTTGCTGAATCAAAAGTAAATGCATCCCCAGTTACTTCTCAGTTTATTCCCTGCAGCTTAGACTAACCTGCAAAGACTAAATCAATTCAGCCTCAGGTTTTTGGCTGTCTTTACTTAGTCGGTGAAGCACATGTTCAGGGTGCTGGACAGTAGTTGTATTGCCTCATTTTTGGAAGTTGGTGAACACAGTGCAAGTGAATAGGTGGGTGAGCTTTCTGGCAATGCTTTCAGGCACATTAGGGAGGGAGCATGTGCATAGTCAGAAAGACTGCCCAGCCAGACTCTGAACTCAATGCACACTATAGAGCAGTAGTAAGTAGCCCTGTTCTATCTGAAAAAGTTCTATTTGAAAATATTTTTCATAGACCATAGGGATTTGGCCCATTTTCCAAAAATTCTGTGTAGGGGAAATGTGGCAGGTTTCAAGCATGGCTACATCTCAGGAGCGGCAATAGGGACTACATAGCTAGTGTATGGGTGCTTGGTACATGGCTAGGAGGATTGCCACCCCTCTCCTGCATTTCTTCACGTTTTGTGCACAAGATGATTTCACCCTGTGTGGACTAGAGTCAGATCATGATATTTTTAGAGGCTAGTAAGGCATCCTATAGTGTTTATTACTTTGTTGGCCTGATCATTCATAAATTGGCACTTGGGCTCATAGACTATAGTAATGATATGTTCAGAAACTATTTTTCCCATTATTTGTAGACTTCAGTATTATGTTAATTTGTTTTGTGTTTTTCTTATTGTCAGGTATTTTTTAATGTAGTGTCTCGTCATGGGACATCTTTGGCTGGATTGGGTCTTCATGGGCAAGAAGCTGCATCTTCATGCAGCCCCCATAAGCCTCTTTGAGGCTTAGCACTGGGTGGAAGAGTATGCTTGTAAAGGTCAGAGTCTCTCGTTGTCTCCACCTAAAGGAGAAGGAAGGCCTAGAAACTGTATTTCTCTTGAACTTCAAATGGAGTTCACTGTTTGTGGTAGGGAGGTTGTGGTAAAAGGGGTCTCATGGTTTTTGTATGGAAAGCACTGAGAATGCTTGAGTACTTTGTTTACAGTTTCTTTATTAAAATAGTGGTCAAATGCATTGGATTTTTTAATCTATCTGTGTCTCCTTTGTGTTCCTTTCAAACTTTATCTAGGACTATGATTTCCAACCAAAGGAGCACACTCTGCTCTGAGTTCAGTCTAATAGGATTCTGCATATAGTTAATCAAATTAATTTCATTCCCTTGCTGATCTTTCTGTATCCAGGTGGAGTAGTGCTAATGCTGTCAACCCAATTTGCCAATAATGTTGAAGGTGGGGAAGAGGACATGGGATCCATGGGATACTCCATACCAGAATTCATACCAGGAAGGGTTACTAAACATGTTTCTTAAAATTCTTATTTTAAAAACACAAGGGCGAGCTAAAACAAACCTGTAAAATGTGAATCAACACAGTTCTGATCCTCAAATCTTTACAGATTTTTTTTTTGTAATGTTGCAAACTCATTGTTTGTAAACTGAGTGAAATGCCCACATTAAGGTAAAAGAGCTTAGAAGAATGCAATTTCCCTTATGTTAATTTAATTTAACAAGTTTTATTTTTAAACTTAGAATCTAGTTAGTATGAGGCAATTCAAAGGCAGAGCAGAGTGGCACCTTCTGAATTAGTTCATTTAAAAAATAGTTAATCAGTAAGCATATATGTGTTCACCAATTGTTTAGCCCAGAATGATGGTCTTTTTTCTTTCTTTCTTTCTTTTTAATAAATTGAAGTTTAATTTAGGGAGAAATGGTTCTACAATTTTAAAGTGACAAAGCAAGTGATATGTCAGGTAGAGATATCTGGAAAAAGATAAGATGCACTTTTTTAAAAAGGAGCATCTTTTAGCTTATTGACTTGCTTCTAGCATTCCATAAAATCTACTGTTACGTTAAGCATTTTAAATTTGTTATATTTTTTTCCATACTTGACAAAAGGATGTAATCCCTGAAATATTTTAAGAATGATCAAAAGTATTTAAAATATGTCTTATGGTACATTTTTGAATTGGAAGAAAAACTACCTTCAAGAAAATTAATCCATTCTCTGGAAACAAAGATTCGGTATAAGTGCTGGGTTGGCAGCAAAAGGCAAATGAAATGAACCTTTTTGAATGAACTATGGAAACTGCATAGTGGATTATTAACTTTCCAAGAGATGCAATAAGTCAGCAGTTTGAGGAAAGTCAATCAGGTAAAGTTATGGTACAGGTGTTGGGATGAGGGATAAAATGCTAATGTTTCTGAATTTACCCTTCAAATAACAAGAACACTCTTGCACCTGAATTTATTTCAACATCAAAATATGTTCATGTCTGTCGAACTGAAAAGATGAATCTAGATTTTTCATATCTGTATCCTATGCTGCCAGGTAACCTGTCTTGCTTTTTTACTAATGGATGACTCTGCACTTTAGGATAAAAATGAGGCGTTTTATACCTGAGTAACAGTGGAAATTCTTACAGAAGTCTGGTTGTATAAGAGATTTAACCACTAATATATTATGTATAATAAATACCATAGCAGCATGATATAATTGATTTAAATTTCACCACCAGAAGTTGAGGGCTGGGGTGTATCTAGTTCTTCCTTTCCCGCTGACTCTTTAGTATGTTTGCTGGATCACTTAGCCTCATAGCCCCCGCCCATTTTATGAAACTACCAAAAAAAATGCTATGTGCAATTACTTTTTTCATTCGGAAAATGTAGGACAGTAATTACAGTCATAACAGAGTGTGCTAGTTATAAACTTGTTTAATCCACGTAGATTTAACATTTTATTGGGGAGGAGTAACGGTAAGGCCACAGATTACAATTGAGTAGACTGACTAGATTCTCTGATAAAATACAGGTACTTTTTATCTGAAAGCATTTAATAAATTAAGTCATGCTGATATACAAGCTAAGCCTAAGAGCTGCATCATTTCTGCCCCTCCCCCAACAACCTCCCAACACAGTGAGAAATTCTTATCACTGGGTAAATAAGTCCATTGTCCAAAAAATCACGGTAAGTGTTCACAGTGATCTGACAGGACAGGACGAATGCTGGGTCTTTTCTATAAAGTTTCATGCCTCTAAAGAATCCCAGTAGATATGTATGGGCAATCTATGTATGTATGCCACAGGCCCAGTGATGGAGCTTCCAAAGCCTATGCTCATGCTGTGTCTGGATGTTCATGTAGGAGAAGAATTTAGAAGAGACTTAAAAGAAGCAGACTGACTTTGTGCATATAGTTTCTGTACCTCTTCTGAAGTAAGGAAAAATTTTCATTGACATTATACCAGATCCATTTAGATATCAGTAAGGCTAAAACTGTTATAAGTGTTGATGCTAAATCCACTTCAGGCAGTGGGAGTCAGTGTTGTGACCATGCTCAAGAAAAAATCCTGAACCAAATCTGAAATCCTGAGATTTTGGGATCAGCTTTATTTTTATTTCTGTGTAGTATGTCTTTACTCTTTAAGCAATCTTAACTGTTGGTGCTACATTGTCAGTGCAAGGAGATTTACTCCTGTGTTGCTATGTTCTAGTAGCCCCTGATGCATAAAGTGAGAAGGAAATGTGCCCAAAACAGGCTACAACTGACTTCTTTGGAGAATCCTTGTTCTAATTTGGCAGAAAGTGAGCATTGAGAATCTGAGATTGTTAATTTAGACTGTTTGGTGTAAATACTGGATTAGATCGTCACAAAGAGAACAGTTGCTAAAATCAGAATGGAAGCATAGTTGGGAGGGTGGGCACAGCAGCATGAATGGGAAGGTAAATTGGTAGTTATGCCAATGTGATATCAGGTTCAATGTTTTTACCAGGGCTGGAAACAAATGGTGAAATACTGGGTATCCCAGAACTTGAATACTGCAGTGCAGTGGTTTTCGTGTTCTAATTGAGATACTGTATATCAGACATATATTACGTTGTCTCTCATCCCCATGTGGTATATTACTACTCTATCTCTGCTATCTCTGTTACTTAGCTACTCCTCCTCCTGTATGTGCTTCCCTGATCTCCTCTACCCACGTTGCTGACCTGCCCAAGTCTCTTGTTCTACTGTGGTTTCAATCCCATTGGCTCCCTGTATTCTGACAGCACCAATCCTGGCAGTGGCTCCAGTAGGTAAAAGTAGCTCCAAATCCCTCTTCTCCTTTTTTAAATAGAGCAGCCACTAGCAAAAGCAGCTACTGTACTTTCTCTTTAGCATTTTTATAGGCCTCTAGGCTTTCCTCTTAACATCCCAGAACCATATAAAAAGCAAGAAGGAAGAGCCAGCACATTTTGCTTTGTCTTTTCTGAAGACCCCATTCCAGGAAATTCCGCTATGCATGGTCTCAAGATATTAGACCCTGAAATTAGGTTCTCATTTATAAAAACAGCAATGCTGATTTTACACTTGTCTTATGGGTTTTGTTGCTGATTTGACAAATAAGATGAGTAATCTGTCATCTTAACCTGGGATCAGGAATGCACTGTATTCTAAGAGCTCTTAGCTGTGCAAATATTACTTTTTATTATTCCTGAACAATGGTGTTACGTTCAGTGATGTTGTCTATGCATCATTATAAGCAAATTGTTATGAGTGGTATTCAGTGAGGAGTCCTGTAATTGGAATTTATTGAACAATTCTGCTGGAAAGTTTACTTTTTGATTATGAAGAAACCTTATAACTTTTGTTGAAGATAGAAAGCAGGTCTGATGAGTAATAAGATGGTTCCTTCTGCAAAGACTTTTTTCCAAACTGGAGCCATATTGTAATACTGTGTCTTAAAGATGCTACTCACGCATCAGACTAGCAATACTTTTTTGAAACTGATCCAGGACTTAATACAGTAAAGTCTAGGCTCTTAAAGAAGTGTAACTTTAGATCCCTTGAGTGACTTGAGATTGTAAATAAAACCCTAGTCTCACATATGGTAGCATACAGAACTCTTACTAAGCCTTGCCTTTAAACTGTTTTATTTAGTAGTTCTTCTGTACCTTTATCACTAGCTTTGCATCTTGGACATGTGAAGTAACACATGATAGCAAACAGCAAAGGCCCAACAGCATGCCCTGCATAAAATCAAGCTTTATCTTTTTTTTTCTTCTCCTAACTGCCTAATTTAAACTACTGTGTTTACTTGAATCTAAGATGATGCTGAATTTAAGATGACCCCCCTCCCTTCCCAATACTTAGATTCTATATCTGGAAAATGTATAAATTTGTTATAATTTTCCAGATATAGAATCTAATTATCACAGGGTTGTCTTAAATTTGGCTACCCCCACCACTACAGCATAGAAAGTAGTAGCTGCGGGGGGAGTCAGGTACCCTCCTTGCCCTCTGCTCCTTGACTTCTTCCTCTTGCAGCTTTCCTGCCCC
>NW_017729027.1:10789603-10792749 GCF_001723915.1 Gavialis gangeticus
TCACAGGGTTGTCTTAAATTTGGCTACCCCCACCACTACAGCATAGAAAGTAGTAGCTGCGGGGGGAGTCAGGTACCCTCCTTGCCCTCTGCTCCTTGACTTCTTCCTCTTGCAGCTTTCCTGCCCCCGCTCCCAGCTCCCCGTTGCCTCTGCCCCTTCCCTCCCACTGGCTCCCCACAGTCTCAGTCTCTGCCTCTTCCCTTCCCCCTCACCCCACCCTTACTGTCGGACCCTGCCCAGGGTCTGTTCCCTCCCAGAGCATAGCACATGGAAGTGAAGACCCTGCCAGCCATGCAGCGGTGTTGGGCAGGGGACAGAGTTTCCATGTACATTGTGCCCAGGAGGAAATGCAGCCTGAGCCAGAGTCAAGCCGCACCTGTCAGTAAAGGGGCTGAAGGAGACAGAGGCAAGGGGACAGAAGTGCAGAGAGGACGTGGTGCAGGGGGCCAGAGGCTGCTGTGGGTCTGATTGGCTCTGACCCAGGCTCAGGGCCAGAGTTAGAGCTGCAGCAGCTCTCTGCCCCCCTCCCCCTGACTTTGGCTTTGTACGCAAATCTAAGATGAGAGCCTTTCCCCCACATTCTGATTGGGGGTGGAAAAACCTCTTAGACTCAAGTAAATACAGTAAATCATTAAATGTTGAGTTGTCTCGTTTTGCTACCTTCAGTTACCTCTACTTGACCATAACCATACAGCAGTGCTAATTTATTTTGTTATAATAATGTGACTACACTTTCTGATAACCAGTGATGCAGTTGCTTTTTGTAGGCCTGAGCACTGCTGGCTATCAGTACCAGATAGAGCAGAAGTTAAAAGACATTAAGAAATGCGATACCTAAAATTACAGTGAAATATCTTTTGTTTAAACTTCAAGCGGGGGGAGGGACGCATCTAATCTCGGCTAATTTACTGTTTGTTTTTCTTTTCACTAGATAAACGTGTTGATAATTGGCCCTTGATGCAGTCCCCAATTCCGACACTGATTATAAGCACTCTATACCTCCTCATTGTCTGGCTGGGCCCCAAATGGATGAAGAAAAGAGAACCTTTCCAGTTGCGCAACATGCTGGTTTTCTACAATTTTGGAATGGTTCTACTTAACTTCTATATTTTCAAAGAGGTTGGTCTTCTGTCTTTCTACTTTGTACTAGGAGGGCATTGCTGTTCAATTTTTAGTTTTGGATACATTTTGTCACATGAATATTCTCTTTGCAGATTTGTTAGGTATGTTAGAGCTCTGCCACTGACATGGCTATCCTTATACTCAGATCTCATGAGCTTGTGAACAGACATATTATATGAGCATAAATGCATAAGCCATATGTATTAACTTGGCAATTAACTAACAGGACTTTAGTGCTTATGTTAAAAATTCTAATTTGGGTAGAAAGTATGTCTGTCCCTGGCTCATATTCTTCTGATAAGTTATGCTCTTATGAAGCGTACAGCAGCTCAAGTGAATTAAGTGTAGTTGTTCTAGATCAGGGGCAGGCAATATGCGGCCTGTGGGCCAGATGCGACCTGCCAGCCTGCTGGGCCCCTAAAAATATTTAGAAAATTAATCTTTATCTGCCCATGGCTCTCTGTCATGCGGCCCTCAATGGCTTTCCAAAACTCAGTAAGTGGCACTCCTCCCAAAATAATTGCCCGCCCCTGTTCTGGATTTACACCAGAGTAACATTTAAGTTTGTCCTTATAAGATACTGGGAGAATAAAGAAGCCTAAAATACTGAAGAATAACTATTTTTTATTAATATATTATGGAAAAATACTAACGAAGAAATGAGAATTCAAACTTGGCAAAAATAACAGAAGTTTTTATTTTGTAAAGTTAATATTTAGGTTGAAATCATAAACAAATGAACCTTATTATTTATGTAAAGAGACCAGGAAATATATTAAAATAGTATTCACAGAGTTCTAGTGAAAATCATGAGATGTCATAAACATGTTTCTCTGGGAACAGAGTTACTTAGTTGCTTCATTTTTTCCGTTCCTTTTGATTTGTCCAGACAGGGAAACTGGCCAACATCTTTAATGTGGAAAAGGCTATTCAGTAGTAGCTATACCAGCATAGCTCCTCATGTGGATCTTCTGTTTTGGAAAGAAATATTGTCTATATGAGGAGGTATTCCAGTACAGCTATTGCAGAACACCAGTTATAGCTGTAATCCTATGGAGAAAATCTCAGTAAGGTCAAGTTCAATAACATAAACCAAGAATGAATTTGCATACAACTTCAAGTGTGAGGATTCAAGTGAATGTTCCAACTTATCAGATATCTACCTGTAGTGTATGTAACCCCTACTGGTCAAGCAAACTCTTTGCCCGCATAAACTTTGTGACAGTCTTTGTTTACTTGCTGAAAATCTTCCGTTGGATGAACTCCTTGATGAAAGAATTTAGGTTTTGTTAGCAGAAGAGCTGTTCCTAGAAATCTAGAATTAAGCAAACAAGCCAGGCAGTTGAAATATTAACAGCATATGGAAACTAAACTCATGAAGATGTATTTTTATGGTTTTTTGTCCTGTAAGTGGTATTGTTTCTGATGATCATTTTCTGTTTGTTGTCCCTTGTACAGGGCTTGTGTTTCTGCATTTTTTGTCTTGACACAATTCACTTCAAAACTGACATGATTTTTTCACTAAAATAAAGTGTATTCTTGATACCTCAGACATGGTCCCCCTATTAAACTCTTTTTAATGGGTTGGGCTAAATTCTTTTCTGATTTGCAATCCCACTGAGAACAGTGGTATTATAGGAGTATAAGTCAGGGGTTGTCAGCTGGGGGTATACGTACCCCAGTACTTGGAAGGGTCTCAGGGGATATGTGGGGGTGGCACAGAGAAGCAGGGGTCCTTGGAAAGCGAGGGGGGCAGGGCCACTGCCATCCATCACTCCGCGTTGCCACCGTGCACCACTTCTCCACACCCAAGTAGCCCTACTTCTCCGTGCTGCCAGCTTTGCATCTGGCAGTCAGGAGTGGAGGGGGTGGGGAACAACGGATTTGTTGGTGTGGGGGATGCCAACGCCGGGCAACGACCCCAGGCACAGGGGAAGGGAGGAGCTCAACAGGCCCCGATCCTGGGCCTGGCTTGGCTCACTCCCTGTCCCTGCCACATCCCAGCCCCCTCTCCTGTCCTCTCC
>NW_017729027.1:10792844-10794335 GCF_001723915.1 Gavialis gangeticus
AGAAGGGGTACACTCCTTAAAAAAGGTTGAAAACCCCTGGTATAAGTTATTGCAGAATTTGCTGAGTCTGTCATAAAAGTGCTGTCCCTTAATTGCAACAAATAAACAGTGTAGTACTAGCATTAAACTTTGCTTATTCAGCAAGAGATGGCAAGTGTTGCAAGTGTTCAGGTCCTCCCTGAAGATTTATGGCACAACACAAATTGGGGAGGTGTTATGGGCTGAAATAAAAATATTAATTATAAAAATACACATTTGCCTGCAAAATATTCTTTGCAGGCAAGTGGCTATGTCCAGTAGAAATACAAATGCATTATTTCAGCTTTCAAATCTATTATAAGCATAATTATAGTTTGCTCATGCATATTACTGCTTCCTACCTCGTGAATGTTGCATTACTGAAGAACACTGGTGCTCAAATTGTAGACCATAATTTCAATACCTTCTTTCATTCTCTCCTGTTTTTTAATATACTGTTTCAAAGTACTACTTATGTTGCTGCTGTGCCATACTGGAATCCCTAAAACTATTTGACTGTCACTGAGGTCTAGAGGCTAACTTAGTGCACAAACTCCAGCTACTGCTACCGTGAGACTTCTCTGGTGTGTTTACCTTCTGAAACAATTTATATTACCCATAACTGTGAATGCTGAAGTCCAGTAACTTTGGAAGTTTAACACCAAAATCTCTGTAAAATGAATTGTTTTAATTTTTGCAACGTATTTGTAGAAATCTGCCTCTGAGCTGTATTTTCTTACTGATTTACATACACAACTAGAGAGGTAATATCCTCGGGTATTTCTGGAGGTCTGATACTATTTGATATCCACCTGTGTCCAAAATTCAGTTGTTCTAGCACGGTAGATGCATTGGCCCTATGGTAGGAAATAAGTGAGTGAGGAAAATGATTCTACTTCTAGGAATTCCAAATAGCCCTAGAAAAGTTGGGTTACACCCTTTCTTAAATGGGAAGAAACTTCTGATCTTCTCTGGAGGTCATGTATACCCACACTTTGCCATTATGGTTCACGCCCTAGAGACCATACCTGTCCCATTACTTTGCTTTGATTCCCATATAGGGTTAGAAGAAAAATACGTGATACATCTTTTACAGTTAACCAGGAGTCTGTGAATTGTCCCTTATGATGAGACTTTGTTGTAGGATTCAAGCCTGTCTCCTCCAGACCAAATGATTGCAATGTGCTTTATTTGGGATGACCCTGCAAGAGTCTGCTGAACTTTCTCCTTGCAAAAAAAAGTGGTGATATACATCTCCAGTCATGATGGTCTCTATGGATGCATTATATTGGTGCTATTTTTGGTTATCTTGTGTTTTGGGGTGGGGTTTTGTTTTTGTTTTTTTTTGGGGGGGGGGCGTGCAGTTCTGAGTATCAGTTACAGTCGTGTAGTTCTACTTGGTCTAGGTCCCAGCTATCTTTTTCTATACACAGGAACTTCTTTTTCTATATCCAGTCATGAGGTTGCTCTTTG
>NW_017729027.1:10799335-10825875 GCF_001723915.1 Gavialis gangeticus
TGGTCTAGGTCCCAGCTATCTTTTTCTATACACAGGAACTTCTTTTTCTATATCCAGTCATGAGGTTGCTCTTTGCAGTTTCACCAAAACTGATGTGAAGCATTTTCTGTGTCTGGAACTTCTTCCCTCTCGTGTCAGGACCTATGTTTGAAAGTCTTTAGGAATTCTGTTGTGACCTATTCCATTTGGGTCTCTAAATCTCAGTGTATTTCCCCCGACAACAAAGCGTTTTATTTGATTGATAGTCTAGGTAGTAGGCACTAAGTTTTGTATTGTTCTACAATATAGTCAGTGTTTAGTCTTTGTATCACAAATGCATTAAAAATTGTTTTAGGACTAAACTTAGAATAACCAAATTGTTAATTACTCTTACTAGTAAATAATTCTTTCCTTGTCGAATATTTCCCCTTACATCTTCATTTAATATTTTCAGCTATTCTTTGCATCAAGAGCTCGAGGATACAGCTATATCTGCCAGTCTGTGGATTATTCAGATAATGTTTACGAAGTCAGGGTGAGTACATAAAAGATATGTTCCCCTTGACCTGAGAGTCTAAAAACAGTGGTTCAGAAATTAATAGTATTGTACGAGTCATGTTTCTACTCTTTTATGCTGTTTTGCAACCCTTTTGAGTGTCTATACCACCATCAGTGGTGGAGGTAATTGCATAATGTGTAAACATACAGTTGGAGAAAATAAGGCTGGAAGGGACCTCAAGATGACCATCCAGCCCAGGGATGGTCAAAATGGTAGATTCAGCTGGTGGCCAGGCTCCATTTCCCAGCAGCCCCTGTCTGTGCGTGCGCAGGGCATACAGCTGGGCAGGGAGCTGCTCCATGGGCAGGATCTTGAGGCAGTGACAGCATCGGGCTGCAGCAGAGCTATGATCCACTCCCTGCACACCTCTGCCCACAGAACCCGCAGGCATGTGGGCAGTGGATTGCACATGGCCGTGGACCCCCACCCAAGATGCTGGGGTGGAACAGACTGTGCCAAGAGCATCAAGTCCCCGAGGACTCGCGTTTCACAGGACAAAAACATGTTCTCCGCTGGATTCCCCCTCTCTAATCCCCAGAGGCCTATGTCCATGTGAAGGGAAAAAGAGAAAAGGATGTTAAAGCAGCAGCAGGCCCTCTCTGCTCTGCTTCAGTTTGGCTCCATTTAAGCCCTGGGTGACGCTGGAAATTTGCCTCAGTTCTAGACATCCTGGGAATCCCCCAGGCAGCAATGCTATGGAGTTTGTCTGCCTGGAACCTGGGGAAGGTGCAAAGTCCTGGCTGTCCTCCTCTGCATGAGGGGTTTTCAGAGATGAAGCGGTGTTGGTGATTAGCTGGTTTCCAGTCCAGCCCTGCCCACCCATCTTGCTCCTGGCCCCAGCCCCACCCCAGCTATGCACCCTGCCCATGTGGGTTCTACCCCCAGTGGTAGGTGTGGGGCAGACAGGCTGGGGTGCCTAGGTAGTGAGACTAGGTTTGGTAGCGGCAACCAGAAGAAGGTGCCACCACAGGCACTGCTGGCAGATGGTCTGCTGCGGGCCTGACCCAGCCTGCAGGCCAGACTTTGCCCACCCCTGATCTAGTCCAGCCGGCTCTTCAGGATAGGATAATGCTTGTCTAACCAAGTGTTCGTCTAATCTGCCCTTAAAAACTTCCAAGGATGGAGATTCCACAACCTCTCTAGATCATCTGTTGCCATGCTTAACCATCCTTACAGTTATAAATTTCTACCTAATATTCAAATTAAATTTTCCTTGATGCAGTTTATTGGTTACTTTTTTGTCAGTTCCATGCAGTCACAATTCTTCTCACTCTTTTTTTCAAATGAAATTATCTCAGTTTTTCCGGTATTCCTGAACTAGCTCTGATCTAGATAACGTGTTTAACCAGAACACTGAGCACATGTTCATATTGGCTTCTGTGCTTGTTTTGCAAGCTAACCACAGTCCCTTGACATGGGCTCAGGTTGCTAGTCTGTACTGAATTCCATGCCAGTGCCTCTTCCCTGTACTAGTGCCAGCTAAAAGTAAAAATAGGGCAGTTATGCCTGCATATGATGCAGTCATGTCTTCATTTACAGGATAGACGTAACCTATTTCCTTCTGCAATGTTTGGCTGCTTGTCGTCTTTCAGTCAATTTTTATAGACACATTAACACAGTATCATATTGCAACATATCACTTTACAGTTTATTGTTTTGGCATGCACTGAAAATGGGGAATGGAGACAGTAAAGTTTTCCTAACCAGAGGCATACCAAAGCATCTTCATGTCCAAGGCAGCTGTGCAGCACCCAGGGCAGTGCCAGCTCCTGCCATACCAGTTGTGGTAGTGTGATCAGCTGCTGCTATGGCAACAGATGCTTTTGCAGCACCCAGGGCTGCTGCTCCAATTGCTCCTCCTCAATTCTTACCTAGCTGATTTACTGACATAATAGATGATTGACATTTCAAGATGCAGTGCATGACAGTTTTCGGGAATTGGCTGCACAAAGTGAGATCAAGTGGCAGGTCATTCTTCACAGCAACATTCATAGATGTGATATTTAGACATAGCAATGTATGGCACTTACTGCAGCCACTCTTAGGATAAGCCTCTTGTCATAATTCAGAACGAGTTTTACAGTATAGTGAAATAAAACAGAATGACATGTGTTGCATGTTACTTATACTCAATTAGGCAAGATACCGTTGCTCTAGAAATATTAATCTGTCAAATTTTATGGTAATAAGTTCTTGATAAGCATTCATAAATAATGTTTAAATGAATCCACATATTCTAACTCGTATTGCCTTGGACTTGTAATTAATAGATTTGTAATATCAAATTGAATGCTATATATTGCATTCAAATAGTAATAACTGGCTTGGTATTACTAACCAAACCCTTGCAGATACGGTTCAATATGAAAAGTTAGTTGAATTTTCATTTAAAATTTCTGGTCATTCTGCCATGTAAATTCCATATTTATGAAAACATTTTGATAAATGTATTACATTTTATATTTTTTCTAGGACAGGAGAAGTTTTAGGAGAAAAAGTTTATAAATCTGCATAATTTAGTAGGTGTGTTCCCTTCTCCTGTAATGCAAGTGCGATTGCCTAAATTGAGAGCAGAAGTTTAATTTATGGCTTGAGTTTCAGTAAGTTCTGTATCTATAAAAAGGTTTCAATATCATTAATCCCTTTTTATCAAGTAGGGAATCGTGTAATTTTGAAAATCCTAATTCCTATCATTGCAGGTTTTCTTAACTTGTCTGAAAGGCCAACTCTAGGAGTATTCAAATCATTTTAGGTTTTTTAATATTTACAATAATGGAGTTTATAAGCTTCTTGTCAAAACTTAGTACTTGTTACTTTTTAAATAGAATGAGGTGTCAAAATAATTATTTAGCATGAATCAAAACTTCGTTAGTTTAATAACTTGGGTTTCTCTCTGAAGAGAAAAGCACTGTTATACTGTATTGGAATAAATATTCCCAATCGTGGTACAATGACGTGCACAATTTTCAGATGGCTAACCACTCGAATGGCCTGAATTTGCTCTGTTCATATCACTAGAATTCTTTCCTTGACTTGATTGGGGGCGGGGTGACTTAAATTCTGTTGTAGAACGTGTTCTAGAAGCCAGTGACTTCATTCTTGTAGGCGGGGCAGAAATTCAGAGAGCGCAATTCCAGGCAATATGAGGTAATGTACTACTTGAGAAAACCAGGCATGGTGGCTTAAGCCCCAGAGTTGGGAGTAGGTATGAAGCCAGGGCCCAATTGAATTGGGGGTGGAGGGGGAGGGAAGAAATAAGAATTCAAATGCAGTAAGAGGTTTAAAATGAAAGAACTAAAGTGGGAGCCCAAGAAATTCAAGGAATTGATAAATGCAGCCCAGACGAGGTCTGCATGGAAACATGATGAAGGAATGGAAATTCAGCTAGAGGGCTGCTTAATAAGTTTTGGTGAGCTGTTGAGGGATTCAAGGATAGTCCTGCCCCTTTACAGGTGCCCCACCTCCTGGTTGCCATCTTGGGACCTGAAGATCTGATCTTTGCTACCAGAAGTCCCACTCCTTGTGCGGGGGGGGGGGTTTGCCAGCTTGGAACCAGAAAAAAAAAAATCATGTACTAAAAATCAAACATCTTCTGTAACATATAACGTTATATCAAAAATATTTTTGTCCTGACTTGCATGCATTTGCATAGTATATATAGAGGTGATTGCATACTAGTTCAAATTAAAGTTTTATTCTTGTATATTGTGCATGGTGGGGTAGGGAAGTGTGGTTGGGAGGTGGGTGTAGGGGCAGTGTGGGATGTGTGTGTATAATGTGGGCATGGTGGGGGCAGATGTGTGTGTGTGGGGGGGGTTATGGTGGTAGGGTGTGTGGTTGGTGTGTTGGGGATGTGGAGGTGTGTGTGTGTGTGTGTGTGTGTGTGTGTGTGTGTGTGTGGGTATGGTCGGTGAGTGGGTGTGCACATATGGTGGCTCCCCTCCCGCCCTTTTTGACTTGGCTGAGCCCAGCCCCTCCACAGTGGGGAGGAAACGGCACTGCCTATCTGGCTCTCAGTGCACTGCAATGGGCAGGAAAGCAGCTGCTGCCAGCAAGCAGCAAGGGGGAAGCCTGGCTAGTCCCTAGGAGAGGGCAGGGGAGGGGAGGAGCTGAGCCACCCACTCACTTGGTCTGTGTCCTATGTCTGCCTGGTGGGGCTGCAGCCATGCCCACTCTGGTACCTGCTACTGCTGCTTCTGCCCCACTTGCCTGTTTCATGCCACCATGTGCCAGCCCAACCCGACCTGAGCCATTCCCTGTTGGCTGCAGCAGCT
The DNA here is from genome assembly GCF_001723915.1 of Gavialis gangeticus. Taxonomy (NCBI): domain Eukaryota; kingdom Metazoa; phylum Chordata; order Crocodylia; family Gavialidae; genus Gavialis; species Gavialis gangeticus. Next base: position 10,804,148 of record NW_017729027.1, read on the forward strand.
GCCCCACTCAGAAGCTGTACACACTGGCCAGGGTCTGGAATGAAGCCAGGGCCCTCCAGCATGGGAGGGTGGGAGTGCAGCACACGCTGCCCCATGCGGAGCACAGCAGGAGCAGCTGCGCATCAGGCCAGGTACAATCAACTGGTGAGCACCTGCCTGCAGACCTGATCCAGTTAGCTGGTAGACCAGATCCAGCCCACAGGCCACATTTTGCCCACCCCTGCTGTAGAGTCAGTAGGCTTGCTGCATACTGATATTGGCATTCCTTTTTCTGGTTTGGGAAAAAGCCATGATAGCCAGCACCAGGAGATTGATGAGATCTGGCAACTTTTGACAAACAAATGAACAGATTATAGGAGAAGAATGTATGCTGTGGAGGGGTTGTAGCTTGGTAAATACTCCTAACTGGTGAAAGTGAGGTTCTACCTCTTGCTGCAAAGGGCGGGGGGTGGGGGGTATTGAGATTCTGTGAATTCCAACACACTTGTGATCATGACTCCACGGAGGAGCCACTACCATGAAAGAGAACCAGAAGGATGAGATGATAATATGGCCGTATACAAGGGGTTAAGTAAAGTAGGAATTTTGAGAAGGAGTATGAACATCATGAATGTGTGGGAGCAAACACTGTGTTCATTCACTGTCTCCAACACGGGAGAGTGTTTTTCCGAACACATTGTCTTTCATTGAGTAGCTGTAATGGAGACTTATGAGCTATGCAAATCCTTCATAAAGAAACAAAAACTGATGAAAGAATAAACAACATTTCTTCTTACTCAGCAGTAACTCCAGGTGTGGCATTGATTTTTAAAGGTAAAGACTGAGCATCCTAGAGCAATCCCATTGAAAGTCAAATTCCCTTAGGCTCCTGTGAAAGTCTCAGCCAAAATACTTTAAAATGATGTGACCTGCTTAGCTTTCACATCAAAAGAAATCATCAGTTTAAAAGTAAGCATTTCCAAAAGTTTTGCTAGAGAGGCAAGAATTCTTGTGAGTGTTATATTTTATTGGATGCCACTCTGAATAGTTCATATAGACATAGGCAGGCTTTTCGGTATTGCAGTAGGTCGTTGTCTTTTTCTTAAAGCTTGTAGGATGCAGAGGTCATAGAACTGAACCTCTAACTGACCCTTTAATCTTAGACTATAACATAATCTTTTTTGCTGTCTGGTGTCTTAATAGACTTAGATTTGATGCATATGAAAGCTCCCAGAAAAGAAATGGTCATATCAAATTAGTATAGATTATGGGACTATTCAGTATTATATGTACTTTTTTTAAATTATGTCATTGTTGTTCTTTGTATTGATAAAATTACTGCCTAACTTCACCTTTAAGAGACAATTATAAATTACTTCCTACAATTTCACTGCTTTACAAAGCAAGTAAAATGGTTCCTTCCTTTGTTTCTTTTCATAACAAAACATGAAATTATTCATGACTGTTCCCACCTTTATCACTGACTGGCTATGTAGCACCGAACAAGCAATGTAACATCTCTGGGTTTTTGCTCCTCATCTGTTATAGCCAAAAGACTTGCTTATATCCTTATGTGCGTCACAAGTATAAATGTGGCACTTGGATCCCGTCCAGTAGCACAACTGAGAAGAGGCACAGGGTGGGGAGCAGAGCATCAGCCATGGGCACCAAATATTGTGGGAGGACCAGAATTGCTCCCCTGGGAGTCTAGCACAACCACAGGAGCTGGGCAGCTGCAGCTGCACACTCAACAGTGTTTATGGGGGCCAAGGAGCAAGTATCTAAGCAAAATGGTGCTCCGTCCTCCCCTCAGCTTCGCCTCCTCAGTGCCACAGTAGATGCAACCCTGCACCCAATAGCATGGGGAGGTGGAGGGAGGAATAAATGGGTACCAGGGGCAGCAAAGGACTGTTGCTGCCCACCTAGTACTGCTACCACAGTGCCAGCAATATCAGCTGTCTTTGCTGTATGGAAAGCAGTGGGAGGTAAGACTTCACTTCCCCTCCCCTCTCTTTCCTTCCCTTCATCCCCTTTTTGGCCCTGTCCTACCCTGCCTCACCCTACCCCAGCCACTCAAGGAGCTTGCTAGCTCTGATCCTGTTAGATGCTTTTCAAGTGATAAATATTGGTAAAACTGCTTGAAGGAGTAGCACCTGTAAGTGACATTTTCAACTTATAGACATTTTTCTTTAAAATATAAAGTAGGTAGAGTTCAAATGACAGATGAGAGGACTGAGGCACATACAGCCCTGAGTATAAAATTCTTCCTAACCTATAGGATATGAATTGTCTTTTCCATGGCTTCAGTATTCCCAGTGGGACTATCGACACCAAGTTTTCCAAGATCAAACAGCAAGTTGTATAATGTAATGGATGGATAAATCAAAGGGCACTTTTACATGTGCTCTGGGGTTGGAGCAGGGGGCAGCTCTGAGAGCTGCTCTAGTTAAAGTGCTGCAGCATCCCAGTCAGCTTTAGTTCAAGTACCCTCTCTGCCATTTTTAAATGTGGGGATATGTGAGATGCAGGAGGATGCGGGAACATGGTCATTGTCACACTCCAATGTGTTGGAGCAGCCTTCCTATTCGTGTACAGGCACCCAAGTTATCTGGCTAGTTAGGTGCCTCAGAATGGGATTCACGACAGCCAGCAGACTGAGCAGGGAGATGACTAAACTAGCCACCAGGAAATACCGATGAGTGAGTTGTCACAAATGTTGCTCCCTCTTTGGGGGCTTAGGCACTTAACTGCAGGCAGGGAGGTGCCTATCTCAGATTGGGATTCACACCAGGAATCCTGCTCCTAGGCTTAGAAATCTGAATTTTTTCTTTCAAAATGAAATACAGATTAGTCTTCTCCTTTATAGCATGGGAGATGGTTGTAACTGATAGTCTAGTGGCAAGGGTACCTACCCAGGAATTGGAAAACTTGTTAGATTCCCTTCTCAGCCAGAGCAGTTTTGAAGCCTTATTTCTCACCTTCCAAGCAAATATTCTAACCAATAGGCTGCAGACTGTTCTGAGATGGAGAAACTTTCTGTCCCTCCTGTGGGAGCTGTGCTATCATACAGAAGGACTTATAAGATTGCTTGGGCCAGAGAAAGAGAGTAAGGAAGTAATTTAACCCTGTGATTAGGACATATAGGGCGTGTCTACAAGAGACATTAACTGTGCAGTTGCCTAATTGTGCATTAAATGTCTCGGTATCTACACATGTGCCCCTATTAGGGCGCACAAAACTAATAATCTCTGCAGCAGGGTAAAACTTGTATTAACAAGTCCAACCCTGCTCTAGTCTTTCATGTGCAGCAGCACATGTGTAGACACTGACCCAGCTGGCTGGGGCATGAGGGTGTTTCAGTGTGGGGGCTCCCTGCCAACTGACCCTACACTGAAGGACCATCATACCCCAGCCAGCCCCTCCACAGCACATTGAGCCTGGTGGGAGCAGCCCCAAGCTGGCAGGCTAACCCCCCAGCCCCCTGGCAGCTGGAGCAGCTGTGATCCAGCTCAGTGTGTTGTGGTCCGATGCAGATGTTCACCCAGCAGTAATAAGCTCCGGTGTTTACCACTGCATGTTAATACGCGTGTGTAGACCTCCCCTCATTGGTTCTGTTCCCTGCTCCCACGATTGCTGTTGCATTTTGACTGTTTAATGTAGATAACAGGGATAGGAAGTCTGGGTTTCACTCTTCTAGATAACCACTGTGTTTTGAGCAGGACTCATTGCTGTTGGTATGTGTTAGGTGTGTTTTGAGCATGCTTACTCAAATTCGGCCCCTCTTTGGAGGTGGTATTCTTCTGCCTATGCTCGTTAGGAATCGTGAGACAAGACAAAATAGTAGTAGTACTGGCTACTTACAGAAACGGAGCTTTGGTAGTCAGGTAAAATGAAAGAACTTCCAGACTCCAGACACTTGAGTAGTTAGTCACTGATGTGGGGCATCTTGGACTTAAATACCTAATTTTCACCCGAGTTTTTTGTGGATATGGACCAAAGTTTTATTCTTAACTACTCAAATGAGAAATTGCTTATTTTTCATATATTATTTCAAAGGTGGAACATCTTTCAGAATATTTGCTGTATCATTAATGGGTGTAGCCCAAGCCTTGATGTAGGAGTTTAATATACGACTCCCTGACCCAGAGGCATAAATGCTACTTATTGAGCAACATGTATCTTAATAGTTCTTATGGCTTGCTTTATCTGGGAACTCTGAGCAATCTGGGAGTTGTCTCTGCTTTTTTTTTTTTCTCTTCTCCCTGTTAGGACAGAACTTAGTTTTGCCTCTGTATAAGCTGGTGCATCTGCGTCATCTCCATAGCATCTGAATATCCTAAAATGTGCAGCGAACATGAGGCAGGTGTCCACTATTTAATAAAGAAAGCATGCAGTTTGGTAGGAATAATAAGTGATATTATTCTTGTAGGAAATTACAATGTCTGCAGTGAAGAATTACAGCACTTTTTAGCTCTTGTTATGCTTTTTTGCTTCAGATCCTCTCCCTTAAACTAGAATGCTTACTTCACTATTCAGGGTATGACTTTGATGCTTCATCCAGCCTTAGTTGGCTGGGTACAGATTATCAAGCAGTGTCAAGAGCAGTATTATGCACACTTTCTGTGTCTTTCTCTCCCTGCATGGTATACCTGAGAGAGACATGCTGCTCCTTTCTTGCTCTTTCTGTCCTTCCTCCCTGTGTGGATACAAGACTATTCCATATGGCATAATTTAGAGAAGTTCAACATGCCTATTTCCACTGTCACTGGACAGAGACGTCATAGATACCAGTGTGATAGTTTGGATGCCTGCTGGGGCAGACATAGTATTTGCTTGCTCTTTTACTCTCTATCGGCAAGTCATAATTTGGGTTCTGTTCCCGCCCCACCCTTACCTGGCAAGCTAAATCACTTACAATGCCAAGAGTTTAACTAGTAACTAAACCATTTCTGCAGCCTGGAAAACATTTTGTTACACACAGTGCAGTTGGCAGATTGCTGCGTGGGGTTTTTTACCTTCCATCTAGCGTATCAGTTTGGACTTGGGAGCTAAAAACTAAAGCATCTATTGTTTCAGTGTAGTTGGTGCACTAAAAATGATCTGATGTGGTGTCTCTGTAACCCAGTGGACTGTTTGGGCACAGGCATAGAGCATGACAACACCTGGTGGTGTGCTGTGTCTCTATGTTTTATGCAGTGTTGGTCTCCTCTCGTTGAGGCCCTGTGTGGAGTGGGGGAGTCTCCTGAGCAGGTGCTTCATTTCATACTTGCAGAACAGGTTGGGGAGGGTGTCAGAGGGAGTGCCTTTAGAACTACCTTTGAGTTTGTATAATACAGGGCCACTCTGGCCCAATTGAAAACTCCATTCCAGCAGCTTTGCAAACTAGTTTGGAGTGGGGTGGGATAATTTGTTTCCATAGTTTAAAGGTTTTATTGAAGTTGTGGCCTCTGCATATTACCAGTGTGGTATGCCTATCATTTCAATATTCCCATCAAAGTGTAGTCTGATTGGTACTGAATGCCCTATTGGCAATTTCTATTGAAGAAAAGGCTACATACAGTGAAAAGAGAACTCATCAGAGTGGTAATCCACTCTAGAAATAACCCGTATAAGATTGTATATTGAGCCATGTTCTGAAATCCTTAACCAAACTAAAATCAAAAGGATCCATATACCCTGATGTTGTCAGTTTTTAATAAGTTCTCCTAACGAATTGTTCCGTTTCTGCTATAAATAATCAGAATAACTAGTCCTCTGAAATGGATTAAAATATCTGGGAAAGGTGATTTGATCACTTGTTTCTCATTTTACATTGATATAGTTCACTTTCATTTCCTTCCATTAAAATCATTAGAATATTTATTCCCTTTATTACAGATAGCTTCTGCTTTATGGTGGTACTATGTCTCCAAAGGAATTGAATACTTGGACACAGTATTTTTCATCCTGCGGAAGAAATTTAACCAAATCAGTTTCCTTCATGTTTATCATCATTACACCATGTTCACCTTGTGGTGGATTGGAATCAAGTGGGTTGCAGGAGGACAATGTGAGTAAATCATTTTTTTTCTCTCAAGAGAACACAGACCTAAGAATGCAGATCATCCCATTAGAAATTAATAAACAGACATTTATGGACGTAACCAAATTTCATAAGCAAACTGATGCAAACAGCATTGGGAGGGTGCATACTTTAACGTGAGAAATGAGGGGGAGGAGGAGAGAACAGAGCTGTAGTCTTTTGAATTGCAAAACACTTTTCACATGAACATCCAAATGCAAGGTGAACTTCTACCCATAAATTCTGTCTTGAAAAAACAGTTGGGTGATAAATTTGCCTTACCCGACTTAAAATTCTACAGCTATGGAGAAATTGTAGTTATGGGCTAGATTCTATGTGTAAACTTACTGAAGTTAATTGAGGTACTCTAGATTTTTACTAGTGCAGAATTTGGCACTGTATCCAAGTTTGGGGTTTGGTCTGTTTCATAACACAAGCACCAAAATCTAGATTACTCATTTGAAGGTGAGCAATAAACCGGTATCAGGTAACTTCATAGAAACTGTTCAGAATGGCACAAACCTATAATTAATTCAGAGGCTCTTCCTTTTCCTGCATTGTTTCTTGAAGGTTTTCTCTCCCCCCTCCTATATCTCTTGTTTCTCTAAAATGATAAATTCTACAGAAGCGCAGGTTAAGTGAAAATGTCCCAGTCTGTTTTGTGAAGAGCAATGTAAACTTCACACACTAAAAACAGCTTCTGGTAATAATCCTTTAACTAAACACCAGACTAAACTTAATCTATTATCAATATAGCCATATATTTAAATATATATATTTGTATACATCATATTACTATTTCACACAAAGCTATAAAATTTATTCAGATCTTTGGGTACAAGGTTGTAGGAGGCAACTAACCCAGTACATTTTCAGGGGGAATGGATTTTTTTTTCCACGAAAATTACAGCTCACTGCACTCATTCACTGAGCTTTCTAGAAACTGAATATGTGCAGTTTGTAGTCTCACCTGCTATTTCACTGGGCACCTCTAAATCACTTGTGTCTAGTTATGTTAGGGTTTGATTGTACGAGGTGCTGAGTGCCCTCGGCTGCTATAAGTCTGTAGATGGGACTGTACAAAGCTTATCTTGGCTTTGAGAGGTCCAGCTTTGCAGTTTATAGAATTCTTGGCCTCTGCAAAAGAAATGCATCAATCACCCTTCTGCAGCAACAGAGACTGGCAGGGATCAGGATTTTACCCCGTATAGACAGGAATAAATCAGAGAGTCATATAAAAATGGGCTTGAAATGGACCTCAGGAGGTCATCAAGTCCAATGGTGTGATCAAGGCAGGATCACCCTGTCTAAGCCACCTGAGGCAAGTGTTTGTCTAGCTTGGTCTTAAAAAACTACCAAAGATGGAGGTTTTATGACCTTTCTAAGTAATCTGTTTCAGTCCTTAACCACCTTTGCATTTTGAAAGTTCTTCATAATATCCTGGTTGCAGTTTTAAGTCCTTTACTACTTGTCCTCTCTCCTACAGAAAACAGTCTATCATGCAGCCTTCTCTTCTCCAAATTAAATAGCTTAACTTCTTCCCACCTTTTCTTGTAAAGTGATGGATCATAGATCTCTGATCATGTTTGTTGCTCTCTACTAGATTCTTTCCAATTCATTTGTATCTTTCTTGAAATGCTGCTCAAAACAAGACACCATACTCCAAGTGGGGCCTCACCAGTTTTGAATACAGTCAAAATAATGCTGTCCTTAATTTGTAGGCAACACTCCTCTTAATACAACTCAGTAAGCTATTGACCCTTGTTCAGTTTGCAATCTACTGTAAGCCCCAGGTCCTTTCTGTAGTACTGCACTATAACCAGTTGTTCCAAAGCCTGATTTGTGCGTTTGATTGTTCCATCTGAAGTACACTTTTCTGTATTGAGTTTCATTTGATAACTTCAGATAATTTTTCTAGTTTATCAAATAGTCCTGTCCTCTAGGGTTACTGCAACTGTACTCAGCTTGCCATTATTTTACATATTTGGGTCATAATTTTGGTCACTGTTATTAAAAACGTTGTCCTAAATGCAGAAAATTCTTCAATGTCAAAGGAGACTCCTGATACATCACTGCTGCATTTCTAAAGCTAACTTTTCAAGCATTTGTTATTTAAAGTGATTATTAAAATACAAAACTGAATGTTGATGGAAAATGTAGGGCCTAATTCTTCAGGGTCAGGTTCTACAAAGTCATGTGAATAACTGTTTCTCTAAATAGTTCAGCTGAAGAAGACATGAACAAAGTTATTCATGTTGGTACACAGTAGCAAGATTGGCCTGTTGCCCAAAGGCTAAAAGGAGATTACAAGTTATGTTGCAGTTTTGTTCTTATTTTATGTCCAGTACGGACAATATATACAACATTATAAGAACAAGTGTGACCTATTTTATGTTTAATGTGCAACTGAAGTAAATACAAACTTTTCTGTCTTTCATGTTTTTAAAAATGTACTTTTTTTTTTTTTCTGGACAGCTTTTTTTGGAGCTCATATAAATGCATTTATTCATGTTGTTATGTACATGTACTATGGATTAGCTGCCTGTGGCCCTAAAGTTCAGAAGTACCTCTGGTGGAAACGATACTTGACCATACTACAATTGGTAAGTAAAATCTTTCTCTAAACCTACCTCTGGTGAATATGTTTTTGTCTTTCAATTTTCTCTACTTGAAAAGGATGAAGTCTCCAGTTTGTCAGCAAGTGTCCTTTGGCTCTCATTCTAAGTGGTATGATGCATGAAAAGTCTCCAGTGTGTACTCATCCATTTAATCTTCCCACACAAACTACTAAGGAAACCTTTTGTGATGATCACTGTGGGCTGGTTTGAGGTCTACCAGGCCTGTATCCTAATCAGTCACTCCGATTTTCACTTTTTTAATGTTCCACAATAAGCCTTGTTTTTTCTCAAACCTTTTAAAGTATGTAGCATCTTCTAGTTTAAACTTTTGAATACATGGGCAGAGCGTTGGGCTATGCTTACTGATCACTTATTACTATTACATAGTGTGGTCATGCACAAATCCATTTCTTTTTTCAATCAGGGAACATCAGAAGCATATTTGTTTCATATTGGTTTCAAACCCTAAGCATAGATTAACATACCTTTCAAGAGACTTTCCTGTGGATCTTGTAGGCTTTGCATACCTGCATGCACCTGAATAACTAAATTAAGTTTAATTATGGTAACACCCTTTCTTATTTCCATGCAAATCTGTGAATGGGGAGTCTTGGTTCAAAAGTAAGGTGCATTCTTTTTACCTGAAGGGTACTTTTCCAAATTTAAATAATTCATAGTAGGACACACTTATTCTGAAAGAAATGCCCACACACAAGCTTATGCTAAAAGAACAAAAGAGGTAAATTAAAACTTATTTCAATACAGACTTGTGTGTAGTACCATCTTTTGTCAGGTCTTTTATGCAGTTGTTCATGCATAATAAATATAAATAAGAGAAAGCTGCTGGAGGTGAGGGGAGCTTTTGAAATAACTTCTTTGATTTATAAAAAGAATTATCTATTGTTGCTGAAGGCTGTACCTTAGTCAACAGCACGGAGTGAAGGGAGATGGCACCATCATAGGCAACAGGTTGCAGAAGGTGCGAGAAGTCAAGTGTTCCATGTTCGTAGCAAGCATATGTATGAATAACTCGTAGCAAACTACAGGGATTTGCATAGCTGGGAAATAGCCAATCATCTGTGGGTCATTAAGTGTGCAGTTTCTGTAATCTCTACCAGAGATGGCTGTTCCTTGTTAGTACAATTGCTTTGGACTTTCATGTGAAACTTAACATGCTGGGAATGTAAATGTTTGTACTTTTTACTTTCTAGAGCAAAATACATGCAATAGTAAGGTTCCTGTGTAAAGAATTATTGTCTGTTGAGTTTCACAACCTACTCGGTTTTCTTTTGAAAATTTGAATATTCTGCTGTACTGTATTTTCAGTATAAACTGATATAGTCAAACCTAGTAAAACATAAAACTTTTTGATGTTATTTTTATCTTTCAGGTTCAGTTCCATGTGACTCTTGGCCATACAGCCTGGTCTATTTATATTGATTGTCCCTTTCCCAAATGGATGCACTGGGGTGTAATTTTCTATGCTGTCACCTTTATTCTCCTGTTTGGCAACTTCTACTATCGGACATATAAACAACCCAAAGAACCTGTAAAGAATGGCAAAATAGCAAATGGTGCTGTTGCAAATGGTGTAAGCAAATCGGAAAACAATCTAGTGGCGGAAAATGGAAAGAAGCAGAAAAAGGGAAAAGCAAAAGGAGAGTAACCGGATCCAGGCCTTAACCCTTGCTGGCAGTGATGAACCTCCAGTCTGATTTAAGGAAAATGTTTAAAAATAAACACTATCTATCTGTACCCATTAACCCTTAGGTTACTGGAAAGCTAGAACACACAGATATTTTCATTATTTATGAAGATTGTTTTAACAACAACACTTCAAATTAAATTTCTATTGTAATTATGTAATTATCGAGCATATGATCTCTGTGTAAACTTTATAGATGGCTGGTGTTGGTGAGTGTAAGAAAGAATTGCAGTAATTAACATGTTTTAGCAGTTGAAGTTGATCCTACCATTGATGTGACTGATTTGTAGCAGTCCACATTTCTAGGGGGGAAAAGGTTGCTTTGGAATACTTATGTTTCTGCCAGAAATTTATTAAATTTCAAATTATGATTGTATATTACCCGATTAGAATATGCAGTTTTCTTGTCTTCACTAGAAATATCTCAAGACACAGTTATGTCTATGTGTTATTAGAACAGACTGTTGAATTTTCACATTTCCCTTGTTTTGATTTAATGTCTGTTACAGTTTTTCCTGTGTGGAAATATACCTACCTCTTCATGTGCTGAAAGCAACATTTAACGTTAAATAACTTCAATTTCTGAAGTATGGAGTCCTCCAAGACAAATATGAGATGCAATTTGGAGAGAGCTGGGGTGGGGAGAGGACCACTTCTTTTAAAATCATCTCCCTTTTCAATACAAATGTGACTTTGGGATGTGAATTTGGATGCGATTTAGTGGAGATGACCTTTTTAAATGTATTTATAAATACAATATTTATGACAGTTGATCTGATGAAAACTAAAGTACTTTTTGCCCGCCTGCTTAAAATCAGTGGTGCTAATTTATATGCTACTGCAAATGATTAGGTGGTGTTATAATGAGGTTGAAATATACTATAACTGAAATCACGTTTGCAAACACCGTTTCTTATGTCAAATAGAACAGAAGTGTTTTCAGTGTAAGTTGTAGGTTCTAAAACTGTTTGCTCACCCACAAATTGGACATGCTACTTCATACCCTAGTGACTGCAAGCAACTTACCAATTTAAGCATACACTGGATGTAGACAAGTATTGTGTTTGTCAGGCCAGTACAGGTAGGTTAGTTGTTGAGATTCATTCCTTCAATATTCCTGACTCTTGTCACTTTAACATATAGGTTATTCTTCCAATTATTGTTTAGTCAAAACTACCATAATAAGACAAAATGGCTTTTTACAATTCCTTTCTGCTCAAAACACTTCATAACTGTTAATTGATTAAATTGTTACCCTTCTATGAGGAAAATATTTTATTTGCATTTGTATTTTGTGGGCGCTACATTATAGACAATTTGTTACTTTTCGTAACTCAAAATGAATATAAGGCAGTTCAGACTTGACCAGGTCTCATAACTTCCAGTTCCCTACTCTTAACTACAAGAGCTGTTTTCTAAATAAATTTGTTACAGTTGTGGTCAAAAACAAGTTCATCACAGTGTATCTTACATCAGGAAAAATGTGATGTATAAAGCTTGTGTATAGAATGTAAAATATTCAGCACAATTACAATTTTTTCATCGTAGTTATCCTTCCTGCCTATTATAAATAATAGGCAAAAAGAACCTACAACTCTGATTTCTTGTGACGTTTTTTATCTTTTATCCTTTTACTCAAAACTGAATACAAATCCTAAGTAGTTCAGGAGAAAAGGCAATTCTGACTAAATCCATAATACTTGAAACGATTACTGGTTAAACTGGAAAATGGGTCTTCAGTAGGAAGCCTATGTTATAGGTTACATGGCAGGAAACTAGTTTATCAGGGCAGAGTAACTCTATTGGACTGTAACTGGTCTGTTACCATTAATTATCTTATCTGCTTAGTCTCGTGAGTTACCAGTCTAAGTCTTGATGCTTTCAGGTAAAAATAAAACTTACTACATTTGTAAAAATGTGTCTTATGCATTGATATATGTGCAACAAAAAAAGAGTCAAGACCCTTTCTAAAAAAACTCGCATGTATTTTCTCTGTTTGTAGGGAACTAGCACTTTTTCTTGTATGACTTTTTTCTTCCTTTATTTTTAAAAAAGATTAGATAAAATAAGCATAAATTTGACAGCTGGTGCTACGGGGCTTTTTTCCTTGATCCATTTCTTGTTTGACCATGTGATTCAGTCCTGTTTTGAGCTTAAATATAATGTCACTTTCATGGCACGCAGTTTGAGGGATAGCATAGCATGGCTGCAAGTGGAATACTTCTTTTGTTATGACTGAGCAACCAGTGTCACGGAAATTGACAGAGCTGACAATATACAGCTACTTCTCTTTTCCTAGATTTCAGTTGGGCACAAGGTAGGCACTCCAGATTCTCCCTGCGTTTCCTATTTTGCAGCTTGTGTGGTTACCAAGTCTGCACAGTTTGGGCCCAGAGGTAATAAGAATATGTAAAAGTCTATGTATATAGATATGCAATCAAAACTTGAGTACCAAAAAACTTTTGCATGATAAAATTTTCTTACTGTATGTTTTTTTTTTTACACTTGTCTGTAAGATTGTGAGTCCCTGGCTCTTTGAAATCTTAGATTTTTTTTTTTTCATTAAATGACTTGCGTCCCAAGAAATTTTGAAACCTTTGGGCTAATATTACATCAAGTGTCACACTGGTTACTTCCCCACAACGTCCTTGATGTCCCCTCAGACTTACCTATTTTTAACAGTCTCTTTGCTCAGTCAATTTTTTTTTTTTAGGCAGTTTAAGTAGGATTTTTATAGATTCCCATAATGTTTTCCCAGTTGATGAGGTAACTGGTAATTTTTAAATACAAAGTTTGAATGTCTCTAGCTCAGAGATGAATCATAAAAACCAAAACTGCTTTCATTTGAATATAGCTTCAGAATTAGGCTTTTCAAATATAGATGGTATTTGCTGGTCATTTTAGGCCTAGTAGGCTGAGATCTTCACAATGACAGTTGGTCAAATGTAACAAATATTAAGACCTCAAACAGAGGTTAACTGGTGAATCCTTGTCACCTGAACCAACAACTCACTGTCATACATGCTCTGTAAGCTAACCAAGGACTATCCAACAGTAGAGGATTTTAAGAAAACTACATAGTGAGTCAACTCTGCAGAAGTCTCTGAAGCCCCTGAAATGAAAGTGACTTTTAAGAACACATTAATCAATGTTGAAATATTGGTCCTATATCAAATGAGCCTCTCTATGTAATGGCCATATTGATAAATATTGACTTGCAGCGAAGTTGAATCTTTTCCATTAACTATTTCCACTTCAGAAAAGTATTGTTAATAATTTATATAGGGATGCAAAAATGCTGCAAAATCACTTGGGCTAACCCACACTTTGCTTCTTCCAAATACGTGCATCTGTGTTCACCATGTGCTGGGGTTGCCAAGGGTAGTTACTTATACTGGAAAGCCTCAATCCTGCAAAGGCATACGGTCATGCTTAATTTATGCACAGTTTTAAAAACCTTACTTCAATGGGATTTCTCAACTTGTGTGAAATTTAATCCTACATTATGTTATGTAGGATCAAGGCCATAATCTATAAACGAGTGTTTTTAATATTACATGTTGTAATTTGTTGTAAGGGAGGTTTACAGCTGGGTGTATGGATAATGCATTCATCTTCATCAGTTGCAAACACAGACACTTAATCCTGAAGGGCTGAGAAGTGGCAAGTCATCTTTGGGTAATTACTAATCACCTTGCACTGTACTGCCAGAGGAAGTAGTACTTAGATGCATTCTCTGCCAGTATACTCTATACATCAGCAGAAAACTTCAGTCCAAAAGGAATGGAGAAATATTTTATTTCTATGCTTCATTTGTAGACAGAAGAAAGGAGTGGTTTGGGAGCCTGCTTTTGCATAGGATGTTTTGCTTTTGTAAACTTTTAAAATAAATTTTATTTTTCATGCTGTCCGCAAGTTCATTGGTTATGATTTTCATACAGGCAGGTTTTACTGTATCCTGTCTTGCTTTGTCAAACTTGTCAACTCTGTTTCACTCACTTTGAGGTGATGCTATTTGTCACACAGCACAGACATTCATAAGGCACATTTTTGTGGGGGGGGGACACATTCTTCCAGTTAGGGTTTGGGATATTTTTAAACTAAGTTCAGGTTTAAGTAGGTTCCTTTGAAGGACTGGGGCCCTTTTAAGGGGATGGAAAACTTAGTGCAGAATTTGGCTCTAATTTAAAACCTATATAGTCCACAGAAGTGTTTGAGTGGTGCCCAAGCCAGTGACAAATGTGATCCTAAATGTCAGCTTAGGTCAGTAGAATCTAGCACTGTTTGTTTCTCAGGCAGATTTGACATGTGATGGCCTTCTAGCATATCATATAGTATTATGCCTTGGCTACATGGGCAAGAGAGAATGAAATGGGTAAGTATAATGAAATGTCCTCTGTATCTGAGCTCTGTAACTACATATTACTGTATATTTATTTCATGTCTTACTGTAAGCTGGAGAATATAACAATGAGAGAAACTTTGCACCCTCTTGAGGTCTTAGACACTTCTATCTTGGCAGTGTTAGAAAAATCAAAAAGAGAAGCCAGGTGATTCAGTAACCGAGTGATAATGCTTTGTATTTATACAGCACTTCCATCTGAGAATCTCAAAGCTCTTTATGAATTTTGGGCCAGTTCCCCACTGCCTTCTTTACTAGTCATGTATATGAATGGTAAGTGGAAACCCAATATTTAATCTATTTGCCCTCCAAGTTTACTTAGGTGTACATGATCGCTCATTGTGCAAGCTAGGGGAGAATAAGACCTGTTAATGATCAGAATGGCAAAGTCCTTTTTTTTCTTTTCTTTTTTTTTTTTTAATTTTTACTGTTATTGAGGGTTATGGACAGATTCTGCTTTAATTTGCATTCTTTGCAATTCCACTCAAATTTAAGGACTTGTATGGAAGCTCAGGGTAGCACTGGACCCTTAGTTGGTTAGAGAGAACGATACTTACTAGTAGTGAGCACTTAATCCAGATAGCTCATGTTTTATTCACCGTGCTATTTCCTTAACTGCTAGTAACTAAGAGGAGGTATATGCGACCAAGTGTTGTGGAATCAAATAATTTGATAGAATCTCTAGGTTCTTTGTTTTGCATGTATCATTTAATATGTCAACCATCTCTTCTGGCTGTCGCTTTTTTGTCATTACAATAGTTTTTGTCATAACTATTCATTAGTTCTAAGATCAGGGGAGTTAACCCAAAGGATGAACCAGACCACAGAGTTTCCAAAACCTAACTTTTACCTGATTGCTATAACTTCTTTATGAACTTGTGCCTTTGAGTATCATTATTCTGATTTACATTTCTTTAAGTGGCCTACCGGCTACTAGTATAATTATGTATTGACAGCTAATGTGACAGATTAGGTAAATTACAGAATTTACATGATAGATCGTGGTTGTTCAACATTCAGTCTTTTAATATCAATTGCCCATGAACTCTTAGCATACATTGTCCTAATGGACAGGTTCAAGGCTGTGATCTCAGTGACTGATGGACTGAGCATTGCTGGAGACGTAACGAAAAATAAAAACCAATTTCTATGTGGTTTTGATATGATGGAAACATATAAACTGGCCTCATACAAAGGTGCTATTGTCCGTCAGATCAATGTGGTAGATTGTACCCTGTTCCGTAAAGCAAGAAAATTTGATTTTTAAGGGACTGAAAGGCAAGTGCAGTCTGTTCTTGATCCTTAGGTGGAGGACAAGTGTCCGATGAGTCCATGATAGACTCGTACATCATACAAGAATTAGATTTATTTATTTTTTAAGAGATAAAAAAGATGACTTGGGGCAAAAGCTGGCAAATTCAGAGTTAGGGTTTGATCCTTTTATAATTTTTACTATGCAGAAGGCTGGTAACAATCATGTAATTCTTACTGATATTTATTTATTATATATACTGTAACAGTGTATTATAAATGTACTTGATGCTTTGCAGAGCACATAGAAAGCCTTTTTTGCCGGAGATTTCAATCTATGAGTTGTAATACCTCACCGCAAGTGCTTTAGTTAAGGACAGAATATTAGATGTACACACCTATAAATGCTTATAAAAATAACAGTAAACATTTGCTCTGAATTCTCTGACTTTTGGTCTTCATCAGATTTTTTCAAAATATTTTAAAGGTGGAAATTATAATATAAGTGCCAAGTACTATTCCACAGACTTTCTTTATATCTGCTTTGTAATTGGGATTTTTTCTGGTCAGATGCCTGTTACAGTTTAATCTCTAAGAGGACTATATTATGTTACAATGGAATCTCATAGAGCAGTGATTTTTAAATTTTTTTCATTTGTCAACACCTAAAAAAATTCTAATGCAGGTGCAGACCCCTTTGAATTGTAAGTGCAGGTATTCACATACTTTTGGTTGATCGTGGTCATCTTTCATGGATCCTTAAACATAGTCTACAAACGCCCCAGCGGTCCATGGATCACAGGTTGAAAACCAGTATCATAGGAGCATCAGAAGAGTGATGCAGTAAAACAGACTCTTCAAAAACATTCCTATGGAATCAAGTTGAGGCCTTGACAAGAGGGGCCAACCTCAACACAAAGCAGACATGATCTGGCCACAGCTCACCATTGGGAATTTGCCTAGTAAATGCAAATTTATAGACCTGTCAGAGCTAGTTCTCCCCAACTTACCCTAGACATAAGAAATAGCAAAAGTTGTGGGAATGGGGAAGGAATATAACAGAGCTCAGTTACAGCTAGCATATGTTAGAGCAGCCCCTACCCTATCTTGGAGTATATTTCTCAGTATATATTTGGAAGTTTGGGGTGTTCAGCTTGGGCTGCAGAGTTTTGTCTCCATCCATGTTTTCCTTAGTAATCATGGAGATTTGGAAGTTATTCTCCATTCAGTTTATCTTCTAGTTTTCAATAGTTGAATATAAACAAAGTATGCCTGGGGTTTCCCAAACAGAAAAAAAGTTACGCTTACCTTTTTTTTAAAAGAGAGGCTTAATTTTTAATGGCCACTTGTCTTTTCCTCCTTACTCCTTGGCCTTTTCCTCCTCCTTTCTTTATGCATGTCTGTCTTTTCCCTGCTACACCAGCTAAAGTTATTTCAAAAAAATCTACAAGGAGGTTGCTGTGTGTGTTCAGGAAATAATTTCACTACAATTTTCAAGGCAATCAAATTGACTTGTTTGGCATTTTGAAATGTCTACTAGAAAGCTATACAGTTTTAGTGGATTAAGCAGAAAAAATACTTTGCACTTAGTGCTCTCAATTCAAAGATGTCAAAACGTTTTACTAAAATAGGTATTCTTGAGGTAACAAGCTTTTCAGTCCCCTAAAATAGTTTAAATTTTGTTGAGTGTTGCCTACTTGCAATAGAAATTACTTAGTGGGTGACAGCAGCAAACTATGGTTTTGTACTGCATTATCAACATGTATGATACATGGCAAGAATTTAGGGCTATGAAGATTCAGTGTTTACTACACAAAAAAAGATGGAGATTTTGTAATGAGATATTCTGTTCTGTGATCTATCAAAAGTTTAATAAAGAAAAAAATTTAAGAGTGCTGATTTTTTTTGGTCATTTCAATTGCAGAAGGTATAAGGTAAATATGTACCTTTTATAAACTAAGTAAGTTCTATAAAGAAAGCACAAGTTTTTATGAACTTGAGTTCTTGTCATCAGATGCTGTGAAAGAACAAGATAGAGCTGAATATGAAGTGAGTGATAAGAACACAATAGGTGGGAAAGCAGGAGGGAGGAGCGGGGAGGGAAAGTGCTGTGAGAGGCATAAAAGCAAAAAACCCATAGGAACAAAGGAGTCGCAAAAGATAATCTAGGTAATGCGATAAGAATCCATAGTCCCTGTTTAAACTATACTTACAGTTTGTGGATGACTTCTTGTTAAGTAATTTCCCATTCAAATTTCTTTTTTATTTTGTCATCCATCTCATGGGGCTACCCAGGGTATTGAAATCTGTTGGCTGAGGCATAGTGATAATGTTAATTGATGTTTCCCTGCTGCCAAACTTCTGGGCCAGTGGGGGCCCGTGAGCCAGATAACATAGCCGTGCATGCCAGACTATGGTACTGTACAGCTGGAACTCGTAGGCAGACAGTGCAAAGCTAGTTCCGGCTTGTGTAAGATTGAGCCCATGGACCAATCCTGGGTAGGATCCAGCCCACAGACCAACTCTGTGCTATTCATCCAGCTAAATATAATAACTAGCAAATTGCCTGCCATGACTGATGGGCAGACAGAGGGGTGTGGGCAGGGACAGAGCATGGTGCTGCCGCTCCACCTCTGGCCCCATGTACCCCACCCCCCATGTTTGGCCCCATGCATCCCCTTCTACCCCCTGCTGTTCCACCCCATGCCACTGCTGGCTCCCAGGAATGGCAGGGAGGGGACCTTGCACGCGGTGGCAGCCACTGACACCCAGTGGCAAGCAACATCCCCCCCCCCCTTCTTTCCCTCACCCTCTCCTCCCTTTCTGCCACCTCCCCCTCTCTGCCAGCTGTTGTTGGGGTCGGGTGGTGGCAGTGCCAGCGGGGGGGGGCAGCAGTAGCAGGGGGGTGCTGCCACCAGTAATCTCCCTTCCCACTCCCTCCCTTCTTTCCCACCACTTCCCCCTCCCTGCCAGCTGTTGGGTGTTGCAGTGGCTCCCTCACTCTGTCCATAACGCTCTGGGCCCTCGCAGCCGGTGCACGCCCTCTCAGTAGCACATGTGCAGTTGATGCAGAGCATTATAGACAGACAGACTAAGGCTTTTATTAGAATGCTCAGTTTTATACATCTAAAAACATTGTTTTGCTCGCACACAGTGATCCCAAGCCCACTGAAATCTGGAAGAAGCATTTCTTTAATAAAAACTGTACTTACATTTTAAGACCCCACTAATATTAAGTGAACAGGAATGGGAGGATTTTTGGTTTTAAAATTATGAAAGTCTTTCCATATTTGTATTGCCTCACGAAAGAGACAGTTCTGTTTTATTTTTAACAGGAATATAAGTAGAGTATATTTCTGACCCACCAACAATATGTACCTTTGCTTAAAATTTCAGGACCTAGTTTTGCAAACAGACTTCTGAAAAAACAGGATTGAGCCTACAATAGTGTGGTTTAAATAATTTGTTGTAAATCCTAAGAAGCTTGGTGCCTGACAGCCCAGTAGATTATAATGTTATGAAACCTTATATGAAGCATTAAATGTATGAAATCTGGCATTTAGGTTTAACATTTTTTATAATCGACTGAACTCTGAGGCATGCATGGCTTTGTCATATTACAAGAGCTAGACTTTCTTAGCACCAGAATCTGATGTCCTTAATCATGTGCAGTAGGTTCCTACTTTAAGGTGTCCTCCCAAAATCAGTCAAGCTGCTTGTGGGCACAGATGATGTTCAGCCTAAGTAAATGTATTAATCTGTTTGTTAATATCTGCAGATTATAATAGAATGTTTCCATTATTTAATAAAAGAAGAGGATCACTAGATAAAGGATATAGTAAAGTTGCTTCCTTTACCAGGGTTTAAAATTTGATATTGAAAATACTACATATGCTTTAACCTGGATTAAATTATACAGCTATTAATTTATTCTTGTGGCATTAATACTATTTAAGTCCCTGTTGACTTTAAAGGGCACACATTGAATCAAAATAGTGTGTGCACCATTTTCTGTCCTAACCTGTGCTTCCAGCTAAATTTGATAGGTTATGGGTGTATCTACACATCGCCCTACGACGACATAGCAACATACTATATCACCGTACAGTGCGCTATGGCAACATAGCGATCATGCAGATCTACACATGATTACCAGCTCTGTTGCTGTAGCGGTGCACTCCCCCAGTATAGCGCGCCACTATGGCCATTTGTAGACGCACCCTAAGTGAACTGCTGTGGACTTGCGAGAGCTACCTTAATATAAACTTGATCTACTATATACGCCAGGGTTGCCAAGTACAAAAATACACTAGGCCTGTGTGAATCAGGAAATATTCGATTCGGAGGACAGTGATTCGGAGATTTGGATCACTGTCCCAAACAAATGTGTCTGAATCAGCTTCAGAAGATTTGGCACTGATTCAGAAAGATTCGGTGATTCGGATCGGACGGGGAGAGGCAGGCACAGCTGGCGGGTGGCTACAGGTTCTCCCATGGCTCCTCTGGCTCTGCCTGCCTCTTCTTGTGGCACAGCTCCCCATCTCCACATAGTGCAGAGCAGTGGGGGGCAGCGGGGATCACCCTCCCCACCTGGCACCCATGCAGCAGGGTACCATGCACTGCTTGGGAGCTGGGCCTGAGCAGTGCTGGACTCTGGCTGACACATGGAGCTGCCCCAGCTCTGAAACTGCACTGCACCTGCATCATGGGCCAGCTGTCATGCGGGTGCCAGGCCAGGCGGGGAGGATGATCCTTGCTGCCCTGCACTGCATGGAGGGGCTCTGCCACTAGCACCCAAAGGCCCCAATCACCATTCCTGCAGCCGGTGAGTGTGGGGCTTTTTTAAAGCTATGCACTCACAGGCTGCAGCAGTGGTGATTGGCACCTCTGGTTGCTCGTGGCAGAGACCCCCCCCCCATGCAGTGCAGGGCAGTGGGGATCACCTCCCATTCTCCCCCACTTGGCACCTACATGGCAGCTGTCACATTGCGTGGATGCAGTGTGACTTGGCAGGGCGCCATGTGCTGTCTGGGGCTGAGTGGTGCTGGGCTCCAAACTCCCAGACAGAACGTAGCACCCTGCTAAGCCGCGCTGCACCTCTCATGAGGCAGTTTCCACGCAGGTGCCAGGTAGGGGAGGAGGGGGAAATTCCCAGTACCCTGTGCTGCATGGGGGGGGCTCTGCCACAAGCCCTTGGGGACCCCAATGGCCACTGTCAGAGCTTGTGAGTGCAGGGCTTTTTCATTTTTCCTTTTTTATGTGCCAGGAGGCTGGGCTGGGCTGGGCAGGGGATGGGGCCAGGTAGGGCAGCCATAGGGGCTTCTCCCATGGCTCTTCCACCTGTGGCTGCCCCTGTCCTGGTGCGGGGAGCTGCAGGAGCTCTGTCCTGCTGCTTCTTGCCCACCTGGCACAGGGCAGGGGGGACACAATGCAGGAGTGGCTAACTCCAGGAAGCAGCAGGATATAGCATCTGCTCCGAGCACTACCATGCACGCATTAGCACTCAGAGTGGGAGCTCTGCCCTGCCACCGCTTGCCAGCTGGCACGGATGCAGCCATGGCAATGCTGGAAGTGGAGGCTATGCCCTGCTGCCACTTGCCCCCCTCTTTCTGGAGCTATACCCTGCAGCTGCGCCCACATCCCACCCCATCTGGGCAAGCAGCTACAAGGTATAGCTCCTGCTCCCAGCATTGCTGCACCTGCACCCCATGT
>NW_017729027.1:10830875-10833517 GCF_001723915.1 Gavialis gangeticus
CAATTTCCAAGTAATAGAAACAGCTCTGTTCACTCCCCATCTCACAAAAATGTATTGAAGGCTTTTTCTCCCTTATAACTTCCCCACAATTTCTCCTTCCCTGCCCCCTCCCCCAACTGCAACAGACCTGCAACCTGGAGGCAGCTGTGTTGGCTGCCTGCTTAATCTATAGTTGAATCTCGGAAGCAGCTGAAGTTTTTTCCAATCGATTTGGATGCTTCAAATTGATTCGGTCTTTTAATTAGTCTCCTGATTCAATTCAGTTTCAGAGATTCAGATCCTGAATCAGACTGAATCTCCTCCAAATCAAATCAGCTACTGAAGCTTTGCACAGTAAAGCTCACCCTAAAATACTCACCCACTCACACACACTCGCACATGTTTAAATTAAAACTGCAAGAACTGATAAATGCAATGGAGTCCTGCAAATATTCATCCCAGCTCTGGTGCGAGATGTGTGGGTGTAAGCCCACTGCACCTCTGTGAGCCTAGGGACCCCAGCAGTGGCCCCAGGACCCCCAACAAGCCCTAGCCTGCCCGCAGGTAAGCAGTGGCCCGTGGAGGGAGGGACCTAGTCAACTGGGAGTGGGCTAAGTGGGCCGAGGAGAGTCACGCCCCCCCCGGCTCCTACTTTGCCCAGCCCCCCAGGCAGCCACGCAAACAGGCCGTGCAAACAGGCACGCTCCTAGGCCCGGCATATGAGTTAACGCAGAAGTTCATGCTGGAGGGCGAGGGGGAGGGCCTGAGGCCATGCCTGTGAGCCCCCCAGGGTAGACAGTCCTAACTACAGTCAGCCCACCAGCAGCATAACGCGGTTGGGCACACGCTGCACCCTGAGGATCCCCTTGGGGCCTATGGCCCCCCACTTTGGCACCTCAGAGATCGCCACACAGACGGAGCCCTTGGTCCCAAGCCCCATGCAGACGGAGCCTCTGGCTCTTGGCTGCAGAGGCTGCTTTTTGCTTTTTCAGGCTCTGGGGCCCGGGAGCATAGCCACCTCCCCTTGTGGGGTCTGCTCCCTACTGGGATCTCTGGCGCACCAGCTGGAGGAGCTCCAGGCTGCAGTCCAGAGACTGTGTGCCACCAGGGACTGCAAGCAGGAGATAGACTCCTAGTGCCAGGCCCTTCTCCCCCAGGAGACGGGGGTTGACCTACAGTCTCCCTCCAGGACAAGGGAGGACTTGGGAACTTCTCTTACTGTCCAGCCCAGGGCTTGGATCAAGGTGGCGAAGGGCCCCAAGGCCCACCACACCAAGGCCCCTGCCCCGCTGGAGCTCAGCAGCAGATGCAAACTTTTTGCAGCCCCAGCAGAGCCTCCTGAGTTGCCAGCTCGTGCAGGCAACACAGACAATACTGTAGCTACCACCCCTGCTCTCCCCAAGACCAAACACAAAGTGTTTGTTGTGGGAGATTCCATCCTGAGGGGGACTGAGGGGGTAATCTGCTGCTGTGACCCCTTAGCCCTGGAAGTGTGCTGCTTCCTGGGAGCCAGAATGCAAGACATTGCAGAGAAGATCCCTAAACTCCTCCAGCCCACTGACCACTACCCTATGCTCCTCATCCATGTGGGCACCAGTGACATGGCTCAGAGTGCTCCCAGCCAGGTCATGAGGCGCTACAGGGATTTGGGTGCAGGGCTTAAGGGTCTGTGGGGTGCAGGTGGTGTTTTCTTCGATCTTCCCAGTCTTGGGCTATAGGCTAAGGAGGGAGGAGGATCCAGGTAGTCAACCAAAGACTGCGGTGGTGGTGTCATTGGGAAGGCTTTGGCTTCCATGACCATAGTCCGCTCTTTGGAGAGAGAGGCAGCGAGCTGCTGGGAAGGGATGGCCTCCACCTCTCTCCACTGGGGAGGAGGCTTTTATCAGTCAGACTGGATGACCTGCTCCACCAGGCTTTAAACTAAGCGTGCTGGGGGATGGGGGGACTACTGCCACTGCTGGCCCACTGAGCAACCCTTGCAAAGCCAGCAGGCCAAGGCACTTAAGGAATCCCACCCCAGCCCTGGAACAAAATGTAGGCAAGGCAAGGGCCCCCCAAGGGGACACTTGCGTGCCTATACACAAATGCCAGGAGCTTGGGGAATAAACAGGAGAAACTTGTTCTCCTGCTAAATGCCAATCACTATGATGTCATTGGGATAATGGACCTAGTGGGACTCCACCCATGACTGGGCCACAGGTATAGATGGCTATACTCTGTAGAGGAGGGATCGAGTGGACAAAAGGGGCGGGGGCGTAGCTCTGTATGTCAAGAAAAGTTACGTGGCCCTGCAAGCCGACATTGGTACCCATGGTGGATGAGTTGAGACCCTCTGGGTTAAAATCTGTGGGGAACACAGCACAGGGAATACTATGGTGGGAGTCTACTACAGACCCCCTACCCAGGGTCAAGACCTTGACCAGGAGTTCACCAGGGAATTGGCTGAGGCTGCACGCTCCCGGTGTATGGTTGTCATGGGAGACTTTAACTACCCAGACATCTCGTGGGAAGAGCGCTCAGCCAAATTTGAGCAGTTGCAAAGCTTTCTTTTGAGTGTGGATGACCTCTATCTGACACAGGAAGTCTACAGGCCGACAAGGTAAAGCGCTGCTTGACCTCGTACTGGCAACCAGGGATGACATAATCAGCAACCTAACGATCAA
>NW_017729027.1:10838517-10839124 GCF_001723915.1 Gavialis gangeticus
CATCGACTTCAGGAAAGCTGGCTTTGACAAGCTAAGGAGGCTTGTCAGAGAGGCCCTAAAGGGCCACAACCCAAAGGAGAGAGGTGTTCAGGATGAGTGGTTGCTCCTCCAGGGAGCAATTCTGTACACGCAGGCAAAGTCCATCCCATCTCGGAGGAAAGGCAGCAAAAGGGCACAGCAGCCCTCTTGGCTCTCCTGGGAACTGGCAGAACTTCTGCATCTTAAAAGGAAGACCTACAAAGGATGGAGGACTGGAACCACCACCAAGGAGAAATACTCTGCTCTGGTCTGTACCTGCAGAGAGCAAACCAGGAAAGGCAAGGCCACGATGGAACTCCAGCTAGTTATAAATATCAAGGACAATAAAAAGTCCTTTTATAGATATGTGGGGAGCCAGAGGAAAAGCAAGGGCAACACTGGACCCCTGCTAAACCAGATGGGACAACTGACAGCTGACACCCAGGAAAAAGTGAACTTCCTAAATGGGTACTTTGCATCAGTTTTTAACCAGTCCCATGGGACGCCCCTGCCCACTGGGTCAGGGAGGCCTGGGTGAGGGAGATTCCATGCCCTCCATTGAAGCTGACCTCATGAAGGAACACCTTGA
>NW_017729027.1:10839135-10840239 GCF_001723915.1 Gavialis gangeticus
TCCATGTGTCTCTCCAGGGGTGCCTAAGCCCTGGCAGACCCCCTTTCTACCCCCACTGCAGAATCCAGGGGTAACATAAGCTGCCACCACCCCAAGAGGGGACCCTCTTAAGCTCCGTGTCCTCGGGGAAACACAGGCTTAATAGTCCAATGGGTATTTGACCCAGTATTAGCACTTGGTTCACTTCCCCAAGTCAGGGACCAAAAATAGTCTCCCTTTAGTCTGCAGACCCAAGGGGCCTCCTAGGCATAATTAAACCCACCCCTCCTACACCAATCACAAAGGAGAACTTTATTGATTACAGGGGTAGGGTGAGAATAGGGTACAAGATAGAGCAATAGCATAGAAATCCCATAGAGCAAAACAGTCTGGCTGAGGTAGCCTTTTGATCAAGCATCTGAGTTACTGCCAGCTATATATCTAATCAGATCTCGAGTAGCTTACTCACAGGTATCATCCAGAGACTGTTGGAGATTCCCTCTGGAGGCAGGCCATTCCTAGCTCATGAGTTATGGGGGAGAGAGCCAGTTTCAGATGGTAAAGCTCCTCTCTAAGTCTGAGTCCCCTGCATGGCTGCTGCCCTCTCCTCCTGGGCAGTCTTAACTTATAAAGCCGCTGTGACCTCATTCACCTGGTCCAATGGAGGCCAGCACCTGCTGGCTGTTGGCCAACCAATTTGAAATACATCACTTGTTGCTGGGCAGACTCTAGCCCACCAGGTAGATGCCCCTCACCCAGGTAGGTGATACCAGTCACGTAGGCAGAGGGAGCAGGTTTCCCCCCTCCCGCAGGAATATATCCATCTCAGGTTACCTAAAGAGATAGGGTAAAGGTGTGTCTCCTCTGCTGGGCCCATCCTAATCAAATTGTCACAGAACAGAGATTTTGGGGAGAAATAAAGGTGGCTTCCTGCCACAGGTGCTTCTCAAGCAAATCCCGGGACGTCATTCTCCCATTGTACTCAGCCTTGGTGAGGCCACAGCTGAAGTACTGCGTCCAGATTTGGACTCCACAATTCAAAAAGGATGTGGAGAAGCTTGAGAGGGTGCAGAGGAGAGCCATGCTCATGATCAGAGGTCAGGAAAACTGACTTTATGATGAGAC
>NW_017729027.1:10845239-10846398 GCF_001723915.1 Gavialis gangeticus
GGAACATCTGTTCACCATGGGATAACAAGATCAAATGGTCACAAACTCCGCCACGACCAATTCAGGCTGGACATAAGGAAGAACTTCTTTACTGTCCAAGCCCCCAAGGTTTGGAATAGACTGCCACCAGAAGCGGTTCAAGCACCCACTTTGGACACCTTCAAGACACATTTGGATGCTTATCTTGCTGGGATCCTATGATCCCTGCTGACTTCCTGCTCCTGGGGCAGGGGGCTGGACTCTGATCCTCCGGGGTCCCTTCCAGCCCAAATGTCTATGAAATCTATATATCTATGTCTATGAAATCTATATATCACTTGTTATAGCTTGGATCACTGCATCTGTGGTTCTGCCCTGTGTATTACAACAGGCTTGATGTGAAGTGTTTGAACTATGATTAATACTGCCATTAGCTCGCATGCATTTGGTGCTAGGATTAAATCATAGAACCAGTGGCTCATGAATTAAAAATGACTTGCTACTGTACTTCTGGTGCTGGAATTTAGAGTAATACTACAATAGGGAAACATTGCAGTATATGCATAGGTATTTTAGGAAAAGACAAACTTACAGAAAGTGAATTGTTGAACATGCCTGTAGCAGTTGTCTACTAAATATTTAATATAGAAAAAGATAGAAAATAAGGTAATGGTGTACTATATTTACTGAAATAGAAGACAACTCTGATTACAAGGCCACCCCCCAATAATTAGATTATATAGGGAGAAGTTATATATATGTTATAATTTTCCAATTCAAATGCCTTAAATTTGTCCCTTTCACACTGCTACAGCAGAGAAAATAAATCTGAGAACTAAATTAGCCCTTTGCTCTCTGCTTGCAGCCCCTTCTCCCTCTCCTTATTGTAAGAACCTGAGCACATGGAAGTGAGGAGGAAATTTGAAAACAATAAACTTCAAATTAAACATGGCTGTAGCGATTTGCATTTAGTATCCATGTACTTAATTCATTCAGAATTGATGCATGTTTTTTAATTGAGGCAAGGTTTGGCATAGGTATTCCATAAACACTTTTAAGGAGCACTTTGGCATGTACTTATATGTAGTGCAAACCACATGTATTAGTCCCAAACCACATACAGGCATACCTCGGAGATATCGCAGGTTCGGTTCCAGACCACCGCAATAAAGCGAGTCAC
>NW_017729027.1:10847444-10850445 GCF_001723915.1 Gavialis gangeticus
ATAAAGCGAAGCGCAATAAAACGAGGTATGCCTGTACTACATTGGGCTGGGCCCCACCAGAGTCAACAGTGTTTCAAGCCCTGGTGACCCTACATCTCCACACTGCTCAGTGTGGCTGCATCCAAACAAGCATGGCCATGTGGCATGTGGCACCGCAAACACATCTGCAGTGCCACAAACAGCACATTGAGATGTTCTCCATGCTGCAAGGGAGCACTACACATGCATGAGCTCCTCCACCTTTTTATTAGCATGGTTTTTTTTACCCCTGGATATCCAGGGGTCAAAAAAACCCACAGAAAAAGAAAATCAGAGTAGCACACGCACAGGCAGGATGTGCTGCTCAAAAGTGGCGCCGGGCCCCCCCAGAGCCATGATCCAGCTGCCAGCCAGGCTCCATGTAGCAGAATTGCCACTGCTGCAGCCTCAGGAAGCCCCCAGGATAGGTAAGTTTGCTGGGGTCAGCCCAGCACTAGCTGCAGCATCCCTTACCCCACCCAGGGTAACTTGACACATGCCAAAGCATGCATGGCAAGGGCATTCCCTGGGAACAAGTAGCAGCAGTGCAAGGTGTGCCACCGCTCCTCGTCCCCGGGGAGCCAAATGCCTATGGTTGTCTGGATGCAGCCTGTGTGTATATAGTCCAGATCCCCTTCCTCTCCCCTCCCTCCCCCACCTCTTCCACAAAAGATCCATGTGCTAATTAGGACCTACTCATGACTGTAACTGAGTGCTGTAGTCATGAGCCCTGGGATGCTCCAAAATTTATATGCAGATGAGGAACAAGGCAATCTGATCTGGTTTCACCTCATGGAGGGCAGGGCCATGCTAATTTTATATGCTCCAGGCTGAGAGAGGATATCAGAGGGATTCTGGGTGAAGTGTATGCAATGTCATGACTTGTCATGAATTGGCAGTGAAGGGGACTGCTCTTAATGGGTACTACCATATGTCTTATTCAGATGGGCTACAATAACCTATTCTTGTGGTAAGATCCCATCGGCATGTTTGCCTAGTGTGGACCATGCATTTTACAGCCATACTCAGTGTTGGCTGTATTTAATCAACTTCATAATTGGTTTTGCATTGCTGAGCACATGCTGCTTTTGGCAGCAGTTGAACAATAGACTATTTAATAGGATTTCTTTGTATACAATAATAAGAGTTTTTCCCCATGCCAATTTGTATTCAGGTAAATATAGTATAAGTAGAGACGGACCCAATTAAAATAATACCTGAGGTTTTGGGGTAGCCCATAAGTAAAGTTCAGTCATAGAAACCTCTTTCTGCAGTGGCCAAACTATAACCTTGCGTCAAAATGGCCTGGAACTTTGGGAAAGGTTTAAATCTATCTGTATTGTCAGCTTTCAGGAGAGAATGTGCTTTGGTTGAATGTTGGTAGGTGTGTAATAAAGAAGTACTGACAAATAACCCATAATATGCTAATGTGGTGAGACTCAGAACATAAAGCTAGATATGAATGAATTTACATTGCATTTTTTATCTCCTAGCTTTTGGGGGCTTTCCAGCTTGTAAATCATCCTGACAGTGAAAATATTGCTTTGTTCTAGCTTGACAAATCTGAACTCTGTTCCCAGCTTAAATGGGTAGTAAAGTAATTTTGGCTGAGTGGCATCTTGAGTTGACATGAATTTTTGTTTTTAATATATACAGTAGATTCTCCATGCCATATGAGAGCAACTTTCACTGACAACATATTCGTTAAAAGAATGTGATGCAAGGTATGCAAAGACATTGTCTACAAAAACGTTATTTGGTAAGCAGGGAGGCAAGGATTTTTGTAAGTGATGACCTTTCATAGAATCAACTGTATAGATGGGGAGGATACAGACAGGCTTTTGGGTATGAAGTACCCTTCCTCAGGTGTCTGAGAAAAAGCAGATGCAGAATGAGCTATATAGAAGATAGAACAAAGGCCTGTACTAGCTCAAGAATAACTTGCTAAGTGGAAGAGCGAGGCCATTAAAGAGTCATTATCACCTGTGGAGAACAGAGAGCTTAGCATGGATTATGTTATGGATGTGTAGTCAATGTCAAAGGCAAACAAAACCCAAAAAACCCCTATCATTTTATTTGCTGCAATAGTTTTATTTCTTTCTGCAACACAGAGCATGAAAAAAATAAAGAACATATTGTGTTATAAAGACCACTGCTTAATATGCTTTTAGGGTATTTACAAACATTCAGAGAGGTTATATCAAGTTAAAAATGGCCACCCAATCTAAGGTAAATTTGGATGGGGGGCTAGCAAGGGGACTTGGGGAATTAAGTGGCTAACGGAGTCTGTGGGGGGGTTGGTGGGCCTGGGAGGGCTTGGGGAGGCTAGAGGGATTCATGGGGGGGGTGGTACTGGAGTCCAGGGGGTTTGGTGAAATTGGGGGAAATCTAGTGAGGTCCACAAGGGGATCTTGGGGGGAAGGGGGACTAGCATTGTCTGCTGGGAGGTTTGTGGGGTCCAGGAGAGTTTTGCAGGATCGGGGGCAAGTGGGATCTGCAGGGGGGTTGCTGGGTCCAGGAGGGTTTGGTGAGATCAGGAGACTTACTGGGATTTGTAGTGGTTGGTGGGATTGGAGAGGCTCTCCGATCCTGCTAAGCCCTTATCCCCCTCTGATGCTGCCGAACTGCCCCTCATCCTGCAAACCACTCCTGGGATCAGCTTTATGGGTGTTCACCAGTCCTCAGAACCTGACTGAACCAATTTGGGGGTGGAGGGATGGACAGGCTGGTGGCTTTGTGGGAGGGGTTGATGGGATGGGGGGCTGTCTCCCCCACCCCTCAGGACCAGGAGCTATTTTTAGCCCCATCTATCACACTCCCCTCCACCCCAAATAATTCCTGGTGAACCAACTTCCATCCTGGGGGTGTTGGGGCTGGACAGGATGATATTCTGAGGTCCCTTTCAGCCCTGGTGTCTATCATCCTACCTACCTCTCCCCCACCCCAACTTACTTCCTCAGCTACTGGTACCAGAAGCAGCTTG
>NW_017729027.1:10855445-10862543 GCF_001723915.1 Gavialis gangeticus
CAACTTCCATCCTGGGGGTGTTGGGGCTGGACAGGATGATATTCTGAGGTCCCTTTCAGCCCTGGTGTCTATCATCCTACCTACCTCTCCCCCACCCCAACTTACTTCCTCAGCTACTGGTACCAGAAGCAGCTTGCAGAATGAGAGATTTGGCAGGCTTGTGGAGGCTGGCTGCTCCGTTGGGGGAGGGTTGTCAGTCTGGGACTGAGGGGAAGGACCAGGCAGTTAAAGTAGCCTGGCCAGCAGTCAGGGGAGGAAAAGCACAAGCTCTGGGCCTGGGGCTAATGGCTCAGCTTTCCCAGCCCTGGGGATACACTGGGAACTGTACAGAAGTTCAATTTGATGAGTCTCACCAGATCCAATCTTAGTGAGGCTACCTCCACAGTAGGGTTAGCTTAGATCAGGTCAGCCAGTTTTAGATCAACCTAACTTCTCTGAACTTCTGTACAGTTCACACTAAGATTGACCTAACCAAGGATCTAAAGGTGCAGACAGAAGTGCAGCTCCCAGGTCTAATTCATGGTGCTTCACAGAAAACACCATGAGTTAGACTAATCTTCCCAGCCCATTGGCTGTTGGGTCAGGAGGATGGGTAATCGATCTCCAATTTGGAACCCATCTAGGGAAAGAGGCTGAGTCTCTGCAGCCTCTTCACCAAGCTCTGCCCCACCTCTCCTAGCTTCCGTTCTGTCTCAGAATGGGAGGTGGAGAAGGCAGGGGACGGAGGTCTGTCCTGGGGTTTCCCCAGCTACACTGAAGTGGGGGAAGGCTGGATTGGAGACCTCGCCCCCCAGGAGGGGCTCCAATCCACCCACCCCACCCTCCAGCACCAGCTACACTACATCTAGAGCAGGCTCCCTCCAATCCCTTCCCCCCTCCCATTCTGAAAACAGCACTGGGAACAGTTCTGGGCTGTGTCAGCCAAGCCCTGCTCCTGGTGTGCACAGATAGAAATTAATGAAGGTGCTCCACTTTGAATGACCTTCATCTGAAACTTCATGTCATGAGAATTCAGATTGTGGCAGGATGGAGCCTTTTTAAAGCTGCTCCTGTGCACTTATGTTTTGTCATGATTGTAAAGTGTTTTCAGGGGCCAGATCAGGTGAATATTGTCATTTCTGTCTGCCTCTTAAGTGTAAGGTCTGCACATGGGTGAGCTAAGTTAGATCAGGTGCCCTTTTTAACCATAACTTCCATAAACATCTGCACCTAACCTTAGTGTATATCTGCTGTTGGGGTAGTGGAATTAAACAAAGTTAAGGAATCCATTCAGTGGCTGCATTTAATCATGAGTCTTCAAGTATTTAATAGGGGTGCACTGATAAAGATTTTTTAGACTGATACTGATGGCAAATTATTAACAAGCCGTATTGGCCAATACCGATCCAACTGTTTGTATGCAGCTGGCAGCTTGGAAAGCAGTGTCAGGCTGGTAAGTCTGTTGGGGAAAGGGGCATGGGGAGGCACAGCTCAAGGTCCCGTGGTGAGAAGGGAGTAGGGCTGGGTTAGGCACAGGGGCAGAAGCAGGTGCTGCACAGTCAGGGTGGGGTGCAGGACAGAGCTGCCTCTGGATCTGGGTGCAGGGCAAGGGCAGGCTGCCTGTTTGGGGCCAGAGATGGCACCAGGCTCTTTCTGGCAGGGATGGGGAGCTTGGCCCAGGTTGTACTTCAGGCAGGTGGTGCAGGGAGTGGGGCTACAGGGAGCTATGGCAAATTTTGCAGTGGCTGCAGCCCCTCTGTAGACACCTCCCTCCCAGCACTGCTGCCACCCACCCTACCCTGCTTGGACCAAGCACAGCCCCAACCCCATCCCAGTGCCCCCCACCAGGAAGAGGCTGGCACCACCTCCATCCCCAAGTGGGCAGCCTTCCCTTGCCCTGTGCACAGATCCAGGGCGCACATGTCTCCCATGCCTCCCCTGGGGGTACACACAGTGGCAGGAAACTGCCCTCCTGCACCCCACTATGAGCTGCAGCTCTAGCTGATGCCCTGCCCTACCCTTCCCCACCCAATCTAGGCAGTGCCTGTCCCTGTCCCAGCCCCACTCCTTCCCTAACCGTGGGGGCCTCAGTTTGCTCCCCTTCCCCCCTCAACATACCAACTAGATGCTGTTCTCCAAGCTGCAGGGCTGCACTCCTGTGGCTGCACACATGCACACAGCATTTATCAGCAACATTATCAGCCACATCAGATTAAAAAAAAGCCAATTGCTGATAATGTCAATTTTCCTTTTATTAATCCAATATGATATGGGCCAATGTACTAGTGTACCTCTAGTATTTTGTGTTTCTTCTTAATGTCCCTAATTCACTGGACTCATTTAATTACATAAGAATCTCAGCTCCCATTAAAACCAGCAAACAAAAAACTTTATTTAAGCCTTTTAGCCCTTGAGGTTGTAGAAAAAAGTTTGAAAAAGTATTACCCAGAGGTTCCAAAGTTAGGAGGCAAAAAAGGCTTCAACATCTTTGGGTTTTTAAAAACCTTTGTAACTTTTTTCAAGCCAATCTTTTAATTTCTGATGACCTGACTCAAAGGGGGGTTTTTCAGTACCTGACATTGCAAAGTGAGACTTGTTGTAAGCAAGAGCAACTCCATAGAGTCCCTTCAATTCCAGTAGAGTTATCCATGCGTCCACTGGGGCTTGATTTGGTGCTATGTGTCCTAGAGTTGTGCTAAATGTATGGGCAGAGTAGAGAAAATATAGGTCTAATTCAAACTGCATTCAACTGATAAGGGGAACCCATGTTCTATGAAAAAGAGAAGGGAAGGAAGCCATTAAACAACAAGTGTTATACTTTTAGAAGTATTAAAAATCACAAAAATGTATTCAACAGTTTAAAACAAATCAGACAAATCATTAGCCACTTCCATTTACCTGTGTCTAGTTTGCTTGTGACTGCTTCTATTTACAGACTTTAAGTTTCTAAATATCTTTTAAAAACTGGGCCAATTTTTAATACCCAGAATTCTAGGGGATCTGAGGAGAAATAAGGATCAGGTAGCTTAATCAGTGTTCAAAACATCTATTTTTGAGTCAAAACTAAAAAATAAAAAGGTTTTAAAATGATAGTTTCCTGTAATATGCAAAGGATTAAAATGTATTGTGAAAGGATTTATTTTATTAGTGATGATGCACTTCTTGTATGACACATCTCACTCTAATGTCTCACCAAGATTGCCTCAAGTTCTACCTTACTCCCAAAAAGCTTATAGGAAGAACTGTGTAATGCTTTGGCATGAATAGGTAAGGGCCTTCTTCATTCCCACTTCTTTGGGTTCAGAGAGTTTAATTGATGGGTTATCCTGTGTAAAGGTCACTTCCCCCTATTTTCCATAAGGCAGGTCTGATAGAGTTAAATTATCACTGAAAATGAATATCTTCACTAACATTCATAGGAGCCTATGACTACTGTTAATGTTGCACTTAATTTTGATTAAGGGTTGGTGTGAATAAAATGAAATAATCAGTGAGACTAGTCCAGTTTCAAATCCTAATTTATTGAACACTTAAGCAATACCACTACTCAAGCAAAGCCCCCAAAAGTCTGTAAAGGTATTCTTATGCAGGACTTCTACTCAGCTGACCAGGCATCATCATGGCACAAGAGGTTCCAGTTTTGAACAGCGTGGTCTCCTCTTGCTCCTTTGGTGACAGCTCCCCAAGCTTAAGTTTTTTTCCTTTGGTTTTTATACCCTTTTACAGCTCTGTTCTGTATATTCCATATATGGTCACGCTATAGATCCTCATCAATTACTTTTTACGGTGGTTAGTTCATCAATCTGTCACCCTCGGCCTGTTTCTTTTGAATTTACTTCTCACCTACTGAGCCATCTTTGGGCTTGTTTTGCTTCTCTATTCTATCTTGGTTTTGTACATTCTCCAGCTATCTACATTTTGTTTATGTTGCCTCTGTGCTCATTTCACTTGCCGCTCGTGCTATTCATTTGGAAAAAAAAATTGAATCAGTTATATCAAGGCAGTTTTCAGGCCCACGGTTAGAAGATCACTGGAATAAAAGAAAGTTTCTGATGCGGTGACACCTTGAAAATCCTGGTACTTTCAGTTGTTTACAAGGATCTGGCTGTGTTCTTCATTTTGCTCTAGTTCTCTCTAAGAACGTAATCCAAGTCTCAGATTATGGCATGCCAGCCACATGGACAAGGGCATGCTCTACAACTGCTTACAACCCTATTCCAGCTACTTACAACCATACTGAAAAGGCAGAGGGAGATTCCTCGAATCTACTTCTTCCCTCCACTGTAGATGAAGGTGGAGCAGGATAAGGAATGTGCAGAGCACAAATTGATCTATCTCTCCTCACACCCACCCAGTAGAGGTTGTTGGACACAGTGGGCATTATATTTTACTAAAATTAGAACTGGTACAACCTACTCTGTCTCTGAAATGGTAATCTTTGTTTCCCCCCTCAGTTTCCCTGGGCCAGAACAAGCCACATGTGTTCTTTACTCAGGGTATACCGTTGTGGTGCTTGCAATAGATTCTACCTCCAGAGACGGCCACAACACCCCTTACAGGCCACTCTATGCCCATTCTACTCCAGCTTTCCCTATCTGACCTCCCTCTTTCTCACCTGCCATGTCTTTATGTCAAAAGTTAATAGATGTGGGAGGCTGCCTCCAGATACCCAGAGTTTGGCTTTCAGTGCCTTGCTCCACTCTGTTCATTATTAGGCTGCCAGTCAGCCTATCCTCATACCTTAACTGGAGCAAGGCTTTCACTTTTGTCTGGCCATTGGCCCCAGTCTTGCCTACACCACCCTTCCAGGTGCCTATCCCTCTGACAGTTCCTCCAGGACTAGACCTTGTCTCAGAGCCACTGCCTGAGTGGCACATGCTAGGCTCCAACCTTACAGCTCAAGGGGATGGTATGCTTCTCTGGCACCCATCACACACTCTTTCTTCCTATCCTGGGTCCCTGTCCCTGCCACACTGCACCTGTGCCCAAGTCTTGGCCCTTTCAGCCTTAGTCTACCTTACCCCCCCTCCACCTTTGCATCCTGTGGCATGGTTTCCACTTTAGCTGTATAGTCACAACCTGATCCTCCAGTGTAACACAAACCACAACAAAAACAAAACATGTAACTTATCTCCCCTTGTACCATACCTGCAAATCTCTTTCTGTTGTATCTGGTTCAGTCTGACCCTTGCACCTCAGGCTCAGGCTTATATGGCTTTTTCTCCTCTCCCTTCCAGTCACCAGTCTGTTTTGCTGTTACTAAGGCCCAGTTACTGCTAAGTGTGGCAGAATGCTATCTCTGCCTCTCCCCAAACTCTGCTATCAGGCTGATGGCCAATCTGACAATTTGGTTAGCATGGTCACTGCAGAGAGCAGACACCTCTGGCCCCATTGGCTTCAGGTAATCCTGAGTTATAACCTGAGCTGGATACATTCCTAAGGGAAGGAAGAACCTGCTCCTTCTGCCTATGTGACTAGCCTCACAGACCTGGGTGCATGGGCTTAAACTCCCTATTGTTCTAAGCAATGTCATCATGACTGAGAGGGGCTAGAGACCCTGCCAGTGTACCCAGCAACCAATGATGCATTTCAAATTGGTTGGCTGGCAGCCAACAACTGCTGGCCTTCATTGGATCAGGTAAATAAGGTCTATATAAATTAAAGACTGCCCATGAGGAGGAGCAGCAGCCATGATGAGAACTCTCAGAGAAGCTGGACAGTCTGAAGCTTGCTCTCTCTCTTGAAACTCATGTTCAATGAAGTGCCTGCCTCCAGAGAGAATCTCCACCTACCTCTGGATGATACTCATGAGTAAGCTACTTGAGATCTAACTTGATATCTAGCTTGCAGTAACTCAGGTGCATGATCAAAGGCTACCATGCCACTGTTTGCTGTAAGGGACTTCCCTGATATTGCTCTAACCTGTACCCTATTCCAAACCTACTCCTTGTGACCAATAAAGTTCTCCTCTGTACCTAGCATGGGAGACTGATTAGGAGAGGCTCTAGGTTATGCCTTGGGGTCCCCTTGGTTCAGATGACTAAGAGAGACCACTATTTGTGCTTCAGACTGAGTGAAGCCCCTAAATTCTTGCAGTGGGTAAAGTACTTTCAAGGACTACTAGGCCTGTGTTTCCCAGGGGGCACAGGGCCAAGATCAGTCCAGACCCTGGGTGGTGGCGGCGTTACTCCCAGACTTGTGGATGTGCTCCAGGAAGGGGGTGGGCCAGACGTGAGGTTCCCCCATGGAGGCACTCAGACCCTGGAAGGTGGTCGGGAGCAGTGAGACAGGTGACTCAATGCAGGAGCACCCCCTACTGGCCCGCCACCCTAACCCCCTATTTAACATCCAGTGTTCCACTTCCTGCAATCAATAAACTAAGTCCTGAAGCCCATATAAACATGCCACCTGCACTTGCTGCCTTTATATCTGGTTTCCTTGCAGGCTACATTTGCTTTGCAGCCCTGTTCTTATTTCCTCCAAGTAACAAGTGGAAAGGGTCCCCCAGTTACAATGCTGTTTAGGTCTTTCTATTATTATTCTAATTATTTTATTACAGTACTTGTAATCATCAGTGCTCTGTGATAAGAAAGTGAACTCTCAACTGGAGTACTGATTGAAATATTGCTTTACAAGATATTTTTCTGAATGGTGGAAACAAATTCCCAAATCCACACTCTTAATATTGATAAAAATAAAATAAAATGTCCCTGGCCTAACAGATGTATACAGGTTGTGATGAGTAGACTAGGAAATTTCATTAAATGAAATGGAAGGAAATTAGTAATTTGGGCTAATTTAGGAAAGTAGTAATCTGCAAGACTTGAATTTATTTTGCTTTAGAAAGCAGATGAGGCCTCTGTAATTCAAATTTTTAACTATAAAATCGAAGTTCTGTGCTGTAGAAGCAAACATGAATGTTTATGTTTAAAACATTTGCAATATACATAATTTTAGATGGCTTAATGAATTTTCTTTTTATGCATTTCTTTTTGTTCTGGTTAACTTTGGAAAATGGGTATATCATGACATCTTAAAGAATGTACCTATATATAGGCTGTTAATATACCACATGATATTAAAATGGAATTAATTTGGCATCAGTGTTAGGGTTAGTTT
>NW_017729027.1:10867543-10872660 GCF_001723915.1 Gavialis gangeticus
TCTGTTCTGATATTGACTTTTTAATTAAAGAAATTGAGGTGAAAACTTGTTTTGAGAAGGAAAGGTAAACTGTTGTTTCAAAATGTGTTTATTTTAGTTTTTCAAAACACATGTTCATTGAAAGAGATATGTTCCACAAAATATGTTTTTTGTCACGAAAATGTGGATTATTTTTCTTCTTTTGATTTTTTTAATGCATTTTCTAATATATTTTTTCAATTATTTTTTTTCCAACTATCTCTTATTGTCTATAGCTTGATGACTTATGGATTACATAAAAGTAAAATTTCTGAACATCCAGAAAAAATATCATAGCTAGCAAAGTAAAAGCATCACAAATAATGGGACAAGTTTTGATTGTGCCAATAATCTTAATGGACAAATGCTTTGGGTTTAAGATAGATGGCTGCACTTTATTAAATTAATAGCTTAATTTCTACCTGCCCCATGGTATGGCCTCTGTGCTCCCAACTGATTACAAAGATCAAATATAACTTTCTAAATAACTTTCTTCTATGTTGGCACTCTCCTGGGTCTATCTTGTAACTGTTATTTACCAGGGTCAATCCCACCCTTCTTTTTTTTCACACTGCTGTACCTGCTGCAGGTTCTATATTTCCCACTTGATCCTAAATCCATGCCCATCACTAAGGAAAAGGGCTGACAGACTCAACACCTGGCACAGACATGCTAGGTAAGGATACATGTCATACCCTTCCTGTATCTTTGAAACTTACCCTTTCCCAGTTTCAGGCTCCATGCGGGACAATATGCAGTCTGTCCTCACTGAATATTTTTAATTCTGTTTTATAATCTAGACCTACTCACCAGCTTCTTACAGGAGTTTATCTCCCCAGTGATGCTCCCTTGTCCTGGTAATGACTTGCTCATAATCTATTCCATGGATGCAATATTTAATTATCTACCTTACACAAATGCTATGATGATTAGTTACATGTTATTACTTGGAGATGAGCAGGAGCACTGAGGAGAGATGATGCAATGCAGCTGTAAACAGAAAAGAAGAAAAAAAGGAGATTAAAACAGCAACTATAAGAAATAAATTATTTTTGCAATTAATAGACTGTGTTGCACAGGGAAAAAGAGCAAAAAGGTCTAATGAAATGAAAGAAGACCAAATTTTTAGGGAGTTAGTTATATCTAGTGGCGATTTCTGAAGTCTGGTTGTATGGGACCACCCCAGCAAGCTAGACAGAGCCCTGGCACAAATTCCACTGCTTTGATGAAGCTCAGCACACCTGGTCCATGCATGCAAAACCTGTTAACATGGTGCTGCACATGCCCCAAACAACTCTTGGGTGCATTTCAAGGAGGAGCCGAGCTGCATCACATCAGTGGCAGGGTGCTATGCCTCATTGCAACACACCCTAGAATTTCTGGAGGCAGTGTTAACATACTCAGTAGGACTTTAATTGAAGTTTTGAATGGGGATAAATCAGGGATATCCAACTGGAAGCCTGCAGGCCCCATGTGGCTTATGAGGGTTAACACGTGTTCCATGGGCTCCCTCCTGGCCACCACTCCTCCCATTGCTCCTGCTGCAGTGATGGCTGCCTGGGGGCTTTGGGCTCCCCTTCTCTCTTCCAGCTTCTACTTCACACCCTGCTCCTGATAGCACTATGGCAGGGAGATGTCTGTGCTGCCCTATGTGCAGCTGGGGGGCAGAAGGAGGAGCTGGGCTGCCCTGGAGTGGAGTGTGGGACCCAAGGAGGGCTACCCTCATGGCATGTGACCCCTGACAGGATGCTGCTCAGAGGTTGGAAAGCCCTGGAGTAAATTAAAATATTCCTTTTCTTATGCCAGGAATACTAACTGCCATTTATGTTGCTTTTTTAATTTTCAGTGTCTTTTACAAAAGATGCTAACTATTTTCAAAATGTTAGCTGTTGCAGGTGTTGTCAGATATCCATGTAGGATGTTGACTCCAGTGTGAAAGAGGACACATTGTTGAAAAAAAATAAAAACCAAAAAACTTGCACAGCATAGAGTTAGAGGCCCCAGGAGCAGAACAGAAAATAACCATGAGAATCAGGATCTTTGCCTGTGGGGTAGGAGTAAATTACTACATCATGGTTCCTGGAACAGCTTATTCCTTATGAAGTAATAAAGCAGACTATTTAGTATATGGGCTTTGGTGTTTTTTCTCAACTCTTAGTTTTACCTTTCAAAACAAATGATGAAACTAACTTTCTTATAAAAGAACCTTCTTGATTACCATGTTATGTCTTGTAAAGTTTCGATCCAAATATAAGGGCAAACTGTACAGTTTGGAGGGTATTAAATTAGCTGAAACATTAGGAGAAAAATTATAAATGAATCATTTGGCCAGTTTCTTAATCAGAATCCTATATACAAGGAGGCATGTATCAAATTTAAAATTGATTTGTCCTGTAGCTTTCTCTGTTTGCTAAATAGATCTTACTTTGCATGGTTGATAGTTATGCTTGAGGAAAATTGAGTTTTATGTCGGCTGGAGAGACTATATGTTTGGTGCTTCAATTGATATATCCCTCATTCCCACACCAGACCATAAGACCACTGAATAGCAATGGTACAGTAATTCCACTTACCCTCTAAAGCCAAAACAGTGGCCCCTTTAACAGACCACTGAAGAGACTTGTTGGGTAAATCTTTTGGATGTTAAATCAAACATTAGGTATGTGTGGTTGCTGAGCTCAGCAGACAACTGGAAGCCTAAATCTAGATTTGGGGGCTTGGTTGTAATGAACTGCATTTGAAAAGTTGGCCCTTTAAATAAAAATTGTTAAGCTAAGGCATTTTTACCTATTCCCATACTCTGTAGCAGGTTGACCTAAAATTTTGCAGCCATGCATGATACAGGCTTCAAATTTATCATTATCATTATGTATTATTAGTAAACTGAAGTGTCTCATTTGTTTTTAAAGTAGCTCTATTATCGCTGGTTAGCTCCTTAGTGAACATAAGATCCTTTTTAATGATGGAGCTGACAGGAAACATGTAAAACATCTGGGTATCCATTAGAATCTCTGGGCAGTAGCAACACAGGCCAGTGTTACTGGTAATCCTTTGTTGCAATTAAGTTTATGAATTATGGAATATATTACTGAAATAAAAGGATTTACACCATTTGTGGCAAATTTTTACTTTATGCATCAAAAACTGCTCTTTCTACACTTACAAATGTTGCTATTTCTTTTCCGTTTCCATAAATTAATAATGTTTCTTAAAGACTTTCTGCTTCAGAAGACAAAAGCTGCACAAGTACACTATTTAGGGTCAGACCTAATAACTCTTAACATAATTCCCAGCAGTGGAAAAACATACCCATTGTCACTGTTTTGAAGTCCAAGTGGCACCACTATGTAACATCTGAAATATTAAACATTTGGACAACTAGATTCAGAATAAGTGCTAGAGACCCTCAGGAAAGAAAAGTGGCAAGAAGGGTAACCAAAAAAGTGAACATCTGTTGCTAAATCCCCTTCTGTGCCTAAGCAACACACACTTAGTTGTGTAACTGAGTGCCAAAAATTGCAAGGTTTTATTTCTACCCGTGGCAGAACAGGATTGTCTAGGGGGAGGAACTTGTAGCCCAATAACATAGCAGTTAGGGCTTTTGTCCAGGGAAAAGGTCATCTGGGTTTTAGTCTCCCCTCACTCAAAGGAGATTTAAATTTGCCTCTTTTGCTTCCTAGCAAAGGGCTCTCATCGCACAACCATGGGCTAGGAATACTTCAATCCTGGGGAACCTCTTTGAGAAGATTATCAAGGAGCACATCTGTGATGGGCCAGCAGCAGGGATGATGCTCAAGAGCAACCAGCACAATTTCATTAGGGGCAGGTCCTGTCAGACCAACCTGATTGCCTTCTACAATCAGAACACAGAAGCATTGGACGGAGGTGTCGCAGTGGATGTAGTCTTTCTGGACTTCAGCAAGGCCTTTGACACTGTCTCCCACCCCATTCTCATTAAAAAAAACTAGGTGACTGTGGCATTGATGCCTACACAATCAGATGGATTGCAAATTGGCAGAAGGGTCATACTCAGAGGATAGTGGTGGATGGGTCTTTTTCGACCTGGAGGGAAGTGGGCAGTGGAGTCTCCCAGGGCTCGGTCCTTGGGCCCGCACTATTCAATTTCTTTATTAGTGACTTGGACGATGGGGTGAAAAGCAGCCTGTTTAAATTTGCTGATGATACCAAGATTTGGGGTGAGGTGGACATGCTAGTAGGGAAGGACAGATTACAGCAGGACCTTGACAGGTTACAGGGGTGGGCTAACAAAAATAGGATGGGTTTCAATATTGACAAGTGCAGGGTGCTGCACTTGGGCAGTAGGAACCAGTAGCAGACTTATAAGATAGGAAACCCCCTTCTGGAGAGCACGGTGGCAGAAAGAGATCTTGGAGTCATTATTGACTCCAAGATGAACATGGGCCGACAATGCAAGGTCACAGCTGGCAGGGCTAACTGTACCTTGTTGTGCATTCACAAATGCATCTCAAGTAGAGCCAAGGAGGTGATCCTCCCCTTCTATGCGACACTGGTTAGGCTGCAGCTGGAGTACTGTGTTCAGTTCTGGGTGCCGCACTTCAGGAGGGATGTGGACAGCATTGAGAGGGTCCAGAGGAGGGCCACCCAGATGATCCAGGGACAGCAGAGCAGACCCTACGAAAAGAGTCTTTGGGACCTTAACCTGTTCAGCCTTCCCAAGAGAAGGCTGAGGGGGGACCTGGTGGCCATCTATAAACTCATTATGGGGAACCAGCAGGGTTTGGGAGAGACCTTGTTCCCCCTAGCGCCCCCCCTCCCCGGGGTAACAAGGAATAACGGCCACAAGTTGCTAAAGAGTAGGTTTAGACTAGACTTCTGAAGGCACTACTTTACAGTTAGGGCAGCTAGGATCTGGAACCAACTTCCAAGGGAAAGACCCTGGGGGTCTTTAAGAGGAGACTAGACGTCTACCTGGCTGGGGTCATTTGAGCCCAGTTTTCTCTCCTGCCCAGGGCAGGGGGTCGGACTTTAAGATCTACAAGGTCCCTTCTGACCCTACTTCTATGAATCTATGAATAGGTTTTTATAAGCAGTTGGTTTCTCCTGGGAAAGTCACTGCT
>NW_017729027.1:10877660-10898753 GCF_001723915.1 Gavialis gangeticus
GGAAGCTTGACGTCTACCTGGCTGGGGTCATTTGAGCCCAGTTTTCTCTCCTGCCCAGGGCAGGGGGTCGGACTTTAAGATCTACAAGGTCCCTTCTGACCCTACTTCTATGAATCTATGAATAGGTTTTTATAAGCAGTTGGTTTCTCCTGGGAAAGTCACTGCTCTCCCAGGAGAATACATGAGTGTAGAGGTGTTCAGGTTTTTTCTCCCATGGTAAAAATGGTCACTCCAAGAGAAAAATAACCTGGGAACAACCAGGGTTACAACAATCCCAGAGAGTTTCTCTTGGGAGAGTGAATGTCTATACATGTTGTGGTTTCTCTCAGATAAGAAGATAGTCCTCCAGCATCCCCCCTCTTTCCCAGGGAGAGAGTGGGCACATCTACATGAGACACTTTACTCTTGATAAGAGCAAATTACTCTGCAGTAAATGTGTGGATGCTTACTGCACAGTAATTTGCTTTATTTTTAAGTAAATTTGCTACCTGTAAATACAAGTAGCGTATTTACTCTCAATTAGTTACTGTGCAGAAACACACATGTAGATGCTGACCAAGAATAAATTTGAGACCCCAGAGTGGCAGGCTGTCCTGGTGGTGAGGGCAGTGGAGGCCACTGAGGAGGACCACCAGGTGCTAGACACTATCCTGGCCCTAGTGGTTGCCTTCCTGCCACCTGCTTCCCTGTCTCCATCCCTAGCCCTACCTGCCCTCTGGCAGCCACCCACCACCCAACAGCAGTCCCCCCGGGCCTGGGCTGAGGTTTGGTGGCACCTCCACCACCATTGTGC
This sequence comes from Gavialis gangeticus, assembly GCF_001723915.1. Taxonomy (NCBI): domain Eukaryota; kingdom Metazoa; phylum Chordata; order Crocodylia; family Gavialidae; genus Gavialis; species Gavialis gangeticus. Next base: position 10,878,454 of record NW_017729027.1, read on the forward strand.
CCACCCCCACCCTGGGGCCCCTGCCACCCAGCCCCCTTGCTCCACCTCCCCCCCCCACAGGCTGAGCCCTGCCACTCACCCCAGTTCCACATAGCTCTGGAGCAGGAACTGCCTGCAGTGGGGGCAGAGCCATGTGTGGACCCTGCTGACCCAGCCCACTGGCTGTAGGAGGGGGAGTCAGCTGCACTGGCAGAGCAGTGCCTGCTATTGCTCCTGGATGAACCCCTGCCTGCCAGGCTTGCTACAGTGTTTGCACCCACAGGGGTACAACCAGAGGCCAGGGTGCTGGGTGCCTGACTCTGGGCTCCAGCTGCTAAGCACCCCCACCCTATGGCCCCCTACCCTGGGAGGGCACACACAGCATACACTGTAAATAATCTACACAGGGAAGAGGGTGCTTTGTTGGTGGTGGGTGGAGTGTGTGATGGAGGGGCTCTGCGGGGAGGAGAGAGTGAAGAACAGGGTCTGGTGCAAGGGAGGGAGGGGGACAAGCTTTGTTGTGGGGATGGGAGGGGCCTCTGTGTTTGTAGAGGAGTATAAAGTGCTTTTCAGAGAACAGTCCACATTGGGTGTGGTGCTGGAGGTGCACAGTGGGGTGGGGCTCCGTGAGTGGCTGTCCAAATGGGCTACAGCAGGGAGTACAGGAGGAGGTTGTCAGCAAATGCCTCTCACACCTGGGGCTCTGTTCCCTGCTGGCAGGTAAGTGACTCACCTAGGGCCTTGGTAAGGGATGCCTGCTGCTGTTGCTGCCACCACAGCTGGTGCTCCTGGTGCCAGGCATCCTCTGTCCACTGCACCTCCTCCATCCAAGCCTCACAAAACAGCTCCACCCTGGCCTCACACATATTATGCAGCATTCAGGCTGTGATGATGACTCAGGGGATGTTGGCCTTGGTGACCTTGAGGCAGGCAGTGAGGGTGCTCCAGCATCCTTACAGGTGGTTAAAGGCACACTCTGCCAGTGCATAGGTCCAGCCCAGGCACTAGTTAAAGTATGTCTGGTCGGGGTCCAGCTGGCTAATGTAGGGCCACATGAGCCAGGGGAGGAATGCGTAAGTGGGATCCCCAATGAAGAGGGGCAGGACCACTACCATGCCCAGCAGGAGGACCGGCACTCCCAGCATGAAGTGCCTGCTCATCACCAGGGTTGGCTGGGCAGAGTTAGAGAAGATATGGGCATTATGGGCACTGCCCACTCAGCCAGCGCTCACTTTTGTGATGGCGCCATGATGGTTGAGCATGATGGAATGGATGGTGCATGGTGGTTGATGGTCTGGAGCATGATGGAGTGGAAGCCTCACCAGCTGTAGCAGGGGTGGTCACCATGAGATGGGCAGGTGATGGGTACATGGATCCCATCTAGGGCCTTGATACACTGGGAGAAACCCAGGGTGCAGAACCCTGCCACCACCTCCAGGAGGTCATGCACCTGGAGCACAGTGTATCCCAGAATGTCCTGGAGGGCACCACACACCTCCAAGATGGGATCCCTGGTGGTCTTCTTGCCCACACTGAAAAGCTGACAGATATAGTGGAGGATGGCAGGTGTGGGTGGGCCTTGCTCAAGCTGGCCATTGCCAGCTTGAGCAAGGCAATGGCCAGCTAGGTCTCCACGCAACGGGACTGCCTCATTGTGGTGACCTGTCACTCCAGGTGTGGGTGGAGCTGCTCAAGGAGCTCCTTGAAGGTTGCATGGGTCATGCAAAAGGACTCCAGCTGCTGCTCATCATCCCAGGTGGTCTGGATGACGTGCAGCCACCAGTCCTGGTTGGCCAGATGGGCCCACATGTGATAGCCCTGGAGGCCCAGGAGTGCATGGACAGCTTTGGTGGTGGCATCCAGGAGCATGGTGGTGGCATCCCTGCCTGGGTCCAGGTAGCAACACAGGGTCTGGGTGGCAGCAGTGCAGGAGCAGGAGGCCTGGGATGGTGCAGTGAACCAGGCCGCCCACCACATACAGGGGGCTGCCAAGGCTGAGACTGACTCTGACCTGGTTCAGGCAGCAATCCCTGTGGTGGGTCAGCAGGGTGAGCATGCTGGTGAGCAGGAGCCCAGGGTGGTGGATGTCATTCCCTGGGCCTGCAAGTAGAGCAGCCATGGTGCAGCAGGCAGAGGCTATGGTGACAGAGCCACCATGTGCTGCCAGCATGCTCTGCCTGCTGCTCTGGGCCAGCAAAGCAGGTGGCCCAGGGGCATCATGTGGGGCTGCCTTTTAAAGATGGCCACTAGCCACAGGCAATTGAGGCCAGTGTCTCTAGCTCCCCCTGGCTGCTGCAGCGGGTTGGTGCAGAGCCTGCCAGGACAGGAGCAGACTGCATCTCTGCATGTGTAGATGCCTGCCCAAGGTGGATTTACTCTAAAGTAATTTACTCTGGAGTAAACCCACCCCACAGCATTTGCATGTGGAGACGCTCCTAGTGTGTCCCTTGTTGGACTCTACTGCTCTAGCAGAGTGCAAATCATGCTCCCTTCACAATCCCCACATTGTGCTGCAGGGAAATACAGGCTGACCATGGGCAGTCTCGGTCAGACAATCAGAGCTGCCCTATGCACTGCTGCCATCTGCCACCAAGCAGACAAAGGAAACTTGCAAAGCATGTTGAGATGGACCCTACCAGCTGCACCACATCAGCACTGCAAGCCTCATCACTCTTCACTCTTCAAAGCCTCATCATTTTAACGTCTGTACATGCAGCTCTGGGTAAGTTTTTCTACCAGGAGAACAAACCTGGGAGAATTCTCCCAGATTCTTTGAAAGTGTACACAGCCATTACAAAAAGCTACTGTTACTTTTACTAATTACTACTGAAGCTGTCCTTAAAGCTGGCCCTTTGGAGTGCCTGAGGGGAAGATGTATAAAGCCAAGAGGACAGAAGGATGAGATGGATGCTACCCTGGAAAGGGGTGTAGGGTTCTAACTTCTGCTCCAGAAATGATACCAGTCCCATTTAATTACAGCAGTGTTCATCCATATTATGCCACTGCTGTTTATCCATGATATTCAATTAATATTAAACAAAAGGTGTAGAAAAACCACTATAACCACTATAAAAGATGAAGGTTCAACCCGCGCACTACCAGGTGAGATGGCCTAGAACCCAGGTCTCTTGCACATTGGGCAAATGTCCTAAAAGTTACCTATTGTCCTAAAAAGTATGATAGTCCTCTGCCTCCCTCTTATACTTACACTTGGACAATCCTATTCAGCCACAGGCAGAAACAGAATCTAAATTGTGTGCAAATGCCAAAAGTTGCAGCTAGGTAGCCACTTACATGCATGAAGGTGAAATAAGATTTACCCCTTTATGACCAAGAGCAGAAAGGGAACCACACTAGATCTACTGAATTCTGAGAAAACTACCGACTTAAGGACCTGTTTCTCAAGGAACCAAACTTATAAACACATTTAATGGATATTCTTGTTCAATAGTATGAAGCAAGCTGCTATCAAGAGAGGTAATTTAGTCATCCTAAGATGGAAAACAGTCATCACAAAAGAAGGCAACCTTCATTAACAAGCCTTTCTGGTGCAGTGGAAAAGTATACAAAAATATACAACAAATGGGAAAAAGTTGAAGTAGGCAGCAGTTAATATAAAAAGGAAAATTTGATGGCTCCATGGGATACCTCAAAAAAACAAGGTTCCAAGCAAGCACTCCCTTGACGAATCTGTGACACAAACCCAGAGTACTTCTAAGATACCTCTATTGTTCAAAAGAGTAGATATTAGCCTGTACTGTGGATTGACTGGGGTTTGCAATTTCCGCTTAGATGAACACGCTTTTTCAAGTGACCCTAACAACTTTGGGTGTCCAGGTATACTAATCCATTTTAAGTGTCCAAGTTCTCCACTGAGTGAAATCAGGTGACCTATCTTAGGCATCCATATAGGAAAACGTGATGTGTTTTTCCTCAGCTTCCTTTTTTCTGCCTTCCATGAGATGCCCATAGAAAACTCAGAGAATTTCATTTCCCAGGCTCCAGCCAACCTTGCTCTTGTATTTACGGTCCTCATGTGTAACATCGTCCTAATTATGAAGCAGATGGGATTCCTTCTGGAATCTACTGCTAAAACTCAGGGTGCTGCTGAAGGGCATGGATCTACCCACCCCAGAGGAGTGCCTTATTACGAGTTCAAAATGTTCACATGGGAAGTGATCAACAGAAATCATAAATAGAGCCAGGATGTATTCCACTTCGCATGAAAGAACACTGTTGTTAGAAAAAAAAAATCAGTTCATTAATTCAAAATTATTTATTTTAATTTTTTTACCTAATATTTGTTTTACTGAATGAAAGGATCTACCCTGCAGCATGCAACTATATGTGCTCTATATTTACTGTAATCCATCCCTTGAACATCTTGAATTTAAATAGGATATACATTTCCAGGCTCTGCCACAGTCCCTTGAGGCCAATAACTGGCAGAGGTGTTTATATCCTTAAAATCCACTAGGGGGAGCTCAATGACTGCGCTGACCCTTTTATTTACTTCCTGATGAAGACTGATTTACAATGCAAGGATTTGAGGCTAAAAAGAAACAAGGAAAAGTCACAAATTATGCTTAACAGTAATAGGGTTGATTACATAGCAGAGGAAAGACAAGTAAGTGGGTTTTTGTTTGAAAGAGATGTTACACTTTCTTAAAGCTAATTTAAATGTATCTTTCTGCAGCTCAGACATACTAAAGTCCATGGGTCTCAAATGTGCACACATAGATTTGATTTTAGTGAGAACATGCACACATGTAATAATTATATTACATGTATTATTGAATGTGTGCAGAATCAGAGCTCATCCTGGTAGAAGCCAATACAGGGGCTCCAGAGCTACTCCTGCTTCTCTCCATCTGGGTTGCACCAGGAGCTGAGCTCAGCCAGGACAACAGCAGCCATGGTGGGTGCATTTCCCCTCTCTTGGTGTTCCCCCTAAGCCTGGGAGCAGGCACATGGATGAGAAACTTGCCCACCACAGCCACTGTCCCCAGAGGAGCCCAGTTCTCACAGCCCTGGCTAGAATGGGTTAAGAGCCACCAGGACAATGGCCAGAGACATAAGTAAAAGGGAGAGATGGAGAATGGAAGGGGAAGGGAAGTGTCACTGAGCATGGAGGGAAAAGGAAGAAGCCACTGAGAGTGAAGGGAGGGAGATTCTTACCTGATTTGGTGACTTAAATCATGGATTTTGTAGGGAATAACAGTCCATTACTTTGGTCCATACACATGACATTAAAACAATGAAAACATTGAATGGTAGGCCAGGGTTTTGGACTCTGGCATCTAAATTCATATTAGGTAACCTAAATAAAAGTGGTCCTATTGTTACAGATGCTGAGTCATCCACAGCTCCAGCTGACACTTCACAGCAATGGTTATCAACTTCAAACACCTGTCTTTGAATATTTTGATATTAGAATCGTAGAAAGGACCTTGAGGCTCATCTAGCCCCACCCCCCTGTATGAATACAGGAATGTTTTTTGTAAATCATCCCTGACCAGTGCTTATCCAGCCTCCTCTTGAAAACCTCAACTTCCCTAAACCAGGGATGCTCAACCTCCAGCCCATAGTGCCCTGTCAGACAGTCCAGGGGACTCTTTATGGATCCAGAAATTTGGTGGTGGGGGAGCAGTGGCACCACTCCCCTGCTGCCAAACCTCCAGACCCATGGACAGCCCTATACCCTGCACCCTGAATCTGGTATCCAATCCCAATGTGCAGGGCTAGGTAGGGGTGGCGCCTAACCCCCAGGGCCCAGTCCCAGGGGGGCCAGGAGGGCACAGCACTGGGCCCCCAGGACCCTATCCTGATGCACAGGGGGAAGGAGGGGGCTATGGCAACATTCAGGGTAGATGGGACCTCCCCCAGTCATCTGGCCCACAGAGCCAAAAGGTTGAGCACCCCCGCCATAAGCAGTCAATTCTACTACCTTACTGTTCAAATTAGACCACAGCAAAATTAGGGTGGGATAAACCTATGATTCATTACATTTGTTCATGCATATTACAGCTTTCAAGTTTCAGTGTCCCAAGATACGCACATACATACAAAATGTTCGCAACAACTTACCAATTTCTTGTACAAACTCCATTCTGCTACAGTTTATAAAAATACACATTTTTGCTTCAAAAAGTCTGTCCAAATCCCAATAGGCACCAATCTATCACTGCCCATTCAAGCATACTCCATGCCACTATTGCATGCAAACATATAAGGCAAAGTGTGTGTCATCACTGCAGCTGGAAGGTACAATTGCAGTACAGGTAGGGAAACCTGCATTAGTTTTAATCTAACATACAACAGAGGCTTTCGTAAAGTACTCTCTAACAAGTGTGTGCAATTAATTCCCGCTGGGTATGTGGTTTAGCAAAGTCATTTTGTACATTAATAAATGTTATTAATGGCAGTGAGGACACAGTGGCACAAGTTTCAGCACGGGATGTAAAAGCCTATCAGAAACCTTAAGTACTTAACTGAATTGTTAGCCTGCATTTAAGTTTGCGCCACCATATCTCCACTGCTATTATTACCAGCATGTTCTAGATTAAGTCTAGTTTAGCTATGTTTACCCATGTTCTCAACCACATCTTCTAGTATATCCTGAGGACATGTCTACACTGCTATTTAGGAATCGCTTTGAAGTTTGCCCCAGACTAATCTAAGCCACACGAGTCACCTCTCCCTGTCTATATCTTATCTTGTAGCAGGTGCATGCCTATCACAGGAAGAGAGATGTAATAGTTAGACTGATTCCTGAAAAGATTCTTCTCCAGGAACAGGTACCAGAGCCCTTCTGGAAATCAGTCCACCCACTAATTCTCTCCTCCTGTGTCTGGCTTTAATTACAAGCAGTAGAGGCAGGAAGTGGGATACAGATGGGTATAAGGTAGGGACACAACTTTGTGGGATTGCTGCTGATGGATTTCCTGTGCTTGCATCCTGTAGTACCTGGATGAGTTCTGAATACCCGAGACAAGATGGGTAAGGGGGAGAGTTGGCTTTGGGCTCTAAAGATCAGGAGAATTGCTGGAGATGGGCTGGACTGCTGCTGATGGTTGAGTTTTCTATGCAGTCAGCATAAGTAATCTTGTCAGCAGCTCTGAGGGCAGCTTTCAAGAGAAATACAGACCAGTAGTATAACTAGGGCAGGACAACCAAAAATTACAGGTGCCACCGAAGCCATACAGTCATGCTAGTGCTAGCCACCTCTGCCCCTGATGTCCGGAAGATTTGTTAGGTCTCTGGTACCGACACCTTCCTGGGCTAAGTACAAACAGTCAAAAAGCCTGAGTCTGAATTGATTCAATCTTTGCAGGTTAGTTTAAGATGCATAGATTGAACTGATAAGCAAGTGAATAGACATTCACTTTTGATTCAGAAAATGCTGCTACATGCCTGCAGTGACCCACGCCAGAAGACAGCGGGTGCTAGAACGTGCCTCCCTGCTCAGCTGGAGCAAACAGCTTGGACCAAAAACTCCCCCCCTGGAGGGGATGCAAAGCACCCTGGGATGCTGGAGGACTGTGAGTTAACTTGAATCTGGAGGGGATCTGGGCCAGAAGTTCAATAAACTAATTTAACCTAAATCAGCTAAGTCTGATACTATATCCATCCAGATGTATCTGAAACCAGTTTGTGCCATTTTGAAAGTAGTTTATGTGCACTGAACTTCTGCTGTGTTACAGATTTGAAACAGTTTCCAATCACTTATACTGGTTTATGAGTAATTTCTGTCCCTAGCGCAAGTCATTTGCTCTCCCAATCCTGAGCTGGGTCCAGTCTAGGAACCCATTTAAATTAACTCATTAATCCCATGTGGTAATACATTTTAGAAAAAGCATTTTGGATATTATTAAAGTGTAACTAATACAAATTATTACCAGAAAAATCAAGAGGCAAAGATATGGTGCAGTGACTTGGCAGTTGATCTTTAAGTGCCATGGAATATTGTCTCTTCATTTCCTTACACATCATTTCTCTGAAGTCATCTGTCCTGTATTTAGACTGTAAACAATTTGGGGCAGGGCCTTCTTTTTCTTTTGAATTTGCATAGCACCTACCAAAACCAGAGTCCTAATTCCTAACCAGGGCTCTGAAGGGTTATCGTAGCATATAAATTATAATAAGTAAACTGATGCCCAGAGTATTTGGCAGGAGGCTTTCAATATGAAATTCTGCTGGAATAAAATGAGGAAAACCTAGCCTTGGCCTGCTGTCCTTCAATCCCTTCTACAGCAGTTTTAAGGTGCAGAAGGTGTATAAAGAGAGACTCAATGACTCCACAGCATCCTAGTGTGACTATAGGCAAAGTAAGGGCTGCAGTCTGTCTCACCATCTCTGGGAACTAAGAAAGGTCCAAAGAGCCAGTTTTTCCAAAAATCAAAGCATCTGAAACATAAATGTAAATAAAAGTCAACAGCAACTTTAATAATGAAATGCAAAGAAAATGTAAATGACTTGGTATAGGTAAGATATGTTGAACAAATCCTTAAGAGTTTATAAAATATGCATTAATCCAAAGAAATATCAAGCTTTCTAATACTTAATGAATTTAAATTTTCTAAGTCCTAAAGTAATCAAAAAAGTCTCTAATAGGTGGCCAGCCTATTCAGAAAAAGGACTTCTTAGGTTTCAAAACTAAGTTTTAAAAACCACTGACTGGGTATACTTGCAGGTTAGCAATTCAGCAAAAGCCATAGTTCAAGACAGAGGAACAAAAATCCCAAGGGAGACCCAGAGTTTTATATTTAATTGCCTGGCTAGATATCAAAAGCTTATTTTAAATAAGGCTAAAAAGTATTAAAATGTTTTTAATAGGTTCTACGCTGATTAATATTCATACACCCATTTTTATTCCCTGTTTACCGTATGTCTTACTTAAAAACCTGATCTAACTGGTATAAAAACCACTAAACATGCTCTGAGCAATCTCTACCCTACTTGTGATTCTGCAGCCTCTTAAAAATTATTCTCACTTCCAACAGTATTCTGCCTGCTCGTTTTCCCTTCTGTTTTTTCTCACTTAAACTTTTGTCCAGTGAAAGCAACAAAATATTCTACCATATTTCTATTAAGTTAAGGTCTACCATAGTCTACACCACATGTTCCTCTACACTTTGGTACAGAGAGTTTTGGTAGATCAACGGCTTATGGTAGATTTTCTTGTCCTCTGTATACCATGAAGTCTGTTGGCCTACTACAAGTGGCCACTTTGCCAAGTGGCATAATTACTAAATTGTGCCACTTTAAATACATCCTTCAAATTACCAGAGGCCAGAAATGTGAGGCAAAATGTGGTAAATATCTGAAGTACTGCACATACCAAATTGATTCACATAGGGAATTTGAAACACTGTGGCCATGTCTACATGAGACGCTGACTGCGCAATACCTTGTTACTACCATGCACAGGGCTGTCCCCAGGGGGGCAAATTGGAGAAACTGCCCTGGGCCTCGCACTTTGGAGGGCCCCACAGACAGTGCTGTATGGGCCCCACCGCAGCCCTGCCACCGCTGCCACCACCAGCTTCTGCGGGCAGTTGCCACCCACCTCTCGTCTGCTGCTGCCAGCTTCTGCGGGCAGTCACTCCCCTCCCCGGTCTGCCACCAATGCTGCTGCCAGCTTCTGTGAGCAGTTGCCACCCCCACCCTCTGGTCCCACACAGGCTGATATGCCCTGGGCCCCTCACATCCCTAGGGATGGCTTTGACTGTGCAATAGTGTCGTATGGCACAAAGCATGATGGGATGCTACTGCACAGTAATAATGAGCTACTTTGCAGTCAGCATCAGCAGAAAGCCATTTAGGGATGCCACAGTTATTTAGCCCTTCTATAATCAAGGACTAAATGACTGCGTAGTAACAACTGTGCAGTCAGCATCTCATGTAGATGTGGCCAGTAGGACTCAGTCATATAGTTTAAATAACTCTTTCTATCCCTTTAGCTTCATGTTCCTTTACTTTTGTGTAAAAAAATTCTGATAAAGAATGAAAAGTGACGCTAAATACATGTGAAACTATTTACATGGTACAGGGAACTATTTACACAGAGACATTTTTGGCATCACTTGATGCAATCTTTTTCTGGCAAGAAGGCAGGAAAATATACCCCCTTCAATCTGCAGCATCCTTGCTTTAGAGGGATAACAACATATGGTATCACAAAATATGGCTCTTATTTGGTATAGTGCAGGAAACACAGGTGTAAGGTGGGATATGAGAGTACAAGAACATATCACACCCAAAAGTTTTATTACTAATCTGCAGTTACTTGATTGAAAATGACATGGGATTCAATGATGGTGCAAACAAGTGGGGAGATCCTTGCTTAAACATTTGGTGCAGCAGCTAAGGGTGGTAAAAGTGATGCAGTGATGAAGATGTGATTGTCTTATGCTGGAGCCAATAAGGAGTTCACATTAAACCTCACAACTGTGAAGACTCCATCAATCTGGCTGCTGGGCAAGGTATCTCTCACTTGCCTTCTTTTGTGGTACTTCTGGGATGGACAGAAACACACTGGCAGGTGTGCTTTATAAGCAGCTGGTAATCCAGGTCCTATCTTGTACTTTTTGACATTAGCCTCAGGAGAGGTGAAGAGACTGGTGGGAATCTCAGCTCAAGAGTGTGTCAGAGGTTTCACTTGCCTTGGTTGGCAGGTTAGATCATTGTTCTTTCCAGTAATGTAATAAAGATAAGGAGGATGACTGGTACTCAGGCTGGCTATAGCAAACAAGGAACTGTGGGGAAAGGAGTCAGTCATATTCTTTGTATTTCACAAGGTTATTTAGAATATTAGAAGAGAAGCTGGGAATATGAGAATACTTCTTTTTCTATTTAATAATTGGTTTTTCACAAGTATCTGGTGGTTTGGTGCCTTGGCTCTATATTAAGCTAATCCAGATAATTGGCCATTTTTGTTTTTACATGAGTCTTTTGTGACTTCTTTCCTATGAAAAAAGAAAGCTGTCAGCAGAAAGCATAAGGGGGTTCAGAGACTCAAAGGCCTACAGATAGACTATGTAGCAAATTGTTCATCGCATTCCCTTAGTAGCCCCTAGGACTATATTTTGATTATGTTCCATGTAGAGCCTTGAAGTCAAAAGTGTTCCTGATTTAGGCTATACCATGATGTTACCAACTAGTGCTAGTACCATGACATTTTTTCTAAATATGTACTGCAGCCTTCAAGAGGGAGAGCTTTGAGAGTGTCTGTCTGGGAAAGAATGGGAGAAAGAGGGGATAAATGGGAAAACTAAGAAAAAAGAGAAAAACCACTTACCTGCAGCAGGAGCCACAGCACAACAAGGACAAGAAGAGAAGCCCACGCGGCTCATCAGCTGCACCTTTATTCAGCTGGGGCCAGCTGGTGGCGTCACCAGCAATTGTTGGCCAGAGAAAATAAAAGTGGCAGACAGCAGAAACAGTGGTGGAGGGGGAATAGACCAGAGCAGCATGTGGCCTCAGGACCCACTCCAAGAACCCATCAGGAGGGGAAGAGGGCTGGATGAGGAGTCAGAAGAGACTCCTGGTCCTAAGCCCTACAGCAGTTGCAGCAGACAAGCCACCAGCATGGGAAGCAGGCTAGAAGCAGCACCTGTAAGCTGCGACAACAGCAACAGCAGAAACAAGAGAGAAAGGTGTGCCAGAACCTACAGTACAGCAGGTGGGGGTATTGGGCACAGTTGGAAGGAGGAGGAGGTGACCCCATCGGAAAAAGCCCAGCAACAGCCCAGGGAGGGCGCCGGACAAGCAGGGCACCTCCAGCACATATAAAAGGGTGACCAACCCTGCGTAGGGGAACAACGGAACACTTGGAGGGGGAACGCTGCAGGAGGGAGAGAAGTGTGGTGGCCAAGCCTCATGAAAGGAGCCGGAAAGGCAAAGCGGACAACCCATATGGGAGTAGACTAGGATTGTGCCAGTAAGGGGGAGGTTTCCCCTAGCTATGTTATAGGGGAGCTAGACTCCCATGACCCCTGCCGTGAGGAAGAAAGGAAGAGAACTTTCCTAATTCCCAGCAAAGTGACAGAGGAAGTGTCTTGTGTTTTCTGTTATGTGCTTTTCTTTTGTTTCCCTGAGTGAAGAGGTTGAGGGAAAGAGGGCTAGGGAGCATAGCCCATGGGGCAACAGGTGATGATTTGAGCCCAAGGGCTGGAGTGCTCGGGGTAAAGGGTAGGTTCCGCAATCAGGACCTCCAATCACAGAAGACCCACAAAGGGGGGAAGCAGAGCAGGCTCCAAGAACAGTACGCCAATAAGAAGAAACCCAAGAGGCACCATAACTATAGGAGTGAGGGAATGTGACCGGGAACACGGCAGGATCCATCAAGGTGGTGTAAGGCTGGGGTGTAGGGGTGGTGGAGCCCCGCAAGTGACCGTCGGGCAAACCGCAGGCCACAGAGGGACCCAGTCAACCCCCCCACTGGGAACATTCAAAGTCCTGGCAGGCGAGATAGGGGAAGACAACTCCTTGAGGGAACAGCTACTCTGCCAATCACAGGAGCCAGTAAGACGTACGTCACCCATCACTCGGACTAAGGCCACACGTGATAGGGTGCTGGAAACTCGACGATCACAGTGTCATCATTGGTAGCTGACACACCCAACGTCTTTTTAAATGTATATCTTTTAAATGTTGACAGTTGAGTTAGATTATGTTGGTTCTGGGATGTTAGCATGTAAACTGCCAGATGATGAACAACAATGATTACTATTCAGTGATCTAATTTTATTATATTTGCAATTAATATGAAGGTGAAGTGGATTAGTGACTTTCTTAGGCTGGTTGAAAAATCAGCTGATCTTATCCTCCAAATAAGTCTGGAGTAGTCACAGATTCTGTATGAAGCTGAATGTTTCCCTAGCAACACGTTTAAGTTCATATTATTATTCCAGGCTTTTATTTCCCCTTAAATGCTACAAAGGGCATGTAAAATGCTGGAATGTTCTCTGCAAGGATATACTGTTCATCTTCTGCTTTCTGCCTCCAAAAATCAATAGTAAGCATCTTATTTCAGAGTTGAAAGGGAAGAATTTATTCTCCAGCAGGACATCTGAGCTATTGACCTTGAACACTAATCAGTGTGATAGAACGCTCTCACATGGGAGCTGAAGCTAAAAATCTAATTAAATCAGCAGAGGGCACAATTTCTTCAAAATACCACAGGCTGTGCTTAAACATAAGTAGGGCATTTTTACACATGCAAGCACTGCAGCGCCGGGGACTTTGGAAAGCGCCCAGCGCTGCAACACTTGCAGTTGTATAAGAGACTAAATGCACGAGTGCTGAGAAAATGGCAGCGGCACACTTTTGAACTAAAACATCTCAGAGGTGCTTTCATTCAAAAGCACACCGCCACCATTTTCTACGCACTGATGCACATTTTGCTGTTTATACAACTGCATGTGGTGCAACAGAGTTCTCCTCAGCTTGCATGTGGAGCAGACTCGATTAATTGAATCTGCTCCAAAGCGGCAGATCTCCGGCACGTCATGGGAAAAAATGTATGTGTATAAATGCCCGTAGGGCTTTTTCCCCACCTTATTGCATGACACAGGGCTGCTTACCATTAAATATATAGCATATTTTTTCTCTCTCAACCTGTTCTGTTAATTGCAGTAAACTCTTCCCTCCTCTTAGGACACATGATAGTATGCACAATATCTCTTCAGGGTACAGACTCTGAGACCACCCCACTGTAAGCCGGCCCTGAAGAAAAAACTTGGGTATCTGTGCTTTTGCTACAGTGGTCCCTTAGGGAATAGCAAGGGTTAAAACAGTGGGCTTTATGGCCTTATATTGCACCAGTCATCAAAGTAATAACCTGACCACCTTGGCTGGCCTGGAGTTGGTGAGAAAAACTAGCCTGGGACAGACAAAAACAGATGTCATCACATCAGCATAGATGAATTTCTGGGACTGGGTTTGTGGCAGGTCATTGGTGTTGAGGTTGTACAAGGTCAAAGCAAGCACAGATCCCTGAGGCAGTCCTTTGGTCTGTCTTCTCCAAGTGCTTGTCTTCTTATGCATGTGCACCCTGAACTATTTGTTGCAGAGGAGCAGTTCGACAACATCAGTCACCCATGCAGGTAGGACTCTTGCTATCTTTATGGACAGACCAGTATGCCAAATGATATTGTACAGTGCTGTGAGGTCAAAGAAAACAATGCTTGTCTTGAGGCTCCTTTGAAACTGTGTTCAATTAATTTTGTTAGTGCAAGTTCTTGGTCACACATACTTTGACTTTGTTGGAAACCTGCTTAATCAATATCTCTAGGAGTATGTGCTATAGAATCAGGTGCTCCAGGACTTTAAACAGACAGACAGTAGCAATATTGAGCAGTAGCTTGACACCTGGTTTGGGTCTTCTGTCTTTTCCTGGTTTGGGGAGACCTCTGACTTTTGACATGCACCAGATTTTCAGCAGCTTTCCCTTGCATGTGACCCATGCAAAGAATTGAATCAACCAAAAATGAGCATGTGGGCTGAGGTGCTTCAGGCACTTGGGGGAGATGTTGTCATAGCCTGGAGCAGTGCCAGACTTGATATTATCCAAAACCTTGTTAAGTTCCAGTGAGTTGTACTATGTGCAAGACTTGGGAGTGGTTAAAGTCGGGGGGGTAGGAGTCCATGAAAGGGTGTCTGAGGGGGTGCCATTGATGATTTCAGTTTTCAGAGGCTAGTAGCCCTGTAAAGCCATGGTAGGTGCTAGTGAGATGCTGACTGTTTTAGTTAATGCTCCTGTGGCCAGACTACTAGTAGAGGCTAGTGAGGGAGAACCTGAGAGAGACTGGTGACATTTCCATGAAGGATACCAACACCATACTTTGGTGCTGTGGACTTAAGGGACTGGTGGTGCAAAGCAGTGCTGGGGGAGCTACAGCAGAGAATGAGACATACAGTGTGTGAACTGAGGCCAGTCTGAGGGACAGCCACCCTGCTCAGGGCAAAAAGTTGGAAGATCAGGCCACACTGAGGCCACCCCATGAGCAGGGTAGAATGAGGCTTGTAAGGCCTCCTCCTGGTCTCCTGGTCCCTAATCTGTATTAATACTCCAGCAAGGCATGACAGGAAGGATATAGAGGGTACTCTGGTGATAGTGAGTCAGGATTAGTTTGGCTGCCAGGAGACACCATAGTTATCCTCTGAGGTATCTAGTCACCCAGATAAAATAGCTGGATTTTGAGTGATAGCAAAATGATTCAGTTTCATGATTTGCAAAGGTTGGGTTCTGCCATCTTCACATAAATGCTCAATAGCATCTGTCTCAGGGTTTGTTACTAGCACCCATCAGTATAGAATTTGTGTGGCTTGAAAAACAACAGCAACAGCAGAGTCCCTTTCAAACTTTAGGGTGTCTCTAGTACTTCTCTATTTGATGGGCCAAAATAATCTTTTTTTTGCAATAGGCATGTTGGTTTGGGGGTATGTTTATTTGTTTCTTGCTGGTAGGGGACTAGGGAAAGAAATCAGTGCTTGTGAGCCTCTCTCTTACAATAGAAAGAGGAAGTTTTTTTACATTGTTGATTAAAGGGTGGTCTGAATTTGCCTGATGTGCTCTGGGTGGTTCTGTAGCTAGAAACCATTAACTAAGAATGCTTGCTCCCCAGATCTCACATCCTTCTTCCTGGACTTGGTGATCTGTGGGCAAGTCTACACATGCACCTGACTGCGTAGTTGTTACTGTGCAGTCATTTAGTACTTGCTAATGACTGCACAGTAACTGCTGGTATTGCACAGTCCTGGTTCCACATGGAGCTTGTTGCTACTGTGCAGTGGTGATGAGGCAGCAACTTGTGTAGATTCACCCAGTGTTGTGCCATATGGGACACAGGTGCTGTGATTCATAGATTAAATCCAATCCCTAATATAAATTGGGTGTGATCTGTTAATTCCTTTAGAAAGCAGGGCCAAGGCCTAGATTAGCATCAACAGCTGACTGGGAAAGCATGGAAGGGTTTAAAAAGAGACCCTTAATGCTTAATGGGCCTAGGCCATAGACAAAGTCTCAGACTTCCAGAAGTTGGCTGTTTGTCTCAATAGGACTAATCCTGGACCTGGATGCTATTAGATATGAAGCAAACTGTTAGAATTTGGCCTACAATGATTATGACTCTGCGACAAAACCCAAATGGAGGTGTCAGTGTCATCTGATGTTATCTGTAGGTGAAAGGTAAAACAACAGTAAATTCAACCCACAGAGTAAAACGAACCCTCATCTACCTCAGAAAAAAATTATCATAGCATTATCTCTTTGGCAGATCTGCAACATGCCCTATGTATACGAGTCAAATACTTACTAATGTGTGACTTAACACCACTTAGTTATACACTGCTGTGTGAAACCTAGAAACTGGCTTCTTTCCAGATAAAGCTAAGCAGATTAAGGGAAGTAATTTCAAAATGGGTGCTTTGTATTGGCAATTCAGCCATGGTCGCTCAACATCACATTCAAGATCAGCCTTATTTGATGCAATCAGTAGTAAACCTAATTATGGAGCATATAAAATTATGCTAATCTGACCTTTATTCAAACAAGTTTTCCTAATCCAGTCCTGTTTTAGCCATGGTAGGGAATGCCCTGCCTTCAGAGGGAGAAGTTAACTTCAATTCATGCTGATCCCTTGCAGTAGAGAGCACTTTTATTTAGATAGGTATCAGTTCACAAGTGTTAATACACAAGCTATGGAGAATTCTTTGAACTAAGGAGAAAGAAGAAAATGGAGGCCTTTGTTATACCGTAAATTGTGAACTGCACAAATGTTGATTGGTTTAGGACTAGCTTGCAGTCACATCTTCAATCTGAGTGGCGCATCTGTGGGGGGTGGCTACACCTTAATGGAACAGAAGCTGAATCATGCAGAGCGAGAGCTACTCCTGCCCTGGAGTGGCATAACTTTGAGCTGCATAATGAGTGCTTTAAGCCACTTAAACATGTTAATGTGTAGACACTGACCTGGCTGGCTGGGGCATGAGGGTGTTCTAGTGCAGGGGCTGCCTGCCAGCTAGCCCCACACTGGAGCACACTTGTACTCCAGTCAGCCCCTGTGTGGCATGTTAAGCTGAGTCAGAGCAGCCCTGGGCGGGCAGGCTGATTCCCCAGGTCCCCTGCCAACTGAAGCTGCTCCAACCCAGCTCAACATACTGCAGTCTCAGGTGCATGTATGAATGTGGAACCCAGGAGCAATACAAATATTGTGCAGGAGTTTATTGTTTTGCTTTAATATGCATATATAGACATGCCCTCTGTCTCTCTCCCTCTCACACACGTTTTTTAAGATGAATTTATTGCCCATCTTTTCTATCTCCATGTAGGCTCTGATCTACAAAAAATGCACTTATAGTTTCCATACATGTGTTTTTTAAGGTATTTTCTGTATATATCACCAAAAAATTAACATCTAATGGTATAAAACTCCATATGCTACATGTATTGTTATGTATGAAACCCTCAATTCTAAACTAGATGCTATGCTTAAAATTATTTATATATTTGCTCTGTTTTTTTCATCTAAATTTTATCCTTGACATATTAAAAAACAAATTTCCATTTCTAATTTTGCAACATTAGCCTTAAAGTGGTAGTAAATTATGTGCTGGCAGTAATGATGATCATTGGTAGCAAAAGCAAGTGGTAATTTGAATGGAATTTGTAGTCTGGACCCTGTAAACCACTTCCAATATACACACTGGGGATACAACCCTGGGTTTTCAGTGTATCTTTCTGAAGAACTTAAATTTTTACTGTATTTGACTTCTTCCTTTATCAGTTACATTCTATTAAGCATGTTTGGTTCAAATAAACTTGGCTAAACCCAAGAATGAAGTGCTAGACCAGTTTAAACTAACATCAGGGCCAGCTATCTACAGAGCATAAATTATGTAAATGCAATATCCAATCAGTATGATTTTGTCCTGACTTAGAAGAATGAGACAGCTTCTCAGACCTAGACATCCATGATGATGAAGTCTGGAGAGAGCAGTGGAGATTCTTCCATGTTTTTTCTCTGAGAACTTCTGTGCCAGCCCAAACCTTCTTCCCATGTTCAATATTTTCTTCATATTCAAGCCTTGTATCAGAGTACTTTGAATGTTCAGTTTTTGAAAGTTTAGTTTCTCCTTGGTAATTGTATTTGTGATTATGCATATATTAGGGTACTTTAATCAGCTGCGCTTGCTTTTTTTACTAAGTTACAGAAGATAGAAATCATGATATATAACATAAATAGGTATGGTAAAACAATGTCCATGATGAAGCATAACCCTGAAGGAATTATGATTTTGTTACAATATGGACACAAAATAACTCTTTGCTTATTTTAATGACTGGCACAAAATGATACAGTGGAAGTTTTTGTTTAAAACTAATTTCCTCCCTCCACACACAGGCTTCTAAATAGAGGCCTTTGATTCATCTTCTAGAAACCTTTCATCATTTCTTTTCCCCATTTTTTCTGTTTGTCAAAACATAACCTCTCTCTGAGAGGAGAATTTAGTATTCTTAAATTTCTGTACCAAATAATTATCCCAATTTCCTGTAAAAAGCTTGCAGGAAAACTGGTACTATAGAAGAGCAAGTTTTGATGGCAATGAGAGGACTTCAAAATGTCTAGGTTTTATATAGGACTCTGTAAATAACAAGTTATAGATAAAAGATTTTTCAATTGAGTTCAATTCCCATGATAAATCACACACTGTTAAGTGAGGGGAGTATTATTAACACAGCATTGCCAGCTGTTGTTAGAAAACAACGCTTTCAGAGAGAGCTATTAAATGCTACAAATCCATTATGTTCCACATACAGCTTTCGTCTTGGCTGAATGAGAAGTTTAGCTGAAGTGTAAGATTTTTTTACTTACCCTTTCAGTTTAATAGATTCCAAGCCAGGTTCATGTCTCCATCTAACAAAATGAAGGCAACATTTTGAATTAGTGGCCAGAGGGGGTTGGATACTGAAAGGAGATCACCCATGGCAGTGTCTATTTCTCTTCGATCAACATTTGTTTTGAAAGCTACTTACATTACATTCTTCCCAATTCCTTAGCTCCTTCCTAGCCTGCTAACAAGGACCCCAAGGATTCAGTACAGGGGCTCAGCAAGATAGGACAGCATGGTACATCAGGGCATATCAAGTTTAATTAGAAAGCCATGACCACAGACGAAAACAGAGATATGACATGCCTGAACTAAAACTTCCATAAGATACCATAGTGGCACGTCCAAGGAGAAACTGGCAGTTTTCAGTTAAAACTTACTGTTTTTTAGTTTTCACTGGGCACATCGGCATGTGCCTTTCAATAAGCATTAGCCTATTTTAATGTGCATTCATGCATCACAAAAAATGTACTCTTTAGCTAACGTGCATTAAAATAGGCTAATGCACATTTTTTCTAGCACTTCACAATGGAGGTACTAGATTTAATGTGCACTACATAAAAGTTCATTAATGAATGTGTAGCCATGCCCATAATCAGAAATTCTAGGAAATATTGTTGTGAGGGAAGAGCAAGAGAGAGACCTCCAGGGAAAAGAAATATTTTTCCACCTCCTGCCAATGACAAGCCAAAGTTAATGGCCAAGGGCCAGAGAAATAAGACTGTTTTTTCTCATGTATAGGGTTAGATTCCAACATGGGTGAAGTGCAGGAGCACCTGATGACTCTGTTATTCATTCCTCCTTGCACTTTCCTTTCAATTAAGACTCTCAGTGTGACTTGGACTATTTCACCTGGCTGAAAACCCTATTAGCAGGAACAGCATAATGCTGTCTTGTTTGGGCTGCACACCCAACAGGGAACATTTGCTCAATTTCACTGCCTGTGCAGAGCTTTATAAAAATATTGAGAAATATTTAGTCTCATGTGGCTGCCTCTAGCAAAACATATTCTATTTTTTACCTATATCAGACCTGCCTGCTTCTTTAAAACGTATTTCCATTCAAAATGTTTTATGCAAGTCAATCTTGTGTGTGTACCAAAGAAAGTATAACTTATTTTTTAATTAAACACCCATTTACTATACTAACTCAGCTCGTCATTCTTTTTTTAAGTATCCTCCTTAGTTAGAAGTCAGATAGCTCCTTTTTTAAAAGCTTTTTCAGTTTTGGGAAGAAACAGCAGTTATTAGCATCCATGATTTGAGGGCAAAAATTGACTACTATGTGTTCTGCCACTGTATTTCAATTTATTTGTAGAACTTCAAACACCTTCTATGAAGCTATCCTTTCCAAATTAACCCTTCACAAAACTCCCATTGATTTCATTGGAAGAAGGCATTTATTGGTATATTTCTGAAGCCAGGCAC
>NW_017729027.1:10913987-10916009 GCF_001723915.1 Gavialis gangeticus
ATGCACCCCCAGGGGAGGCATGGGGGGCATGTGCCCCCTGGTTCTATGCTTTTGGGGTGGGCAGCAGCAGTGGTGGGAGTGGGGCTATCAGAGGGGCAGCAGCCAACCCAGAGTTCACCGTAGCCCCCCACCATAGCTCCATCCCAGTGCTGCTGCTGTCTACCCCCATCACAGCCCTGCCCAGCCCCCTTCTGGGAAGAGCCTGACGCTGGCTCCAGCTCAGTGGCAGCCCACCCTGCCTCCTGCACACATTCGGGGGTACGCCCCCCATGCCCTCCCAGAGTGTGCATAGCAATGAGAGCCACCCCCACCTCCTCATGCCCACCAGATGAGCCACTTGTGGCCTTGATTGAAGCCCCCATAGTGAGGTATGGAGTGAGGCTGGGGCTGAAGCAGGCACTGCCCAGCTAGGGTGGGACACAGGATGAAGCCATGAGCAACTCATCTGGGCGGGTTTCGTGGGTGGTGGTGCCCACAGCTGCATGCACCCCAGGAGGGCACATGCTCCCGGGATCTGCATGTGGGGCAGGGCAGGCTGCAGCTGCAAGCTGGGGGTGGGAGTTGCCCCAGCTGTGCAGCCCCAGCCCCACTCCCACTCCCTCCCTCACCACTGGGGCCTTGATCTGCCCCATCCCTTCAATATATACATATACATATATACATATACGTATATATATATATATATATATATATATATATTTATAAAGGGTACATGAGCTTCAACTTTGAGAGAGAAGGGGTTCACTTGTTTAAAAACGCTGAAAACTCTGATCTAGAGGAATTGTAAACAGGGTGCCTGTGAATGCGACTTCATATGCAATTACACAAGTTCAAAGGATCAGAACTACACTATTCCCACAGCCTGTTGGGTTTTCATTACTTACAGAGCAGAGGAAGCAGGATCTGCATTATAAGAAGAAAATGGTAATCCAAAGCAGGTGAGATAGGGCTTCTGTGAAGAAACAATAGATGTAACATACCTATAACTCCTCAGCTCCATGAATTGTCTCAGAATATACTTGTATTTCCATAACTTTAATACAGCCTGGACAAGTATAGAGTCCAGAGCAGGGGTTTTCAACTTTTTTTTAATAAGTGTGCTCCTAGCAGCCAGATGTGAAGGGGGTGGATTGTGGCACACGGCAGGACACAGAGTGGAGTGGTGGATGGTGGCAGCAGCTGCCATCACATGCAAGCTTCCTTCCCCGCCCCCCACCCCCAACATCTGACCAGCCAGGCAGCGCCCATGCAGCCCGCAGAGGGGTGCTGCTGCCCTCGTCCTGCCCCAGCACTGCTCCTCGGAGGCGGTGGCATGGGGTGGGGCGTGGGGGGTGGTGGTGCTCTGTCCCTGTCCACCCACTCATACCTCCTACAGCCTTCCCAAGTACCCCTAGATTGACAACCCCTGCTATAGAGAATACAATACACAGCAGTCAGTTACCATCTCAAGAAGCTGAAGGCATGGAGCTACATCTGAAAAACTGGATGGCACTTTAATTTGTGATTTGCAGTCAGTGATGCCATAGCACAGACCTCTAAAGTCCAGCTGTATTTCTGAGACAAGTTGCATGCACAGCCATATACTGTGCAGTAAATGGACAAATATAATGGCACATCCTCAGATTAAGGTTCTAAATTTGTTTAGCCACAAATTTAGAGCAAATAGAGCAAAAGCAAAGATTTTAGTAGCTGAGGAAATACTGAGTACAGCTTGAATCCATCAAGCTGTACTCCGAAAGAGAAGGCTGAGAGGGGATCTTGTGGCCTGTTACAAACTGGTCAGGGGGGATCAGAAGGCATTGGGGGAGTCACTGTTCCCCCGAGCAGAGCCAGGAGTGACCAGGAATAACGGTCACAAGCTGGCAGAGGGTAGGTTTAGGTTAGATATCAAGAGGCACTACTTCACGGTCAGGGCGGCTAGGATCTGGAACCAACTTCCAAGAGAAGTGGTGCAGGCTCCTACCCTGGGGGTTTTTAAGAGGAGGTTAGATGAACACCTTGCTGGGGTCGTTTGACCCCAGT
>NW_017729027.1:10921009-10921987 GCF_001723915.1 Gavialis gangeticus
GCCAGGAGTGACCAGGAATAACGGTCACAAGCTGGCAGAGGGTAGGTTTAGGTTAGATATCAAGAGGCACTACTTCACGGTCAGGGCGGCTAGGATCTGGAACCAACTTCCAAGAGAAGTGGTGCAGGCTCCTACCCTGGGGGTTTTTAAGAGGAGGTTAGATGAACACCTTGCTGGGGTCGTTTGACCCCAGTACTCTTTCCTGCCATGGCAGGGGGTCGGACTAGATGATCTGCTCAGGTCCCTTCCGACCCTAGAAACTATGAAACTATGAAGCCACTATATAGAGTCAGTTACACCAGCCAGTGCCCACTGGTTTTTTTTCATCATTGCAAATTAAAGTCAAAGATCAACTGATATGATCAGATAACTTCAAAATGCAAATAGTTAGTAAAGTCCAGCAAAACCCATAAGATCTCAGCTGGAGCTTGAGAGATTCATGACTAAAACCCCTTCATCTGTGGTGGGGCTTGCTACTTGATCAGTAGCTAGTTAGCCAGTTGATGTCCATTTACAAAACAGCAACACAAACTATCTAAGAGTCCATAATTTACTAAATAGTATTGGTATACTTGAAGCTAGAACTACAGCATACTTTGCATACAATTTCAAAGATTGTCTTGTAGTACATATTGTCATTTGTCCATCCAGTTTTATAAAGAAACTTCATAAGGAAAGAGAATTTGTCACATGATTGGTAAATGCCTTTAAAATTAAGGATTTTGTGTTAAAGGCTATTATAAATGACCCACTAGAGAACAGGCAAACTGAAAGAAATGTTGGACCACCTTTCTTCTGTAAAACACTTGTGTCACACATCAGCAAGGTTGAAAGGCATATTTCTAGTTGGCATCCATTCCCTTTGGACGATTGCAAGATTTGGCTATAAAGTTCCAATCTAGCTAGCTATAATGTCATGACTATATCAGTATGATATACCTAAAGGTAAGCGTGTGTTCTCTTCTAGGTTGGCAGACC
>NW_017729027.1:10921998-10924192 GCF_001723915.1 Gavialis gangeticus
AGGTCCCTTCCAACCCTAGAAACTATGAAACTATGACTCTACCTCACCCGGGATGAGAAATTCATAACAGGGCATCAATGGACATGCAGCACTGCAGCTTAGTGCTTAAATAAAGTGAGTTGAAAGTGATGTATCATGGTGGCACTCCACAACCTGTGCTAGCTCCCTGTATGTTACTCTGAAGTTCTTGCACTGATTTACAAAACCCTGAATAAGACTGGACCAATTTATCTCTAAGACCAACTCTCCTTCCTAACCCATGGCAAAAGGTAGAATCATCAGAAATCTGAGAGTTTGGAAAAGGAAGTCACTGCTACTCTTTTTAAAAATGTGTAGGATAACCTTTTCCCCATCTTTCTCTCCCAAGTGCATCCCCTGTAAATAGTCTAAAGAAAGCTTTGAATATTAGTTTTTCATTGTCTTAACTAAAGTATCACAGCTATCATCCATTTTTTTCCATGTGAACATTTGCTTTATAAGTAATGTACAATTATTAAATAAAGATCCAGGCCAGTCCTACTTTGGTAATGGATAGTTTGGCAAACCCTAATGGGTTACTGTGAAACAGCAAAATAATCTGTCCCATTAAAACTGGCACTAAGTTTTTAGGCACCCTTCAAAACATTAGCTGCTTTAGTGCAAATAAAAAGGTTTTTGTTGGCTGTTACTTGGATAAAGTAGCATTATGTTTAATATAGCTATAAATAACTCCCATTTTGACTATGATATATTAGTAATGTTATCAAAAAGAAGCTATCTCCTGGGTCCTTGAAAATATTCAGTAAATGTAGTCATTGTCCTCTGACAAGTCCAGACTTCATCTTGGCTTCCCAACTTACTGCCCACAGGGCTGGGACTGATGGGGAGTTTGCCTTTTTTTTTCTTTCCCCTCAAGACATCAGCAGTCTCTTACCACTAGATTATAAAATCTCTCCAAAGCAAATTAGAACAAGTGTCCTGTTTGCCACATCTCCATGGACCTAATGCAATCCACTGTAGTGACCCAAACTGCTTCATCTTCTGAGTCAAGCAGTTTTCCAGTCCATTTCCTTCTCCTTTTGTTTCTGTGGGAAGTACTGGTTAATACTGCTAATTATCTATACCACAGCTGTCTAAGCCGTTGGGGGCGGGGGGGGCTATATGCCCTGCAGACCGCACTAGCAGAGGCTGCATCAGTTTGTCCCCATGTCTGCACACAGCATGCCCCCCACTCCACTGCACGGTGTGCCTCGGTGTCCCTTGTACACCCGCTGTACTGCATACCCAGGCCCTCCATCTCACCCTAAGCTCCCCTGCTGTGGTATCCCTCTCTGTATCATGCCTCCCATGCCAACACTGTGAGCTGCACGGCCTGGCTCCCTGGGGTGGGAAAGGGGAGGCCAGAAAAAGTGGGAGACTAGAGCCCCTGGCTGATTCTGTTGCCAGAACAATGTGGGGAGTAGCATCTGGGGGGAGCCTGGGAGCTGCAATTTAACTCTTTGTGAGCTGCCTGCAGCCTGTGAGCTGCTAGTGGAACAGCCCTGACACAGCAAAGAAAATAGAAAGGAGAAAGGAATAGGAGGGGGGAGGAAACAAGCATGGCAAAGTGAAAAGAGTTGTGAATTGGAAGTAGGTGCATTTTGTTGTCTAATAAACTGTGTGTGATGTTTCTTTAAGAGCTGGATTCTCACAGGCTCAGAAAAGTAGGGGTGGAGGTCATCTTGTTCAATCCCCTGCTCGAGGAAGAATCACCCCTATGCAAATCACCCTATGCAAGTCTTTGTCTAGCCTATTCCTTAAACTATACACTCAATCGTATTGCACAACTGCAAGGCATGCTGCCCAAAGGTACCCTAAACTACCACTGGTAAAGCATGGGGACCAGTACTGTTTGTGTTCCAGTGCTGCAAGGTTGTTAAAATGCACTCAAGAGTGTCAAGGACCAAGCCTCCCACTATGGGGGAATCGGGCAACCCT
Organism: Gavialis gangeticus; assembly: GCF_001723915.1. Classification (NCBI taxonomy): domain Eukaryota; kingdom Metazoa; phylum Chordata; order Crocodylia; family Gavialidae; genus Gavialis; species Gavialis gangeticus. The sequence goes on from NW_017729027.1 coordinate 10,923,955, forward strand.
CCCTCCCTACCAGTCTGACCATAGGATAAAATTCCTTCCCCCAAACCTAACAATCAGTCTGACCCTGAGCAAAAGGTCAAGACCCTCCAACCAATAATATCCAGAACACTGGCACATCGTCAGCCTTAACTGAGGATTACTGTCTGAGCCCCAAGGTTTTGAGCCTTTATTGTCCAAGCCCCCAAGGTTTGGAATAGACTGCCGCTAGAGGTGGTTTAAGCACCTACTTTGAACGCCC
>NW_017729027.1:10929192-10943133 GCF_001723915.1 Gavialis gangeticus
TAAAATTCCTTCCCCCAAACCTAACAATCAGTCTGACCCTGAGCAAAAGGTCAAGACCCTCCAACCAATAATATCCAGAACACTGGCACATCGTCAGCCTTAACTGAGGATTACTGTCTGAGCCCCAAGGTTTTGAGCCTTTATTGTCCAAGCCCCCAAGGTTTGGAATAGACTGCCGCTAGAGGTGGTTTAAGCACCTACTTTGAACGCCCTCAAGAGACATGTGGATGTTTATCTTGCTGGGATCCTATGATCCCTGCTGACTTCCTGCCCCTGGGGCAGGGGGCTGGACTCGATGATCTTCTGTGGTCCCATCCCCTAGTGTCTATGAATCTATGAAAAGAACTGCAGCCAACACCCAGTACTTTTGAGGAATGTGGAAAAAAAACTCCAACACCTGTAGCTACAGGAGGGGTGGAGGAAATTCCTTCATAGCTACATGTGGCAAACAGCAAAGCCCAGAAGTGTGGGGAAAAACCAAACACCCTCCATTCTGCTTACTATCCCCAGGTTGCAGAACAGAACTCCACACATCACACACACTAACTGGACAGCCCCAACTCCTCTTCTGTATCCCCGCCATGAATTTGTCTCAGCTGTTTTAGTCTTCTTTCATCATTAAACTGGTTGTGGAGCTCTGTTTCATTCTCTTGCTGCTCAGTATGGTCCTCTCCAATATCAGCCTGCCCTAGGCTGACAAGTAACACTTACCATTTGACTTTGTTGAATTCTATAGTTTGGTTCTCTAATTTACTTTTGTGCTCAAATCCAATCTTCCAAAGCATTTGTTGCCCCTTCCAGTTGTGTGTCATCTGCAAACTAATCAGGAAACTATTCTTGCATCTAAGTCATGAAACAGCACTAGAGCCAGGACAGCCCCTGTGGAGCCCCAATTGAAATCTCCTGCCAGTCTGACAGTGATCTATTTATAGATACTCCTTGCTAACAAGTATTCAGCTGTTAAGCATTCACCTAACAGTAACTCTATTCAACCCACATTCCTCCAATTTACTAATGAAAAAGACATTTGAGATTATGTCAAATCCTTAGTAAATTCCAGTATATTACATCCACTCAATTTCCCTCATCCACCAAGCTAGTCACCCTGTCAAAGGAGGAAATCAAGTAGGGTTGGATGATTTATTCTTAGCAAAGCCTCCAGATCTTTACAACTTGACTGTTTCTTGATTTGCTTTAGTAATTTCCCAGGTATTGAAGTCAGGCATACTTTGCTTATAATTCCTAAAGTTTCTGCTGGTTTTTCTCTCTCTTTGAAGATGGACATTATTTTAGCCCCTTTCAAATCCCCTGGGTCCTTGCCTGTCATCCCTGATCACTGTCAACAGCTCCAAGATGTCTTTAGAGCTGTGGGAAACATGCTGGTTGTCATTTGCCCAGTTCATATACCTAAATTCCAGACTTGAATGAATATAGAATGCAATTTAGTGGCATCTGTCAAACTTACCTTGGCTTCGCCTCAAAAAATGGTCTAAGTTGCAAAAAATCATTAGCATTAGTAAACATTGTCAGCAAACATTTCCACTGGTCTAGACAAAAGATCTAAGGAGGGTGGGGGCTGTTTTTGTTTCAAAGTGAGCTTTGTATGGTTGTGGTTTTCACTGTAAACATTTTACAGAGTTCTATGAGCAGCATTTTACAAGGGCAGCACCAGGGCAACACTATTGATGGGATTTGAAGTGAAAAGATGATGAAGTGTAACGGAGAGGAGTGAAATTTGGTAGGCTAGGGCAATGCTATTGCAAGAGAACAGTATCTTGGCCATGGCTCTTTGGGTATCCTTAGGGTATGTCTAGCCCAGATGACTCTAGGTAAACTTAATAAACTAAATGCATGACTTCAGTGGCATTACAGCAGGAATGCTTTTCCCAGTTGACTAGATTATGTTGTCATATTGATGTATTAACTTCTAGGGTTGCCTGTGTCCTGATTTACTCATTATAAATGAGTAGTGCTACCCTTGTTTTTCAGCAGCTCAAACATGTGAATGGTTAATTAAAATGTCTGGCCCTATCAAATGGTACTTTAATTGCATAAGCATAATCAAGCTAGGCTACCGTGTTATGTCTTGTGTTGAGTCAAGCGTAACTACAGTTTTACTACAAAGTTTGATTATGGATTTGGATAGGATAGTTTGGATAAGGATGATCCTCCCTCCAGCAAGGGGTTAAACTAGATTACCTATGCAGGTCCTTTCCAGCCCTACTTTTCTATGACTCTGAAATGCTGAGAGAGATGTAGAGAGAATGGAGAATGCTAGCAAGCAATTTCTGCTTTGCCTGTGGACCCTCTTTGTTCTTTTTGACACTGCTGAAACTCTAGAAAATACCCTTCCTTTGATTTATGAATTATTTGTTTTCTGTAAAAAATCAACAATTTTAATGTTGCATGCTGTTAGAAATGGTGTCTGACTCATAACTGAAGGAGACATTTTATTTTGCCATGTACCGTGTGTGTTAGTATGAGCCATCTTTCCTGAACTTAAAACTCCTATTAGCAGGATATACTGGACTCCCACTGATGATATATTTCACAAGGATAAAAAATGATTGTGCTGCCCAGCTGCAGTGGTTTATACTAGTTGATTACCTTTCCTTGACATCCCTGCCAGGCTGTCAGCCAGTCATGTACAGCCTTTTATTCTCATTTTGCCCGGTTTCTATTAGGTTATTCGTTCATCTCCCCATTTCCCTTTTGTCACACCCACCAGGTTCTCCCTTTCTAGCAGCCACTGCTGTTGGAGCACTCTCATGCTGTGGAAAATCCCACCCCTTGCTGCAGGGCATGCTTCAGGGTGAAGTGCATGTGTTGTGCATACTCAAAGCAAGATGAGTAACATGGAGAGGCTGCACAGGGACAAGTTTCACCAGGCGACTCAACCCATACAAGTTTTAAAGGTGCAATTCTGTAGTATGTTGACCAGCCGAAGTGTAGGCTCAGCCTGTTGTTATGACAGGTTATAGGACAATATGGCACCATCTAACTTTCTCTTCCCATGCCTTGATGGAGCAGGTTGGTGCTTGGTGCTTAAATATATTTTATTAGGCATGTAAAAATTGGTACAGCCAAAGTGAATGTTTCCTAAGCTGTAATTAAGTGCCAGGTGCTGCCCCAAATCCTCAGGTATAATCCCACCATATATTGCCTGCACTCAGTCTCTTCCCCATAGAGTTTACAGTCTAAAATCCCAGCCCTATGAGCATTTGCACTTGAAAATGAGGGCCTGGTGGTGGCTGTGGTCTGGTTCTAGTCTGATCCCACACTACAGAGGAGGGAGGCTACCATCCCCCCTCCACTTGTTCTACTCCAGCACCTTCTTATACAGCTCTGAGGAGGGACTACAATCATCTGGGAGGGGGAATTGGCTGAGAATATTCATCTCACACACATGCACACACACAGCCCCAGGTACCTTAAAAAATCAATAATAATAATAAAATTACTTGAGGCCCTCTCCACTGTGGGATACTGTAATGCTACTGAAACCAAATTAGAGCTGAGCCTATAAAGGACAGGAATGTGTGTGTTACGATTTCAGAAAGAGCCATCTACTGGGGTATCATTCTTAAATGAACTGTAGTTTGCTTCGTTTTCTAACTAGACCTTTACCATCTACCCATACACACACACTCATTCACTCATTCAGTACCATCTTATCCTGTAGCTTCTCTTGATAGATTAAGTAATTGTGTTTGGGTGAGAGACTGTCATACTTTAAGATATTAGCATAACTGCAGATCTGAGAAACTTCACTCTAGGACATTGCTACCTCTGAATTGCTGGTCTTATTTTTAAAAAAAGTCAAGGAAAATTATTAGGTTAACAATCTTACTTTGTTAAAGTTTCTTGAAATGTTCTTACCCTAGTTCCAAGCAATGTTTCTTCACGCCGTGAAAGAAGAATAAATTTTCTGTTATTTATGTTGTTCATTTTATACTCTGCATTTGTCTTACCTTGGTCAATGAAAACTGGCTGGAAACTAAAACAGGAATACCCTAGACTCACTTCCAGGATTTTCAAACTCTAGTCTAATGCTGTAATGTTTGTTTAGCAAACACTGCATGGAAATGCTTATAAAACTGTTTCCAGTAGAATTGTGTTAAAAAAACAAAAGATGTTTCTTTCCTCCTGTGTACCCAATTACAGAACTAAATGTTTCATAGTTTCATATTGTCTAGGGTTGGAAGGGACCTGAACAGATCATCAAGTCCGATCCTCTGCCCTGGGAAGGACCTGCTTGTGATGCATCTGTAGTTGCACAATAAGGTGCGGTTAGCCTTACTGACTGCTTCCTTGCACTGGCAGCTCATGCTCATCTTGGAGTCAACAATAACTCCAAGATCCCTTTCAGCCACTGTGTTGTTGAGAAGGGCGTTCCCCAACCTATAGGTGTGTTGCTGGTTCCTTCTCCCTAGATGCAGTACCCTGCACTTGTCTGCATTGAATTCCATTCTATTCTCATCCGCCCACCTCTGTAACCTGTCTAGATCTAGCTGGATTCTGTCCCTCCCCTCCAGCGTGCCCACTTCTCCCCACATCTTTGTATCCTTTGGTGTGCCTTAAAGGGAATGCAATGTTTATGTGGGAGATGCCACATTAACACATCTGAAGACAGCAGCCCAGTCTGACTAGCAGTATGGCTAGCAGCACTGTACAGTTACTCAGCATGCCAAAAGGACACCCTGGAAGGCAGAGAGCAGATCTATTTGGTATACCTTGTACCAACAAGAGATCCTGACTTGGGATTCAATCCTCAGAAAGAAAGAGAGGAAGAGATTCAACTACACCGGTGCATTTAGTCATTTCACTCACTAGGGCTGGATCCAGACATGCAGGCATGTGATGTGTAGTTTGTGGTGCTGCAACCTCCTTTGCAGTGCCACAAACCTCACAAGTTGCACTTTAATCCATGCCATTTAATCCACTGCTAATGAGCAGCGCCAGGGCAAAATTTGCTACCGAGATTTCCCGGTAGCAAAATAAAACCCTCTGAAAAAAAAGCAGTGCAAGCCATGCCAAAGTGGTGTGTGCCAGGACAAATGCAGTGCTGTGGAGCCCCAGCTGGCTGTGGCATTGGGTGCCTTGAGACAGGGGAGCAGGCAGCCCATGCAGAGCCACTGCGCTGAGGTGCACTGCACCTCAGCCAGCTGTGGAGTAGCTGACTGGGGCATAGATGTGCCTCAAGACACATTGTCTCCAAGTGCCTCAGCATGGGGGCTTAGCAGTGGAGCCCCCATGCCCCCCAAGCTGGGGCATGCAGAGACAGGGGAGCAACTAGTCCAGGGCTGCCTGCTCCCCCAACTCAAGGCACCTTCCACCCCAGCCAGCCTGGAAGCAGGGTACCTGCTCCCCCATCTCAAGACACCCTGTGTCCCAGCCAGCCACCCCCCTGCAGTACATGGAGCTGCAGCTCCCCTCACCCCCAACACAATGTGTCCCACTGCAAAGTGCAAAGTGCATGGGCAGCGGTGTGCACTGTGGCACAATATATCAGCACATATTTGTGCTGCTACCATTTATGCTGCTCATGTGGACCCGGCCTTGGAGGCAAAATTTGCTTCTGAGTGCATCCCATGCAGTGTGATTCCCAGCAGCAGAACTGAACCAGCACTTTCAACACCATACCCTTGTAAATGTGAGTGGAAAAGGATGGTGTGTCCCTTGGAGCTCCTAATGCTTACCTGCAGCCTCAAGAAACAACTTCCTAAGGTATTCCCCTATACTGGCAGTGAATGGTAGTGGCCAGTGGACTTCCAACTTCCCCCATTTTTGTGGATGTGGTTATAGTGCCCAACACTGTTTCCCCCATAGCTTATTTTCAGCGCAAGAGGAAGCACAATGTGTTTGAATTGGATTAGAGTGAAAATGCAGCTTGGTCTCCAAGGCTATAAACCATCAGCTTTTCTGCTCTAATTGCCTCCAAGGTTCCAGTTAGTGTGCTTGCCACCAGGAACTAGTCCGAGACCTGTAATTCATCCTGCACAGGTCACTGAACCACCATTAAGTTGGGCTAGCCACAGTGTTCCTGAGGTGGTGAGCAAGCCTGTGCAGCTCCTATAGGTTTTGATAGGGATTGTGGGTGCTTGGAACCCTTGAAAGTCAGCATAAGTTTGTTACACCATTAAACCTTGACCTAGGTATCTGACCTTAGGCCTAGGTTCCTAAAGACCATGTTGAGCTATTGATTTCAATAACATAATGAAGACACAAGAAGAGCCTCACTCTTACAAACACCTACCTATGTATTTCTTAACTCCAAGCACAAGTTGTTTTATACAGATGTAGAAGGATGGTAGAATTGTTATGGCAGGCTCCTATGACCTGGGAGACTTTAATTTCATGCTATGCCACAGATTCTGGCCTTGGTTAAATCAAGCCCATTTGTGCCTTTGTGCTCATTTGTAAAATAGAACTATCAGTATTTCCTGATATCACAGTGAGGGAGTGAGGATCAGTGCCTTCAGATACTGTGGTGACATCTGAAGTACCTTAAATAAACAGATTATGCACATGTTTGAGGTTAAGCAAAGAAAGAGTAAACATAAGTACTTGCAAGATCAGGCCCCTTGATAGGAAGTTACTGCTATTACTTATTCAGTATTTGTGGCTGAAATTGCAGCACATCGGAGCAGACTCAATCAACTGAGTCTGCTGGAGCCTGGCAATTAGCGCACTCCAGCAGCCTCCTGCATCTCATGTATCAGCATCTCCATGCTTAAAAATGGCAGTGGAGGTGCTTGAACTAAAGCTTCTCAAATGAGATTTAGTTCAAGCATGCCCACCTCCATTTTTTCAGCACAGAGCTGCTGATACACAAGATACGGTGGCACTTTAATTAGGGAGGCTCTCGGAGCTGCTCTAATTAAAGAGCTGCCCGCCTTCCCCCGGAGCACATGTAAAAGTGCCCACAGATGTGCCCAGTTTCCTAAGCCAAACTTATATGAATTGTATTTTCATGCTCAAGTATTCCCACTAATTACATGGACCCCATAACACCCATCATTCCACAAGTTATATATATAAAACATAGTTTAAAAATTATGCCAGTAACCAAATGTATCTCTTTATTAAATACTGGCTCCAGAGTGTTTTTTCTGGATACAATTCACTATTCATTAATATGGATATTATTCTCCTTTTGGAGTAAATTGATGAACCTTCTCTTTAGGAGGGGAGGGCATCATAAATAGATTCAATTATGTTGGCAGAGGAAGAGAAGGTTCTTTTGACTTTTTTCCCAGCACAGGAAGAAGGAATAGTATTCAAGTACATGCATCTTGGCCAATGTAGTTATGGAAATTGGGAAAAATAAAATGTGTAGATTACACCATATTCTTTCTTAATTTATCCCTTGCAAAAACTCTTCTGCCTGTTTTCTGTATTTGTTAGTAGCATTTTCTCCAAGTGAAGTTGCTAGAAATAGAGAAGAGTATTCCTGATTTAGGCACATAGAGCCTTCTGCTATAAGGAGCTTTCATATACCTCTTTTTTTATCTTCACTAAAGGGAACCAGATTGCAGAGAGAAGAGAGGGTTTAATAACAGATTCTCTAATATTCCTTTAAATATTTTAGTCAGCTGAATAGGTGGGGGAAGCTTGGTCTCATTAACCTGCATTCTGATGGTGTTAATCTATAAACTCTTGAGGAAAGAGCTGCAGGCTGTGAGTTATTTTAAGCAGCAGCTGTCTGTTTCTGAGGCATGAAAAATCCTTGTGATCTGCAATGGCTGACAAACAAAGAATTAAAGCAGTTGTGTGAAGCCAACAAAACCTACTCTTTGCAAATTTATACATCATTGCATTTGGAGAGGTTTGTAGAATTAATTTTACTGGTTAATGAAAGTTCAAATGAATATAATTATATAACAAGGACATGAAATACAACTTCTCATCTCCTTTCAACCCCACATAAACATGCGGAAGGCGCAAGTCAGTCGAGATAAAAAATATTAAAGGTTTTTATTCATTTTCATTCATTTTAAATACACTGAACACCCTGAAAAATCCTAAAACCTGCTGTATTTTGCATAAATTAAAATGGTCTCTGAATAAAAATTAACCACTAGCACAGGCCTACAAACTTAATACCTTGTGTCAAGCAGATACAATTTCCACTCAAGTGTGAACTGCTGGATTAGACTCTGAACCATGTTAAATCAGATAATATATGGTAGGTAAGAACTTTATTTCACTTACATTTGTTTTTAATTGAGAATTTCTCAACTACATGATTCAAATGTGTTTCTAACAAATATCAGTCACTTAGATGTATCTCAGAATCACATATTGGTATAGTATCAGAGCATCTCTTGCATCCAGAATTATAAAGGTTTTTTCTACCCTACCTTACATGTGTGGGGGGGTTTTATGATGAGAGCTAATTAAAGTAAAATTCCAAAGTGGAACAAGGCTAGACTCATTTTTACCTCTGTGTAGTAATAACAATATGTGATTAGCCTTTGCTTGAATTTTAAGTCAAGTTATCGATTTCCAAGTAAAATATACATGTTTATTACCATTAGCTTGAGTTTTTATGCCTGACATTATTAGTCATACAAATAAGTGTCCGTTTCAAATGACTGAGACTTACCAGGTTATGCTTAGAATACATTTGAGAGTAGTTTGATTTTTTTAAACTGAAGTGGAGTGCAGTAGCACATTTTCTTCAGTCTTTGCTAAAGTGTCTTTGTCACCCTCTGTCTGAGACGTCATCTTATACACTGTCACAGATCCCTTGCATTTTGCTTGAAGACTTCAAAGCAACAGTCTGCTAGACCTGTTGTTGTTTCACCTTTCCACAAAGAGTCTCCAGAGACTACAGTCTATGGTGCAGTGTAGAAATACCTAAACCAACTTTAAATGAGCTAGCTCACATACTGGAAGTTGTGTACCTACCTTATGAGTCCAGTGATCCAGACCCCTTCCTTTTCTGTCTGAATTAATACGTGCTGCTCTCCATGGTGCTGAAAACGGTCCCAAACCACAGCAGCCCCACTCTAGACTCTTAATATATCCAGATTAGCCCTCAATTATACTTTTAAAATATTTATATTTTGAACTTTTATCCTTAGTTAACCCCTGGAGTCAATGTAGCAAGTTTTTATGTATTTAAAATAAAAGCCAGGTTAATAAAAAACAAGTTAGCACAAATAGTCTAGCTAAAATAGAGTGTTCAGAACTTAATATTATTTGAAATATGCATTCTGTAACCCTTCTTACCCTTATCTGTGCCTGCAGGCAATGCTGTACTTAATAAGAGAGAGCCAGGGAAACTAGACAATGTGGCTTCATTTAGAAAGACTATATAATACTACCTGGATTAGATACATATTTTATAATTTATTTGACACTGTGAAATTCACATTTTATCTCCAATTAACCTTTTAAGAGTCTTCATTTTTCAAATGTTTTAGAGTACCTTGCCTTTACAAACATGCAGTGTTATGGTAGGCAAAATGAACAATTGTACTAGAATCTGTAAAATATTTATAATCCAGAACATGCACAGGGATCCAAACTGCATAAAGATCAGCAGATTATACGGTTTGAGAATCTTTGACAGCAGCATTTTCCCCCTCCACCCCTGTGTTGCGCTTCTCTTACTCAGCGAGAGGTAGTAGGCTGTGTTCATAGGCAAATCCAGGATTTGGAAAAGAGGAGTGTAGGAGCAGCAACTGGTGCTGCAGAGTGGTTGCACTCCCCTGCTTCCAGCTTCTTTTCCCCCCACTGGAGTGGGAAGACTATGCCACAGGACATGCAGCTAGGCACTCTTTTTGGTCCCTGAAGCAGTCTATATATATTGTCTATATACTTTACAAATTGTTTGTTCTCTGGATAACAGTATTTTGTTTAAGAATGTATCAGTACATTTATTCTCTAGCAGTTCAAAATACCAGGTTGTTGAAAGTTACCTATATGGAACAATAAGCCATATAAATAATACAGAATAAAAAATAAGATGAAGGACTAACATATTGTTTACATGGTTTATTGTTGCATATCAGGGGCTTGGGCCAATATGTAACAATATGATCAAAGCCTGAAAAACAAATGACAAAATAAACTCTACACTGCTTTACAAAGCCATCCAGAAAGCCAATGGCAACTGGACAACAAAACAAACACAAATAAAAAAAAATATCAGGAGTTAACATGAGACTAAGTGGGTCACGTCTACACATGCATATTTATTGCACAGTAACAAAAATTACTACACAGTACAGATGCACGTCTACACGTACACACCCATACTACACAGTAAATATAACAAATGATGCTGACTTGAGCGTAAAGTTGATATCTGCATTATGCAGGTATTCAATTTATGCCCTATCAATTACTGCACAGTAACGCATGTGTTGATGCGTTACTGCACAGTAACACTGTGTGTGTGGACTGACTTGAGACTAACTTTAGTCCCAAGTCAGTCCATGCACAGTGTTAATGTACTTTAATGCCTGCACATGTAGACGCCAGCCTTTTCCTTTTTACTGTGCAGTAAATTTAAGCCAATGTACATACACGTGTAGACACACCTACTGAGTCTGAATACCACCATAGCTCTTTTTTCAGGAGTAACCTTTTGCATAAACTAAGATTTAACAAGAGGAAAGTTTCTGGCCTTTATAATTGCAGAGATCTGAAGGTGTGCACTGTTGTCTTTGTCAACTTTAAGTTCAGTGTTTAGAGCCATCCCCATTTGTTTCAACTTATAGCTCATTCTGAAGTCTAGTGAAGACCATTTAAAAACTGCCATTTCATGCTGATAAGAGCATGTAGAGGAGACAACAACATTTGTCCACTGTGGTTGAATATCATAAAATATAGCTCTCAGAACTAGCTAGGTCATTTTTTTCATTCTCTAGCCAGTGTCAAATTTTTTCACAGTAATAGAGACTACATTTTTGTATCCAGTAAATTTTTGAATGAAGGACCAGGCACCCTTAAAAGGACAACCACTCAAGACTACTTTTTAACTTAATAGATTTTGTTTCTTGTCAACATTTTAAAGGTATTTTAATTTCTTCCTATCTGTCCTAAGTACCAGAGGCTTCAAGTGTGCTGCTTAAGAAGTGGCACAAGCCAGAAGCCCTGAAGTAATTGGGCAGAGAATTCAGTAACCCCTGGAAAGCAGTTTAGAAATCAGGGTATTCATTGAATCCTGCTGCTTGGACTTCTAAATGTCCTGGGAAAAAATGAAAGATACAGTCTGTTCAAACTGAACCGAGTTGACCTGCTCAACTGGGCTTTAAACTAAGCCTGCCAGGGGATGGGTGGACAACCACCAAAGCAAGCCCACTAGGCAACTTCTGCAAAATTAGCAAGCTAGGGCAGTCAAAGGAATCCACTCCTACCCCAGCCCTGGAACGATGTCCTCCTGGGAAAGCAAAGAAACCTAGGGCTTCCAGTGGGGCATTTACATGCCTGTACACCAATGCCAGGAGCTTGGGGAACAAACAGGAGGAACTGGTCCTCCCACTAAACAAGAATGATTATGATCTCATAGAGATAATGGAGACCTGGTAGGACTCCACCTATGACTGGGACACAGGTATAGATGGCTATACCCTGTACAGGAGAGATCGTGCAGAAAAAAAGGGGCGGGGGTGTAGCTCTCTATGTCAAGGAAAGCTACACGTACCTGCAAGCTGACATTGGCACCCAGGGAGGATGACTGGAGACCCTCTAGGTTAAAATACATGGGGAACGTGGCACAGGGGACACAATGGTAAGAGTCTACTACAGACCTCCAAATCAGGAACAAGAGCTTGACCAGGAATTCATCAGGGAACTGGCTGAGGCTGCATGCTCTCATTGCATGGTTGTCATGGGAGACTTCAACTACCCAGACATCTTATGCGAAGAGTACTAGGCCAAATCCGAATGGTCACAAAGGTTGCTCACGTGCATGGATGAGCTCTATCTAACTCAAGAAGTCTATGCACTGACAAGAGGTAAAGTGCTGTTGGACCTGGTACTGGCTAAAGGGGATGGTCTAGTCAGTGACATAAGAATTGAAGGAAAGCTGGCTGATAGTGACCACGAACTGATCATTTTCACCTTCCAACGCAAAGCTGGCAAGTCAGTCAGCAATGCAGAAGTCCTCGACTTTAGAAAAGCTGACTTTAATAAACTCAGGAGGCTTGTGGACCTCCTGCATCAAAAAAGAGAGGCTTATAAAGGATGGAAGACTGGAATCACCACAAAGGAGGAGTATTCTGCACTGGTCCAGACCTGTAGGGAGTGAACCAGGAAAGCCAAGGCTGCGACTGAACTCCAACTGGCTATGCATATCAAAAACAATAAAAAGTCCTTTTTTAGATATGTGGGGAGTCAGAAGAAAAGCAAGGGAAACATTGGACCCCTGCTAAACCAAATGTGACAACAGACAACCAACGCCCAGGAAAAAGTCAACTTGCTTAATGGGTATTTTGTGTCTGTTTTTCACCAACCCAAATCCTGCTTAACATGATGTGGGATGGCCAGGGTGAGGGCGAATTTATACCCAACATCAGTGTAGATCTTGTAAAGGAACATCTTGGGAGGCTGGACACCTTCAAGTCAGCTGCTCCTGACTGTTTGAACCCCAGGGTACTTAAGGAGCTGGCAGGCATCATAGCCCAGCCACTGGCAAGGATCTTCAAAAACTCTTGGTGCTCAGGTGAAATACCCAAAGATTGGAAGAAGGCCAATGTGGTGACTCTCTTCAAGAAAGGGAGGAAAGTAGATCTGGGGAACAGGCCAATCAGCTTGACCTCAATCCCTGGAAAGATTTTGGAAAAAATTATCAAAGAGACCATTCTTGACAAACTGGCTGATGGCAACATCCTGAGGAACAGCCAGTACAGGTTTGTTGTGGGTACGTCTTTCCTGACCAATCTCATCTCCTTCTATGACCAGGTGACATATCACATGGACAAGGGAGAAGAGATAGATGTCATATATCTGGACTTTTAAAAAGCCTTTGATCTGGTGCCCCATGATCTCCTCATGGAAAAATTGGCCAACTGTGGCCTCAACTACATCACAGTCCAATGGCTGGGGAATTGGCTACAAAGTTGGACCCAGAGAGTGGTAGTTGAAGAAAGTGAATCATCGTGGCGCTCCATGACCAGTGGAGTCCACCAAGGCTTCATCCTTGGACCTGTACTCTTTAACATCTTTATTAACAATATGGACATTCGTGTCAGAAGTGGACTGGCCAAGTTCACTGATGACACCAAACTTTGGCGTAAACTGTCCACACTTGAGGATGGGCTGGTGATCCAGTCTAACCTTGACAGGCTTAAAAAGTGGTGGGAACAGGCCAGCAAGTGGCTATCTTGCTGGGATCCTTTGACCCCAGCTGACTTCCTGCCCCTGGGGCAGGGCCTGGACTCAATGATTTTCTGAGGTCCCTTCCAGCCCTATTGTCTATGAAATGTATTAAATCTATGAAGTTGCACTTTGAAAAAGTGTCATTCTTGCCTGCTCAATAGAGGCTTGCTAGAGTTTTTGCACCTTAATTATTTGAAGATTCTATTAATTACAAGTATTTTATAGCCTATACATGGTCACTAATTGTGTTTTCCTCCTTTTCTGGTTATCCAGTTTAAGACCTGACAGTGCTAAGCAGGCACCTGCAACTAAACTCAATGAGAATTGTGCTTTGAACATGCAAAAGTGTAGAAGAATAAGGTGGCATATGTCTAAAATAGGGCAGCCAAAATTAAAGGGTATCTTTTACCTCTTTCTGCACCTCAATTCCACATATAAGAAAGGCAAATACTACTTCTCCCTCAACTCATTGTGTGGTCTGAAGGCAGTTCATGAATGTTTGTAAAGTATGAAGATCCCTCAGTGATGAGAACCATAAAAAAGACCACAAGGAAATCAGTTATTCCATCATAGTTTCATAGTTTCATAGATTAAGGGTCGGAAGGG
>NW_017729027.1:10943144-10947792 GCF_001723915.1 Gavialis gangeticus
CTGCCGGTGGGATTTCAAACCGCGGCTTTTTAAAGCACGTCATTAGAGTAGAGTTTGATTAGTGTACAACAAATAGTCCTGGGGCCACACATTGAAGAGAAAACAAAATATTATCCAGTTGCTCATTAAGTGACCCTCGGCCATTCTGTGCTCTGAATGAAGCAAGCTTCCTGTGGGAAAACTAAGATGTGATCATATACTTAAAGAATCATCATGCAGAGGTGCTAGGGGTATGATTTAAGTTTGCAGAGCCAGCATTAATTCTGGCATTTCCGAATTTCTGAGTGCTTGATTTTGCAACCTGAAATTATACTTGCCTATCCCAATTGTGGAAGAAATCAAACTTCACGTTGTGGTTGAATCAGAACTGAGAGAGCCAGCTTTTCTTTAATTAGGGTTATACTGTGATCACACAGAGAATTCTAGACAGCAAGGGGAATCACCCACTTGTCTGTTTCAAAGGAATCTTCCTCCTCACTAAGTTTTCAAACATATTTATACTTAAGACAGATAAAGAGAAAAAAAATACGACCTTGGAGAAACCAAAACAAGTTTACTGAATTGGACATCTGTGCACAGGGTAATAAGGCATGCAGGATTCCTTATCTCAGAACATGTAACTGAAATAAGCAGTATCAGCACTTCTGGTCTTTGTTTTCCTAGTCAAGCAGGCCAGAAGCCTGACAAAATCTACTACTACACTCTGTGTATGTATGTTGTCACAATTTCCCTAGATGAGATTGAAAAATTGAGAGGAGACTTCTTATACTCACAACATCAGTCAAATCTTACTCTTTATGGCTGCATCCAGAGGAGTGCAGACATGCAGCATGTGGTGCCACAGACCCATCTGCAGCAGCACAGATTTCACATGCAGGTATTCCTCACACTGCTATCTTGCAGCATGGATAGGGGGTGGGTTTTGACTCCAGGAGATCCCAGGGTCAAAAAACCCACACTGAAAGAAAGCAGGGCACTACACGTGCCGGTAATGCACGCTGCCCAAAACCAGAGCCTGGCTGGCCTGAGCCACACTTTGGCTGCCAATCAGGCTTCCTGCCAAGGCTACAGCCCCAGGAGCCCCCCAGGATCCCAGGTAAGGCTGCTGGGGCCAGCACAGTTACTGGCTTCAGCCTCCCCTACCCCACCCAGGGTAACCTGCACACATGGCACAGGCATTCCCCAGGGACAAGTAGCAGTGGCACAAGGTGTGCCACTGCGACTTGTCCCTGGGGAAACAAATATCCATGCTCATCTGGATGTGCTCTATAGGTTTAAAGGCAAGGCTGTGACCAACCATGAGAAGAGCATGATCACAAAAGAACCATGGGATCAGTGGGTATTGTGGCTTTCAAAGTATGCTGTATGTTACATCAGTGCAATATTAGTCAATACAATGAAAGTATACTTGGTCCTTCATCCTTTATTCTGTGTGGCATACTAGTGCAAGGCTCTGATTTAGAATGAGATCACACACATATAAAATAGGTAACTTTCATTGTATTGTTGCTTGTCAATTTATTTTTATTGCTTCTTGTGTTTTGAAATATTGTAAATGTGTTTTTTGTGATGAAGAATGTTTATGATAAGTAAAATAATACTGGCAGCTTATTCAATGATGCTACTATGAAAAAAAAATCATTTATCTATGTAGTGTCAGGTATTATTAGACTTAAATCCATGCTCCAAATTAAAAAACAATATCACCATATGACTAAGTGGGAAAAAAGAAGACGTATTTTTCACTATAGAGATACAGGCACCCCAGTTAACTCCTAATAGAAATATGGAAGTTTAAATGGCCTAGGAAGTGAAATATAAGTGCCTCTAGAGCTTTTCTGGAAGATTAATGTGGGAAATATATTGTAGATCAGCAAGGGGGAAATATGTCCTAATTTAAACCATGAAAGGACACTAATTTGTTTCTATAGGAAACTAAGACATGCAGAGATAGTACTGGAATAACAGTGTCGACAGTCAGAGAAAGAAGGAAATATCTGCATTAATAAAAAACAAATGTTTACCAGGTGAACTCCATAGCTGGGTTTAAATCTAGTGGACTCAGCTTGTGTGAGCAGGGCATACCACTGATGCTGAGAAATGATTCCTTCAGCCTGTGCTGTTTATAATGTAAATATAATCTGAATATAAAAATTGTGTCTCTGGCAGAACAGAGGTAAAATTTCCATTCCTCACACTTTAAAATATCCATATCACTTAATATTAGGCAACTGTTGATCCTCTGGATCATGATATATGCATAAGAGGTCTGGTCACCACAACCTTTGATGCATAAGCCTAGGTAAGAGTTTGGAGTGGAGGTTGTTCAAGACCTATCATCCTCCCTTTAGACCATGGAGACACAATCCAAAGGCCAGGCTGAGTTCAGATGTTCAGTGCCTTGATGGTTGTAGCTTCTGCCAGAGAGCAACGGATAAGAACCGCTGCTGACTGCCTAACACCTCAATGTGGATGCATTTCTGTCAGGGTGATGTCCCTTACCTTTCTCCACCCAAGGAGTACCCACAGGGCAGTAGGGTCTGGAGGCACACCCTATACTTTTCTTACTCTAGAGGTTGCAACATTGTAGTATTTTATAAGAGCTACCTCACCACAAGTATCCCCACCACGTTGCCAACAGGCACTCCAGTTGTATGCAGTTTATAGTCATGCTAGGGCCATAATCACATAATATGTTCTTGGTAACCGTAACTAAGACGTTTCTTATTGTAGAGATGATTAATAATAGTCAGAAACATATAATGTATTTTCCATTTATATGAAACATAAATATTTGTCCAAAACACAATTATGCTGGACTGAATAATGAAGTGCTTAAAACTAATCTATTAAGTAATTTCTATCTGTTCCTGTAGAGGTTAAGGTCTTTTAAAAAACAGACAGAGAACACATGATTACATCTAATTTTAAGAATTTGGCTGGATTTGTTATACAGCAGATAACCTGATGAACTGAAATAGCATGGGGTAGGATTATGGTTTTTAAAGTGAGATGCACTGGCCCATTTTTTACCTTAGGACTCCAGATTTCTTCTAAATTTGACCTGCTGAGATGTGGCTTATGAGTTTCTTTTGGAATAGGGTGCTGAATATCTAACAGACACTAGTAGCATAACTGGGGCTGAGAAAAAGGGCACCAGCCCCCGGCCCTGACTTAGGAGGGACACCAAAATTGTCCCCAAGCTTTGTGGCATCTATGACCCAGCATCAAGAGCAGCTGCACCACATTGTTCTTGCAACAGCAGCTGGTACATAGACACCATACTGCTGCTATTGTTAGAGCAAGAGCTTGGGTGGGCAGAGCACACAGTGGTGGCAGCAGCAGTAGTAATGCAGCTGAGAACTGTTTTGGGTATGACTTCTGTACCCTTCCCCCCTTCAAACCCCAGGACACAAACCCTGCTTGGTGTGCCCAGGACAATAACCCTGCTTGGTATGCCACTGACAGACGCACTGCTTCTCCCAAAGTTTTTTAACGCATGTAAACTACACAGGCATTAACAAAAGACAAAAGTTCTGCATAATCCAAATACATACTGGTCTTCCTCTCAGTGGTTGTATCTACACAGGACACTGACTGTGCAGTAGCTCTTTATGTCTGTGCAATAGCAACATGTGGCACAAAGCATGATGCGATGCTACTGTGCAGAATTGATGAGCTACTGCATAGTCACCATCGCCTAAAAGCCATTCAGGGACACCACTGCTTAGCAACTCTGGTTACTGCACATTTAGTACTTGTGTATGTAAGTACTAAATGACTGCACAGTAACAACTGCTCAGTCAGCATCTCATGTAGACAGCCAGTTTCTGTATAAGATGTCATAAATGCTAGTTCCCAGATTGCCTAATAAATCTGTCAGGAATGCCCTGTAAACAAGATTCGAATTTCCATAGCATATATATTATAATATACATGCCATGGAAATACAGCCCATCTCTGGTTATAATAAGCATAATGCTACACTCCTTCTATTGGCCAATCCCTTCCTGCCTATGTGGGATGGTCAATAAACCCAAATTTCTTTTTCACATGGTTATAGTACAATGAAATTATACTCTGAATCCACAGGAGAGCTAACGCTGCCTTCTTGGCTAAATTCCATGTTTCAGTTCTAATTTTTAAATTACAGAGGCATTGAATTTAGCACTAATATAAGTAGGAGTGTAATTATTAGCCAATTGAATTCCCTAACAAAGGCATGATAAAAATACTGAAAAATACCAAGAAATTATGAAAATGGAGAAATAAATGTGCATCTAAGAACTGATATGAAGAAATACACTTTGTCTCTATGACCCATGAATGCTTCTCTTCAGTGATATGGAAAATGTTACAAAAATCACCATTTTTTCCCTGGCTATTTCTGGGGCTCCAGGTGAGGGGATGTAGGCTGTGGTTTGACTGAAGTGTTGAGGGAGGTTAGTTGGGTTTGATCATGTCGTCTGGGGGTGAAAAAGGTCAGAGCTTGTGTTTCTAAGACATATACACCAGATTTGTAAAGATATTTAGGCATCTGAAGCTGCAGACAGATACCAGTGGGATTTTTAGAAGCCAAAGGCCCTTTCAGAATCCTCTTAGATTCTTAAATACATGGAAAAATCTGGCCATGTGTTTAGCCCTCACT
>NW_017729027.1:10952792-10960139 GCF_001723915.1 Gavialis gangeticus
CCCTGCTTTCTGGGGCTCCAGGTGAGGGGATGTAGGCTGTGGTTTGACTGAAGTGTTGAGGGAGGTTAGTTGGGTTTGATCATGTCGTCTGGGGGTGAAAAAGGTCAGAGCTTGTGTTTCTAAGACATATACACCAGATTTGTAAAGATATTTAGGCATCTGAAGCTGCAGACAGATACCAGTGGGATTTTTAGAAGCCAAAGGCCCTTTCAGAATCCTCTTAGATTCTTAAATACATGGAAAAATCTGGCCATGTGTTTAGCCCTCACTGCAGTATGCTGCTTCATTGTTTCATTAAAGAAATGCGCTTTATGCTAATTCTGTAATGTGCCCTGGAGTAACAGACAAGAATAGTTAATGAACTACCAGAACACAAGCCAGTTATTTCCTCAGATAAAATCTAAGGGTGCAAATATAATATGTAACAGTATTATTCAGTGGAACCAAAATGACTGGCTGTAGCAGGAAATAAGACACTGGTTCAGATAATCAAGTTTTTTTTTTACTTAAAGCTGTGACAAGTCAAAATAACTGCATCATTTACTGTGTAGTCCCACCCTAGAGATTTCAAGCATAACACAAAAATGTTGAGAACAATTAGAGGTTCTCACCCTTCCTGATACCTGGCCATTAATGTGTAAGTCTCTTTGGGCAGCAGTAGGATCTCAGATGGACTGAGCTCTTGCAGGTCCCATGGACTTCAGCAGGAGTGTAGGTGTGCAAAACTTCTGAAAAGCAAACCATTAATGGTTGAGATTTCTCTTGAACATAAGCGATTCTTAGAGATGGCTTTGGTCCACAACATGAAGACTGAAAACAAAATATTTTATCTAATGGAGAAGAAGGAATCTGACTTTATAAACCAACCTGAAGGGGGAGACTTGGTTTTCAAACTCTGGTTCAATTAATAAAAAATACTTAAATATTTACTGGACTAGGAAATAAAAGTCAGGTCTCCCCTTAACTGGGTGCCCTAATGCCTAAAATACAGAGTCATTCTTGAATGAATATTTAACTGAAAAAGCTTCAGTTAGAGTGCTTGAAATAATCCCACCCCAGAATATCCCATAGCTTTTGCTAACAGCATTTACTTGGGCATGGCAGATCAAGTCTCCTAGGCAGAGGGGAGCATTGAACCTGGGTCTCTTACACCCTTGGTAACTAATTAGCTCTAACCAATTAGCTGTGTGATTAAAATGTGCTTCCTCCAGCTGTTTTTGTGAGTCTAATCTGTATGCTGAGAACATTTACCAGAGTCCTCTATGTGAAATAGGCAGGGGAATAAATAATTTGTGGTTCCCCGTGGGCCAAATTGCTCTGTACTATACTATCAGGAATTAGGCGGTTCTGGGTTTATCTGGAAAGAGAGCTCTAGGTGTTGAGGGAAATTTACTGACAGAATTTTCCCTGTCTACAGACTTTAGTTGCTTCCAGCATTAGGCAAAAATGTGTAGAGCTTTGAGAATGTAAATTTTGGAGTTACATTTTTCTGGTGGCAATTAAGTAGCTCTTAGGCACTCAGATCCTTGTGTAATTATGGTCTACAAACCTTTCTGAAATCAAGTGGTTCTTGTGTTCCTCAGTCATTCAACTCTATTGAAATTCCACCCTATAGCTCAGTGTGTATTTGACAGGACATGGGGAAAGGTCCCTATGCCACTAGTTGAGTTTATCCTTTCAGTCAGTATTGCTAAACCAACCATATCAAGCACAGGTCATAATCCTCAAGAATCTTGTTTCTGGCCATTGAAATATTGTACCAAAAGCAGAAATGTACAACTATTCTTAGAGGACAGGGGATCGTATACTGTGGCTTTGTTCACATCTCCACCAACAGCTTACTTCAACAAAACAAAATAATCATTTCTGGGATACCTAAAGTATTAAAAAAGCTATTCTGTTTTGAACAACCAATAGGTTTAGATTAGCGAAGTTTTGTTTAGCAAGATCTGTACATCCCCATTTCCTCCAAGAAGTGTGATCAACAGCATTTCTGTTCTTTTGAATGGTATACTATTGACTAGTGAAATTAATATTTGAACTATAGTTGACCTATTGACATTTTTTGAAATGGCATTCTATCAGTGACTTATTTACATATAGTTTAAGGGAGTCTCTTCTTTCTATGTGGCTTCTTAAATTAAAGGTCTTCAGCAAGCACTATTTTTTGTTATACTTGAATGTAATGTTAATTCATTACAATCAGCCGAGCTGTGCATTCTGCTTATAAAAAGTCTGTAGCATTATACAGCAGGGCCAGATCCTGAAATCCCATTTTGCAAAAGATCTATCTTATTTTCTAATCTAGTATCAGAAGATCATGTAATAAAATAATAATGGTGTGTCTGTATGGGGAAAGTGGGTGCCAGATCCAGCATGCAGGGCCCAGGATTCCCCATGGGTCAGAAGATTTGGCAGTAGGGGAGCAGTGCTACTATTCTCCAGCTGCCAAATTTCTGGACCTGTGGAAAGCCCTGAAGGCCAGATGGCATGGTGCCACAGACCGGATCTTTCCTAGAGGCTGAGCGCCCCTGTTTTAGCCCAAGATAAGGGAGCAAATAGGAGCAAGTTCTAGGCTGCCTTCACCAAAAGGTGATTTCACTCAAAAGCTCCTGCTTCCCAGCAAAGTACTCTATCAAGACACAGGCTAGGCCTTATCCAGTCTTCTCTTCAGCCTTCCTCTTGAGACTGGCCCTCTGGGCAGCCAGGAGAGGCAGATATGGCAGGGAAGAAGACTAGAAGCAAGAAGACATGAGGCTTAGAGGGATCCATGCTGCCCTTGATGGGAGGGAACCTGGGGTTCCAGCTTGAGCCATTGCTCCCAATGTGGCAGAAATTCCCATTGTTGTGTTTATCCATTTTATCCAATGAATAGTAAATGCAGAGTGCAGTGGATCATCTTCAAGAAGAACCAGACTGAAGGAGAGCTGGGTTAACACTTGTTAATCTGTGCCATAGTAGTTAGAGCACTTTGCTGGGAAGCAGAAATGCAAGTCCAAACTTCCTCAAGAGCATACAGCTGAGGTCTTCTGCTCCCTGGCCAGTAAAATGTTGGATTAAAACATCGCTCGTCTTCTAGTAGCTACGTTTCTTTTTGCCTGACTAAAATTTCAGGACTTTCCCAGTGTCATGCACATATGTGCCTAGCCAGACTGCAGCTCTACCGAGCATGCATACTGAATACATGCACACTGGTGCACCAAGAGCTGAACTGCAAATCGAGTGTAAGTGCCAAAAATTGCAGTTAGCTGCATGTGTGCCATTTAGGCATGTAAAGTGAAATAGGATTTAATCCTATTAAATCAGACAATGAGTACAAAAGAGCTCAATCCATGTTCAAATCCAGATTGCTGACCACTAGCTTCACCATGTCAAACAAATTTAAGTTTTAACTTTTTGACAACATTTCTCATTGTTTAAATCACATTTTCCAAAATTTTCTATGTCTGTAAAAAAAAAATCAAAGACTGTCTTATCACTAGAAGAATAAAAACAGACATTCTCTGTTTAGCATTATCTAAAGACATGGAAGTCTGCAAAGAAATGTGAATAGAGCTTTTATTCAATATTATAAGCTGCAGTTAGTTATAGCCTATGAATACATATTGACAATAAAAATTCATTTATACTTCCCAACTGTGATAATGGCATTTATTTGTCACTGGAAACAAAAGCAAAAGAAAACAAACAAACAACCCCTCCCCCACCCCAGATAATTACTTCTTGTCAAAAGAATATCCATTCCACTTTAGATTAACTGCACTTGAGTTTTTTGATCTACACCATTATGTAGGGTTAAGAATCTGGATAGAATTCTAAAGGATATAGGCACAGTGCTTCTGTATGCCAAAGGTGCACTATGATCTTTGGCAGAGCATAGTGTACACTTAACTCCTCCTTGAAATGAGGTCATCTGTGGGTGCATCTACATGAGATGTTTTATTGTGAAATAGCACAGTAAACCTTGCTAATTGCAAGTAAATTTGCTACCTGCAGATGCAAGTAGCAAACTTACTTGCAATAACTAACTGCACAGTAGTGCTCATGTAGATGCCTAACTAGGAGCAAATCTGCTCCCAGTCAGCCATCCACCAGGGGTTGGGAGATTGCTCTCTGCCCTTGGAAACTGCCTGTAGCTGGGGTGGGCTCCACCACCGGAGCCTGGATGTGGACTATGTCCTGCTGCCCTGGTAGCAATGAGTTCCAAGCCCCCTTCTCCAAGATGGCAATTGGAGAGTGAGAGCTGGGAGATCCTTATCTCCCAGCCCCCGCTTCCCCATCACGATCAGGGAGCAGGGGGCTGGGAGATATTTATCTGCCAGCACTGGCTCCACAACTGTGGGACCAGCACTGGGAGATCCTTATCCTTATCTCCCAGGGCCAGCCCCACAGTCACAGAGCTGACACTGGGAGACAAGGATCTCTCAGCCCTAGCCCCACAACCATGGAGCTTAGGCTGGCCATGCTCTTGCAGAACTGGTGCTGGGAGCTCCCTGCTGGCAGGGGCTGGGGAGCCTGTCCCCTGCCAACTCCATGATAATGGAGCTGAGTGGGGAACAAGCTCTCCACTCTGTTCCCCATCCAGCTTTGTGATCACAAAACTGAGCAGAGAACAGGCTTTCCAGCCCCCACCCCACAATTGCATAATGCTGCCCTCTGGTGGTGGCAGGGACCCATTGCAAAGCCCTAGGAAGTGAGAGCAATTTGCTGCCATTAGCAGCAAATCTTCTCCTACTTCTCTACATGTGTAGACGCCTGTCCAGGAGCATTTACTCGCAAGTAGATTACTTGCGAGTAAACTATTCCCAGATCTAATGCACATGTAGTACACACTGTCTGAGGTAAAGCCTTTACCATTCCTGAACTCTCCAGTAATCCCATAGTGCCAGTTTCACATAGTGCCAATACCTTAGACATTGTTATTTAGTCATCAAAGAGGGATGAAACGCTGTATAGTCATTCCTTTCCCTCTCCTATGTCTATTCTTTGGGCTAGGCATAAATCTTATTTCCACCCAAGAAACCCATCATATCAAATAATCAACTGTAAGCTATATGGAATTGGAATTTTCTATTAATTTTCCCAAATACTAGCTAATTCTAGGACATATACCAGTAATATATGTAAAAATGCTTTTTCAGCCTGTATGACTAGTTTTAATCCATCATTCTGTCTGTGCAACACAGCTCAAGATATCCTGTGAATTATTTTTAAATCACTTGTAGATTTTTCTAAAGATGACCACATTGTTCATTGCCTTTTTGCTTTAGAAAGATTACTCGACTGTGCTCAGCTGTCAGCAACCAATCCATACCTTGAGATGGGAGCTTTAAATTTATGAATTTGTCATATAAGAAGCTTTAAATGTTTTCCCTTAACTGAGTCTAATAACTCTCTGAATTTGCTTTTTATAAAGGACAATTTAACACTATGTTTTGATTTTTAAAATTTCTATCTAAAAGCGGTTGACTGCAAAACCAATTCAAAACACAGAGGGTCAACACCCATGTTAAAACCCTGAGGCCAAATTTCTGCCACTCCAGGTGCAAAACATGTGGGTTTTGCCATTGCTCTGATAGCCAATATACCTACATCCTACAATTTGCACTCTCAATCTAAGTGATGCTTTCGGGCCTTGAAGGAGACCTTGTTAGCCCAGCTACTGCAAAAACCATACTGAAGAAGCAGGATCAAATAGGATCAGGAGCTGAAACAGGAATGATGGCCTGGTCCTCTGAAGGGCCTCAGGTTCTGGGAGGTGAACTGTTGTTCCCTAGGAAAAAGAACTAAAACTTTATTCCAGGGGTGTAGAATAAACTCAAGGGGAACACCTTACAGCTTCCCATCCCTTATTCAAGAGCACTATAGCATGATACAACCTAAAACTTTATGACCGGCCACATTTTAATGTCAAAGTAGATCAACAGCACAACAGTTAATGTTCTACAAAATTACTTCGAAGTATAGAGCTCAATATGCTTTCTGAGATGGTGTGACATGACAACCACAAGGCCAAACTCTACTCCCAGTGTCATGGTTAACTAGACCTTTACATGTCTAAATTCAACATAGTGCAGTAGGTTTCATGCCATGTTGTATGCCATAGATCTCTATTTGTAGTGCAGGATTGATATCTTCTCTGTGTCTTTTTTATTGTACTGAAAAAGTGCTCTTGATGAGGTTAAGCAGGTTTTTCTCCTTAGTCATTGCATTGAAATAATGCTATAGGTTTTCCGGATATTTAACTCATTTCTCTATGGTATTTATAGCATCTGTGATGGTGAACATTAAATTGTGCATGCAGTGGCTGACTTTAAAAAGGTAGAATAATTACTTCATTTAGCGAGAAAATAGGAAATGATCAAGGAAATAGATTTACTGAATGTATCAATTATTCTATATACATTCGTTTTCTGTCACTGGAGCAGCACTTTTTGATATCACATCCTGCCTAAAGAAGCCACAGTGATTTATATAATCTGCAAATGGTGTAATATCATCCAAGATGTATATAGTGCCTTATCAGAAAGTGTGCGTGCGCACATGTACACACACATACACACACACACACACACACACACACATTGAAGTTAATGCAAAGACTCTCATTTACTCTAAAAATGTAAGGCTAAAGAAATCCACAAACATTAAGTGAATTCAGTTTCACTACACATCCTGAAATGATAAAATCCATGTGGAACATGGCAGGAGAGAGATGAATGGGGTTACTTAAATAAGATTTGGGGGTATGTTCATTATTATACTGAATGAATTCTGAGTAAAACAAAGGAATACAGTGTGAATGGTGTGTGTATAGAGGAGTCAATGAATCCCCAAAAGATAGACACATATGAGAAGTGGAATATATTATTCATAACTCCATGTAGTACTGGGCAGTTCTTCACTGAAACTGTGTAGTTCTTCACAGTTTCATAGTTTTGTAGTTAGTAGGGTCAGAAGGGACCTGAGCAGATCAAGTCTGACCCCCTGCCTTGGCAGGAAAAAGTACTGGGGTCAAACGACCCCAGCAAGGTGTTCATCTAGGTTTGTCTTAAAGACCCCCAGGGTAGGAGTCAGCACCACTTCGCTTGGAAGTTGGTTCCAGATCCCAGCCGCCCTGACCATGAAGAAGCACCTCCTGATATCTAGTCTGAATCTACCCTCTGCCAGCTTGTGACCGTTATTCCTGGTCACTCCTGGCAGTGCTCGGGGGAACAGGGACTCCCCCAATGCCTGCTAGTCCCCCCTGACTAGTTTGTAACAAGCCACTAGATCCGCCCTCAGCCTTCTCTTGTGGAGGCTGAACAGGTTCAGGTCCCGTAGCCTCTCCTCATAGGGCCTGCCCTG
>NW_017729027.1:10960344-10962369 GCF_001723915.1 Gavialis gangeticus
CCCCCAGTTCCTTAATGAGTACGGGGTGAGAGACAGTGTCGAAGGCCTTCTGAAAGTCCAGAAAGACTATGTCCACTGCTACCCTGCATCTAAGGATTTGGTGACCTGGTCATAGAAGGCCACCAGGTTGGTTTGACAGGACCTGCCGCTAACGAACCAGAGGCTGGCCTGGCCCACAATGCAGGAAAGAAAGCCAGTCAAGAAGGCCAACCTCACCTTGTCATGCATCCGCAGAAAGCCAGTCAGTGAAAATGGAAATGGAGGCATCAGGGGTGGAGGGACAGGCTGGGGTGGGGGGTTGGGTGGAAAAGCAGATGTAGCAGCGCAGGTGAAAGTGCAGAGGTGCCTGGGGTGTCAGATGTCTGGCTGGTCGCAGTGTGCCAGAACTCCACTGTCTATATTGAGTCCATGACTTTCTGTACCTACTACCTAGGAGGCTGATGAAGTGCAGTACATAGGCCCAGCTCTGAAAAGTGGTTTGTACATTTAAACAAGCACCTAACCTCATCAGCAGAACTGAAGCCAACTTCCCACAGCTCGAACCACAAAACCTGCCAACTATTTCCAGCACCCCCACAAACTGCACACCAGAATCTATCAAAGACAACAAAACCCAACTACCTGTGGGGGCACGGTCCTCACCAAAAAAACACTCTGCCTCCAGTCTCTCAGGCCTGATCCTGAGAAGGAACAAATTACAATGCAAACCACTTTTCAGAGCTGGGCCTATGAACTACACTTCATCAGCCTCCTAGGTAGTAGGTAGTAGGTAACTCAAGGACTTAATATACACAGTGGAGTTCTGGCACACTGCGACTGGATGGACATCTGACACCCCAGGAACCTCTACACTTTTACCTGTGCTGCTACATCCCTCTTTCTACCTTAGCCCCCACCCTAGCCTGTCCCTCACCCCCTGATGCCTCCATTTCCATTTCCACTGACTGGTTTTCTTGCCTGCATTGTGGGCCAGGCCATCCTCTGGCTTCTTTACTATTCCTTCGATCCAGGACCAACTGCAGGTACTTCCTCAGCCTGACAAAGGGGTTTTCAACACTAAAGTTGGCATCCTGGGCAGCTAAGCTGAGCTCACCAGGAGCCTCACTACTGCACTGCAACCAGCAAGCGCCAGGCTTGTCAAAGACGTGACAGGTCTGGGCATTCCCCAGCCAGGACTTTGTGTGTGCGTGTGTTAGCTGGAAGTTATGGCACCTCCTCCCCACCTTCCACCAGGGGATCATTGGTCCTGGCATTTAGTAGGCTGCCGCACCACCAGCAGTCCCAGCAGGCCTCCCTACCCTGGCAGGGTGCAGTTTTAGTGGTCATGCCCAGGACCTGGGGCTTCCTCCTTCCCCATACCCCAATCCCATACCTCTAAGTTTCTCCTGGCAGGGGAATGAGGGACATGTTCTTCCCCTGATGGCTGGTGATGCAGTTAGTGCCCCCTCCAGCTGAGAGTGGGGCATTAATCGGCTTTTCAAAACCTCCAAAAAGGAAATTGGTGCAGACAGAGTAAGGAGGGTGGCCCTCAGTCTGGCTGCAGGTGGAGCTTGGGGAACCCCAGCAGCAGGAGTTTCACCTTTAGAAACACCAGCTGCTCCACCAATGTAAGATCCAAGCAGGTGCAGTGGGGTGTCACAACACCCCAGCAATGCTGAACACCCTCTTGCTTGGAACACTGGTTGGTGGACAGGTGTTACCGGGTAACCGTGGCCAGATCCTGCTACATCTGGCTGCGGTTTGCCCAGTAGGCCAAGGGGTCACATTCCAGTGGCTCCACATCCTCAGTGAGATAGGTAGCCACCGAAGCCTCAGAGCTACCTGCCCAAGGCTGGGGTCTGGTGTGTTTGGACCCCAGCATTGAAGCCATGCCCATGGCCCACATTGGCAGTGGCCGGCGTGGAGGAGACTGGGTGGTGTGACCACCAACATCTGGGAGATGGTACCCCACTCAGATCTGTCCAGGGGGGCACTGATCCCTATCTCCCTATCTCCCCAAGCAAGGCCATCTCATGGATGACCTTC
>NW_017729027.1:10962380-10963731 GCF_001723915.1 Gavialis gangeticus
TCTTCTCAGGTCCCTTCCAACCCTAGAAACTATGAAACAATGAATCTATCTTCTGAGGTCCCTTCCATAATGTCTATGAAATATACGCTCCACCAGCCTCTGCATGTTTCTCCTGCAGCATCTTGCCCCCCTTGATGCTGTGGTGGAAGTAGCCCACCTCCTTCCTGCATTTTGAAATCAGCTGCCTTGTAGAAGTACTGGTGGCAGCACCGTCACCAGCAGCCCTTCCCACCTCCAGGGCATCCCTCCCTATTAGGTGAAGCCTGTGTGCCACACAGCAGATGCCAAACAAGTTGGCATCACGGACAGGCTTCACCATATTGGCCCTGTTGTCGGTGACCATGAACCCATGGGTGAGCTCATCCTGCCCAATGAGCCACCCCTGCACCATGTGGTTCATGGCCCCCATGATCTCTCTTGCCTTGTGGGACTCATCCAGCACCTCACCTTGCAGTAGAGCCCACCGATGGCTTGACTGAGCATACCAATGCCCCATGAGGGAGAGGTAGGCGTGATCGCCAACCCGACTGCTCCAGATGTCAGAGGTGAAGTGCACGGCTACCTGCGGCCCTGCCTTGTGCAGCTCCTCCCTCAAGTACTCCCTGCATGCCTGATACAGGGAGGGCACCACCGCCCTGCTAAAGGTGGTGCATGTGGGCACTTTGTAAAATGGGGCCAGAAGTGCTATGAACCGCCTGAACCCGGGTCACTCGATGAGGGAGAAGGGCTGGCTATCCAGAGCAAGCATCTCCCCAATGCTCTGGGTGATCTCGTGCACCTTGGGAATGCACCCCCCTTTCTGTCCACCTTTCCCCCACTGGTCCAGGGTGACCTGCCTCTGCTTTGGGGGTAAGGGGGCTTTGGAGCGAGCGGGGGACTTCCCTTTTGGCACACTCGCACTGGTGCCAGGCTTAGCAGCAGGAAGAAGGGCAAGGGGGTGCTGCCTCCTCAGATGCAGCAGCATGGCCATGGTGGAGCAGTGTCTCACGTCCTTGCCACGGCTCATGTGTCTTCGGCAGTGCTGGAAGATGGCAAACCTGGGATTATCTGCCACCTCAAAATGATCCCACACTACACTACTCCCCCGCTTCTGGGTTGAGGGTGAGGATCCTGCCTTTTCCCCCTTCTCAGCAGGCTGAGGCTCAACAGCAGGAGGAGCCGCCTCAGCTGAGCCACTTGCCTCCACAACCTCAGCCTCCTCTGGGGTGCTGCTTTCCAGAGGAGACCTGGGTGTAGGGGAAATGTGAGGGGTGTGGAGCACTAACTCTGATTCCACCTCAGTCCCCAGAATTGCCTGAGCCAGCACGCTCAGCATCCTTGGTTACAGCTCCAGCTCCTCTTCTGGCAGTGG
>NW_017729027.1:10969065-10985814 GCF_001723915.1 Gavialis gangeticus
CCTGCCTTTCCAGCACACTTCAGATTATTCTTTCCTATGCTGCAAAAGGTCTCTCTGTGTGTGTGAATCCTTTTGTATACCTGTCTGTCTTGTTCTGTGAATATCTGTGTCTTGTTCTGCTTTGAATAAAATTATTTGTGTGTCTTTGTGAGTCTCAATAGATTATCTGTCTTCTGCTCTGAATATTATCTTTGTGTTTTCCTGTCTCAATATATTATCTGTGTCTTGTTTTCTGTAAATATCTGTCTGTCTTTTTCCGCTGTGATTTTTTTTCTATATTCTGGGTCTCTGTGTATGTGTGTGCATGCATGCATGCAAGCAATCTGTGCCTCCCTGCACAGTGATAGATAACACTGGCTGCGAAAACACAACTTTCTTTTTGCAAAGTTTCCAAAAAAAGTTTCCAAAAAAATAATTCAAATAAATAAATTGAATTTTAATACTACTAATAATTGAATAGAATAGCTAAGCTAAACTAAGTTAAGCTAAGCTAAATCCTAACCACTCCTTTATAACAAGAAAAAGCAGCAGGCAGGTCTCAGTTGCAGCATTCCTCTCTTACACAGCTGCTGACAGGGAATAAGCTGCAAAAGGCACAGAAGGGCTGGAAACAGGCTTTTATGCTTTTTTTAGCCCCACCCCACATACGCTGCCATTGGAAAGGTAGCTAGGGAGAAATCCTTCTCACTGGCTGCCTACAGACATCAGTCTTTCCCCCGCCCCCCTCCCACGCTCCATCCCTCCCTCTTCTAATTGCCTTAAAATGGCTGAAGCAGGTCTGAAGCATCTGAAGTGGATCTGAAGCACTTTGGATGCCCCCGACCCACTTCAGATACCATTGCTAGGACCCTGCTTCAATTTGGAAGCTGCTTCGGATGCCAAAGCATCCGATGTGGCTCTGGATCCAAAGCAGGATCCGAAGACTGACAGAGCCCTACTCTGAAGTGCAGTGGATCAGGAGTGCATGGGTTCTGGCCATTGTCGCCAGTTGGCTACCAATGACTGTCTGACATAAAATGCATAAGCTGTTCTGACAGCAATAGCTATTACCACTCCCAATGTTTAAGACTGGTCCTGGGTGCTACACTTTGCATTGAACTCAATGCACTTGGTATGAATTAGCTCTCCTTTGAGTGCTCAGAGATGGAAGCACCTTATGTGCTGCCCTGAATCAGATGCACCTGCTCAGCACCTACATGCTCTGGATCCACCCTGGGAAGCACCTAAGCCCCTCCACTGACAGTGTAAGGATTGTAGGTACCCACCACTGCTGATTTTTTGATCACCCCCTTGAGGGAAGTCACCTGAATTTGAAATGCTGCAACATGAGAGAGGAGACATCTACTGTACCCAATTTCTCAACGGCGTCCAGTTGAGAAATCCTAGTCTCGTCAAAGTCCTTGTAGAGCTGACTTATTTCCATAATGCTTTGGTGTAAGTGAGAAGAGGGCAAAGGCCTTAGGAGAGTTAACTGTGACACTTAATAGTATCCAATTAAGACTTGCTTTTAAATGTTTTCTCCCTGCATGGGTATAATTAAAAGGAAACAGTTAGAGACAACAGGTCTGTTAAAGCAACACTGCTACATCCAGATCAAATCCCTGCAGAAATCTAGAAAAGCTTTTTAAAGACAGTACCTGATGAAGGGAACTGGAGATCTTCGTAGTCTCCTATCACATATTGTAGCAAATTGCAATGCAAATAAACAGTTGTTTTCAATGGATACACCTTTCACCTATCAACCCAAAATATTGTAGAACTCAGATTATTCACAGTCATTTTAATTCATAGGAGTTGCCTAGTGATTGACAAGGCATCAGCTGCTTGTTGTGGCTTTTACCGTTTCTCCAGTCAAATGGAGCATTATAGTGGTCCCACCCAGCTAACAGGAGAAGCCATGCTCTTTGAAATAAGAGCCAAGCAAACAGTAGAAATACCTCAGCAGTTCCACACCATTATTTGTGGAACAGCCCGGTTCCACAGGTGGCCCACAAACTCTTACCTTTGGAGTAAGTTTAGGAAAATTATGGAGTGTCCAGGTTCTACTGTTCTACTGAAGAATGCACAGTAGCAAATAACGGTTAAAGGCACTGGCATGCTGGAAATCATATGTGGCTAGGATAAGATTATGTGTTCAGCAGGTTTCTGTTGTGCCTGCAATGTTAGAGTTTTAAAGGAGAAGTGTTCAAAGACCTTAAACTGTAGCAGTAATAGAGCCATTCCACTGCAGCTCTCAAAAGAGACTGCAAGACCTTCAAGCAACATTGCAAAACCAAGTGGTTCCTTTCCCTATAGCTGTATGGCTTTATCTTGACTTGCCAACTGGAGCACTCAGAATATTTTCAACACCATCTTGTGGGTGCAGGCAGAAATACAGCTCTCCGCTGTAACTCCAAATGCTTTGCAGGAAGTGTTCTGAGTTACAATGGTCCCCAAGACCAAACAGAAGTTCACTGTTGGTTCCAGGAGGGGAGGGGAACCTAGTTGGTGGCTGTGAGCCTGCAGCCCATTTCCCTTAGCAGTTGTGCCTCCTCCCTCCCAGTTTGTCCCTGTTTTCAGAATGGGGCAGTGGAAAGGGGCAAACATGCTCCTGCTCCTGCTTCCCTGCATGTGTAGATGCCTGCCCAGGACCATTTACTCATGAGTAATTTACTCGCAAGTAAACTGGTCCCACATCAAATGCACATGTAGACAAACCCTGTATTTCCAAATGAGAAATTGTACTACTATACTATAACATGCAGTTATATAATAACTAAACAAAGTGTTTTAGATGCCTGTTTTAGTTTAAAACCTATTTATTGTTTTGCAAATAAACATGAAAACCTTAACACAAAATCAAGAAGCAGTTCATGCATGTTATATTTGAAATTGGACTCTACAAAATATTCAGAAACTCTTTGTTCATTTTAATGAACATAATTTTTTCATGATATTCCAGAAACTGTAGTTTGTAAATTCAGAAACTGCAAGTCATCTAAAAATTTGTACATCCATGAAAAAGATATATTCAAGCAGTATTATGTAGCCAAGAAGAATCATTCCAGTTTTTGTACAATTTTCTTAATAATATAGCTAATGCTCTTAGCAATTTGATGTAGTAACCAATTTGAATATTAATACAAACACAAGACCTTTAGTTGCCACCACTTATTTTATTAGTTATTTTACAAAATTTTATCAGGCTTTTAAATAGGTTTTACTATATAGCAAGCCATAAGAACGGAAAATATATCAGCTAATATGAATCTTTAAGTATTAAAGACCATTTTCTTCTTCAGTGTAAGAGATGAAGGTAAAGGAAATACAATGTAATACAAATACAAAAAAAAGTGAAAATACAAAGATTGTCAGAGAAAGCAGAATGAAGGGTGGATATCGATATCCTATTATGGTCATTCACAACAGCAACAATACATTATTGAATTAGCATGATGCTTTTTGACAGGGCTCCTATGCTTCTGTTCTCTGCAAATACCCATGAAAAAGTGTTATTAAACTTACCAAAATTCTTTTTAAGTGAAGGCTTCTTTACCAGCTCAAGATTTATAACCAGATTATAGGTATTAATAGTTTGAAAAAATATTTACAACTTCAAAATTTGTTCTTAAATATGAGGTAGACTTTTTCTGAAAACCAAAAATCACTTGCTACAAATACACAGTCTTTAAAGTAAGGGCTCCATAAGAACACTCATTCCATAAGAAATTTGAGTCTGCCTTACATGATCTTACTCCATTAAGAGGAATATTTTGGAGCGCTATAAGGAACTGCAGGAACCATGAAATTACAGGAACAAAGGGTTAGACAAAAATAAATATAAAATGACAAAGATATTGAAAAGAATAAGCAACCAGTTCTGAGCCAGGGGTACACAGAAAGATTACGCATTACTTTATGCCTTTACCTACAAAAGAGAACAGGGGTGAATTTCATTCCATCCCATCTAAATATACAGCTGTCAAGTTATAGAAAGTCAGTGGTTAAGAGAAGGAATCCCAAGACTGTCGATCATAGAGCTCTTCAGCATCTAGCAAACCGAGTGTGCTAGCTGGGGCAGCATAGTACAACACTAGGTGATGAATCTAACTCAATTCTGAGAGGAAAGCAAGGCTTGTTTCAAGAAACACTTGTTAAGTACTTTGAAAAAAAAATACAATTCTCTAAAAGCAGCATCAGACTATTAGTTACTTGACTTTTTAAGTTCTTGGAAATTTCCCCAGACACAGTTATTAAAATAATTTAGTCACCAGAGGGCAAAATCTTGAAATTGGCTAAAATCTGGTAAGTAGAAATCAGAGATGTAGCTTATGACTCTTCCCTGGTATTAAGAAATATTAACCAGCGATGGATGGATTTTCCCAGGGAACACTGTGTGGAATAGTACTAGTAGTAATGCAATGAAAATTTGGAAAAGAAAGTGGGCAGGAATTTGTGAAGCTTACCTAATGATGCAAATATTAAGTCATAGTGAACAATGTAGGAGTAAAAGCAGTTCAGGATGTATTTTATTATGAGAGGGAGATCAAATTCCAATAAGCTACATATAGGCTCCTTGTAGATGTTTGACTCCAATTTAAGAAGGGCTTGAAAATTTAAACTATTTTGAAATTTATGGTACTCAGATATTAGCTTTTTTCTTTCCCCATGCTTGTAGTTTCTAGCTGAAACCAAGTTGGAGCTTTGGACCTGCTGCTGAACTGCAAGGAAGGCTCTTTGGTGGCATTTTTGCTGTTTACTAAAATGCGCTGAAAGAGTGGATTAGCCAAAGAAGGGCTGAGTGGATGCCACTCTCAAACAGCAGAGAGCAGAAAAAAGGTTGTGTAAAGATGATGCTGTGCTCTGGACAATGACAGCAGCCTATAAAACATTCTCAAAGGCTTGCCATCAGAAATAGTTGAAGTCTATTTGGAGGATACAGCTGAGGAGGTAAGAGCTAATGATTTTGCAGGGGCAGTAACACAAAGTCTGGATGGTTCAGGTCAGCAAATATATTTGTGGTATCTTTCCTAAGTTGTTCTTTCAAGGCTTTGAGATTCACACATCTAAATGTTGTCCTTTAGCAACCTTGACAGCACATCTGTAATGTGGGTAAATGCATGGGCAAAGATTTTTTTAAACTAAAATGAGAAGACGTTTCATCAGAACAACAACAAAAAATTAGGTAGAAAATAGTTCTGTATATCTTATCCAACGACATTTTATAGAAAATGGATGAGCCAACATGGGAGCAAGAACTGAAACCCAGGACTCCCCACTCCTATTTGAGTTTCTATGCCTGGCTGCAGAACCATGGTTGCTGGGTATGTCAACAGCTCAGCAACAGAACAGCCCACCAGTGCCTGCTCACACTTGTCAAACCCAGTGAGGTTGCTCTGGGGCATTCTCCAGAGGTTCTCAAGACCTCTGTCTCTGGCTTCCTTGAAAGCAGCTGGTAGGGACAACCCTGGAGCAGCTATATTGACTTATTTCCACATTTGATCTGTTCTAGCAAAAGACAGATAAGCAGGTCATGCTCAGTAGTGTTGCCTCTACGGCCAGGCCACAGTGCCACTATAAAGTAGATATACCTGCGATTTTCCAGGCTAAAGAGCCCCATGGCTCTCAGCCTGTTGTTGTAAGGTCTGTTTTCCTGACCTCTGATCATGCGCGTTGCTCTTCTCTGGACTCTCTCAAGCTTCTCCACATCCTTTTTGAACTGTGGGGCCCAAAACTGGACATAGTGCTCCAGCTGTGGCCTCACCAAGGCTGAGTTCAAGGGGTGAATGACGTCCCAGGATTTGCTTGAGAAACATCTATGGATGCAAGCCAGCGTTTTGCTCACTTAACTAGCTGCAGCATCGCACTGCAGGCTTATGTTCATCTTGTGGTCAATGATGACCCCCAAGTCTCTTTCTTCCATAGTGCTAGCTAGCGTAGCACTGCCAAGCCTATAAGGATGCTGCAGGTTTTTCCTCCCAAGGTGGAGAACCTTGCATTTTTCAGAATTAAACACCATCAGGTTGGCTATTGAATAAAACACAGGCAGGAAATCACCATCAAACCATTCCAAGGCACTGTACTCTCCTATTGGCACTGGAAAACTGCAGAACAACCAGAGGACACAGAGACACAAATGACATTACACTGCACAGGAAAAATTGACCCTATTGCAACAAAAAATTGACTCTATTGCAACCAGTCAGAAGTGGACTGGTCAAGTTTGCTGATGATACCAAACTTAGAGGTAAAGCATCCACACCTGAGGACAGGAGGGTAATCCAGGCTGACCTTGACAGGCTCAGCAAATGGGCGGACAAGAACCTGATGGTGTTTAACACCAAAAAATGCAAGGTTCTCCACCTTGGGAGGAAAAACCTGCAGCATCCTTATAGGCTCGGCAGTGCTACGCTGGCTAGCACTACGGATGAAAG
This sequence comes from Gavialis gangeticus, assembly GCF_001723915.1. Taxonomy (NCBI): domain Eukaryota; kingdom Metazoa; phylum Chordata; order Crocodylia; family Gavialidae; genus Gavialis; species Gavialis gangeticus. The sequence continues at coordinate 10,975,479 of NW_017729027.1, forward strand.
AGACTTGGGGGTCATGACTGACCACAAGATGAACATGAGCCTTCAATGTGATGCTGTGGCTAGTAAATTGAGCAAAACACTGGCTTGCATCCATAGATGCTTCTCAAGTAAATCCCAGGACGTCATTCTCCTGTTGTACTCGGGCTTGGTGAGGCCCACAGCTGGAGTACCGTGTCCAGTTTTGGGCCCCACAATTCAAAAAGGATGTGGAGAAGCTTGAGAAAGTCCAGAGAAGAGCCACATGCATGATCAGAGGTCAGGAAAACAGACCTTACGACGACAGGCTGAGAGCCATGGGGCTCTTTAGCCTGGAAAAGCGCAGGCTCAGGGGTGATCTGATGGCCACCTATAAGTTTATCGGGGTGACCACCAGGATCTGGGGGAACGACTGTTCACCAGAGCGCCCCAAGGGATGACAAGGTCAAATGGTTATAAACTCCTGCAAGACCATTTCAGGCTAGACATAAGGAAGAATTTCTTTACTGTCCGAGCCCCCAAGGTCTGGAATAGCCTGCCATCAGAGATGGTTCAAGCACCTACTCTGAACGCCTTCAAGCAAAAATTGGATGCTTATCTTGCTGGGACCTGGGACCCCTGCTGACTTCCAGCCCCTGGGCTCGATGATTTTCCAAGGTCCCTTCCAGCCCTATCGTCTATGAAATCTATGAAATTAAAAGTAACCAAATATTTAAATTGTTGCTGCAATAGGGTCAATTTGGGTAGGTATACAGGGACAGCCTAGATCTGTTGTTTTTTTAATATGCTTCATGCAATATTTCATGTGTGCATGCATATTTAAGTAGATATGCCTATCTATCTACTTTTACTTAACTGTCCTTTTACTTATATGGGCAATTAAGTAAAAGTAGATAGGCTGTTCCTGTACACCCACCCACTATCCACTGTCATGATCCAGGCTAGCTGATGATAGCTAATACCACATTTACTCAAATACAAGACACCCCTGTATATAAGACAACCTCCCAATAATCAGATTCTATAGATTCTTAGATTTGTTATACTTTTCCAGATGTAGAACCTAATTATTGGAGTGTTGTCTTGAATTCATCCCTCTCCCACTGCTACAGCAAGGAAAATAATAAGCAGGGTGACCCTCCCTTAGGCAGACTCAGGAGCACTTTTCTTATCAAAACCAGCCCATTTATTACATATCCAGAGTGCTCCTCTCTGAAAGAAACAAAACAAGTGTTCACATTCAAATAAATACGGTGGTCTTTCCACTATAACCAAATGAGTACAGGTACACAGCAAACGTAAACCAAACCTCCGAGTCTTTTCCCAATCCCCAGGCAACCCTGGTGTGGTGCTTATCCTTCAGCCACCATCCAAAGCAAGCAGATGACAAGAGCTGCGTGCACTTGGGAACACCTATAAATAGTGGGTGAAGCAGATGCCGGAGGAGACCACTCATGGGGTTATGCAGGATGCTCACAAGCCGGACTTGTCCTGGCTGCCTCCCCCCGCTTTCCTCATCCCCCGCATTGCGTTTGTCCTCAGGGGCTCCGCAGTTCCCATGAGCCCCTCAGGAAGGCAGACACTGAGATAGAGAAGCTGCTGAAGAAATGGCTGCATCTGCCGCTGTGAGCCAGCAATGAGATCCTGCATGTTCCCTGCCAGCAGGGAGGTGCCAGTGTGCCCCACCTGGGTGACCTCTGAGACATCACAGTAGTCACCCATTCCTTCCGCCTCTTGACCTCTCTGATGAGACAGTGAGCAGCATCACTGCCAGTGCCCTGAAGGAGACTGCCTGCAAGAAGACTGTGAGGTGGCACATTGGACATGACCTGGCCACCTTCCTGAAGGAGGTGACAAAGATATTGAAAAGAATACAGCTTACAGGAATGCGAGCTCAGGCAAGATGGCAGAGACTTCGCCTTGCTGTGGAGCCAAGCCTGCAATGCCACACGCCACCTCAGGAACAGCACTGGCTGCACCTGGACTTGGACTGAGGACTGCCAGGAGCTGGGAGTTTCACTGCTCCTGTCCCCCATGCCAACTGTATCACTGAGACCCCCCACATGAGGACCCTCCTCGAAAGGTTTCTGAAGGATGCCATCCATCTGAGCAAAGTACACCAACAACCTCCAAGCAAAACCTGGCCAAGGCAAGATCTTTGTGCTCATCTCAAATTGGGATGCAACCAGCAGTAGCTTCATGCAGTTTATGGACTGGTGCTTCATCTTGTATTCTAGTAAATACAGTAATACTTATGTCTGGTTAAACTGAAATAAGGTTAACAAGCTTTTGTGCTTCAAGACATTGGCCTTGTAGTGTCAGAAAGGAAATTCTCATCTTTTTCCTGAATATAGTGTAACTGGTGAAGAACATTATTGGAGATTTTCCCTGCTTTGCAGTAAAAGCTACTGGTCTGTTCTGACAATCTCTGTGTATAACACCAGAGAGAGTTGAGAAAAATAGATTAATAGTGTTACTTCACATACAGATTTTTGCATGTCTCTTACAGTTACATTTTTGTGCAGGCTGTGTGTGTTATCTTCCTGTAGTCTGAGGCTCTCTGAAAGTTTTGCTGATTGCAGCGGCACCTTTGGTGAGGTCAGCAGGAATTCAGCTGTCTGAATTCCTGGCCACGTTATTGACTAAAGAGATTAGTGGTGTGTTTCTGATTGCTTCACCCAATGAAAGTTTCTCATTATTTTTCCTCACTCCCAGAAATATTTTGACATGCAGGGTTACATGCTGCAAGCACCTTGCAGTGTTGACAAGATAGTGTTAAGGACTGAATTGCTATCTACTGGAACAGATGGTTAATAAGGAGCAGTATTACTTTATTGGGTTACCAGCCAGCTCATAAATGTTGTACAATCTTCTATCAGTTTCCAAATACATCCGTATTTCATATCACCATTCGCTACAGAGAGGAAAATCCAAGTTTAACTCTATATGTATCAACAAATGTTCTAATTTAACCTCATGTGGATTGAGAAAAGAGTGCCCAGGTGTGGAGTTAACAGTTTTAAGCAAACAGCAATAAGAACAACAGTTCTCAAGACACAGCAGATGTTTTCAAGAATGCTGGTGATAAGGGTGTAAGTTTTCTGTAGCTCAACTGTGATCTTATTGCTTTTTTCTTTTTTTGCAATCGTGAGGATATTAGCTTATCCATTCTCTCTTGCACTTTGAGTAATACATATGCATATCCACTTGCTGCAACCACTTTATACCAAACTGAGTCTTCTAACAGGTCATATCTATACAAGACGTGTACTGTGCAGTAGCTAGTTACTACTGCACAATAGTGTTGCCGGGCAAGAACTGTGACGCGATGCTGCAGCGCAGTAGTAATGAGCTATTGCACAGTAAGCATCACTAGGCAACCGTGCTGAGATGCTACTCTGCAGTAACACCAGTTACTGCACAGTCATTTTGTACTTCCATAACCACGTACTAAATGACTGCACAGTAACACTCCATGAGTGTCCTATGGAGATGTGCCCACTGTATTCTCGTGGAGCTCAAATGCTCTTTCTGTTGAGCTAGTAACCCTGCCTACTTTGCAAACTAACTCACTTGAGAGCTGAGAGTCCCCTCAGTGCATGAAACAAATAACTTCAGCAGCAGGGTAGTATAGTAAAAGCTCCAGTATCCAGCACCTTACAAGCCTCCATGTTCTATTAACCTGCATGCCGGCTTCTAATGTAAAGTGAAACCGGAAGTGCCCGCTGTGGCACTTCCAGTTTCTCCGAGCCCCCACAGCCTGGGGGAAAGCAGCCTGCGCTGCTGAGCCCCCATGGCCCAGGGCACAGCAGGTTGCACGGGGCCTGCCTCCCTGTCCTGCAGGGCCTGGGGGAGGGTCAGCAATGCTGCGGGAGGGGCAGCAAAGCCCCAGATGCAGTGGGAGAAGCGGTGGCCCAAACAGGCAAGGACACCTGTTCAGGCTGCTCACTTAACCAGCATATTTTGTTATCCGCCATCCCCTGGGAATGGGAGATGCCGGATCACAGAGCTTTTACTGTACTTGTCTTTACAAGTTAATTAGTTTTGTGCGCCCAAATAGGGGTGGGCATGTAGACACTGAGACATTTACTGAGCAGTTAATTAGTCAACTGCACAGTAAATGTCTCGTGTAGGCTCCATTTTAAGCCCTCTGACCAACCCAGCCCAAGCACTTGCAACAGTTTAATTCAGAGGAGAGCCCAGTACTGGTATGAACAGTTGCATGGAGAAGTCATGCACAAGTTACTGTGTTCTCCCTGTGCTGCACTCACCTGAGTGTGTGGCTAAGACTCCTACAGACACTTCCTCTGTTTCTTTATGCCGCAAGTAAGCCAAGTGGCTTGCCAATTCTTTCTCAGTGCTTTGTAGGAGAAGCTGTCTGGGTACACACGGGGAACTGTGGGAAAGCAACAGGGGACTCTCAACTCTCAAGTGAGTTAGCTATCCTGCTGCTTCTGCCCTGCAAAGTATTTACAAGTACTATCCTGCTGTGGAGTATTTTCATGCACAGCAGCACACTTGTAGACTGGCTGGCTGGCTGGCTGGCTGGCTGGGGCACAAGGGTGCTTCAGTGCAGGGGCTGCTGAAGCACCCTCATGCCCCAGCCAACCCCTCCACAGCACATTGAACCTGGGAGCTATGAAACAATTAGCTCTGGAGTTAATTCATGTGCACTAATTGAATGTGTAGGCATGCCCTCTCTGGCCACATCCACATGTGTGTGGATGTTTGGTTCCCTGGGGACAACTAGCAGCAGCACACCTTGAACTGCAGCTAGTTGTCCCCAGGGAATGCCTGCACCACGCACACTTTTGTGCATGGCGAGTTTCCCTGGGTGGGGTAAAGGAAGCTGGGGCCTATGCTGGCCCCAGCAGCCTGTCCTGGGGTCCTGGGGGCCTCCTGAGGCTGCAGCAGTGGCAATCTTGCCACACAGAACCTGGCCAGCAGCCGGAGCATGGCTCTGGCCAGCCAGGGTCTGGCTTGGGGCGGTGCACACTGCCCCCACATGCGCCACTCTACGTTTTTTTCTGCAGGTTTTTTGGACCCCTGGATTTATGGGGCTCAAAAAACCCTGTGCTGCTCCCATACAGCACAGAGGACAAGTGAACATGCAGTATGTGGTGCTGCAGGCATGTCTGCAGTGCCACACACTGGACGGCCACTCTCGTCTGGATGCTGGCCCTGTCATAAATTGGCTGAGCACCTAAACATCTTAGCTCCTCTTCACAGGGGATGTGTTAAGTTCAAAGATATAAATGGGCTTCTGATAACTCCCTTTGAAAATGTAAGCTTTCTTGTCTGGGAGCTGGGCTCTAACTCTGAACAGCTTGGGCACATGCAGGCACATGCGCTCGCAGCAGCTCAAATAACAGTAGTACAAATTTGTGCCAGAAAGTTGTGCCTCAGCACACATGCCTGAACATGCACTTTGGTGTGGGGCAAGTTGTGCCACCTGGGGCAAACTGACCCTGCCCAGCTCCTCCCAGATCTTCAGCCAGGAGAAGCTGGAGGCTGGGGCCAGCACCTGTGTTGGCCCCAGCAGTACAAAAAGCTGCCCTATTGAGCAGCTCAGGGCTACTTGCCCTCAGGAGCTTCTGAGGCCCAGCCAGTTGGTATCTAGAGATAACTAGCCCTTGTGCCAGATAGACTGCTGCAGCAGCCCTAACCTAGAGTGGCCCCTGCACCCTCTGCCTCTAGCCTGGCAATGGGGGCTGCTGCCTGGCTGTGAACTGCTGCCACCTGCAACAGTATCTACCTCCTTGGACATGTGGTTCCATGGCTGTGCACCTGCCAGACCTGAATGGGGACTCCACAGCCACCTGGACCATAATACGGGCACTGCAGCAGAGCCACCTGCACCTCTGGGCCAGCTGCCGGTGGCTGCACAGTTGGCCTTCATGCAGCACTGATGCCATGTCTTCCAGTGCTCCCACTCTGCCATTTGGGCAGCTATCACCCAGAAGATGTGCTCTTGAACTGTCAGAGTGTGTCCTCATATCCCCAAATGGCCAGGAAGTCAGTCACCTCATCCACCCTCCAGCTGGGTCCCCGGTGCCAGCCCTGGGCAGGCTCCTCTGCCCAGGTCCCCCCACTTGCCTCACCAGCAGAGATCCTGGTGTTCTCTGTTTAAAAATTGCAACTTCTCTAATAAAAAAATCCCCAATTCTTTCATTAAAAACTCCCAAATCCACATTGTCCATGATTAAAATGAAACGCCACTCTATATATAGGTATCAGTTGACCACAATATTTTCATAATATATTTAAAATTCTCACGTAGTTTGGAAGCCTACCACTGCCTCAATCATTATAAGACAATAAATTCTAAATACCTACATATTTTGGCATTTGCTTTTGTTTTTTTGTTATCATAGGAAATCAGAGCTCCCCCTGCCCACTTCGTTCACCAGGATGCAGGTCTAGCTGCAGCTGTCCCCACAGCTGCTTTGTGGTGCTGAGCAGCACTGATATGCTGGTACCTTGCCCCTGTCCATGCCCTTTCCCCTCACTCCCAACCCACAGCCACACAGCCTTGACAGTGCCCCTCACTCCTGACCTGCAGCCCCTCCTTGCCTCCCACTTGCTCACTCCTGACAGCAGCTCCCTCAATGCACCAGGACATGTGTTCAGCTGCACCTGTCCCACCCGCTGCTTTGTGGCTCTGAGAAGCATCAGCCCTTGCTGTTCTGCTCTCTGCGCCTGTGCCCAGGCTGAAAAAATCCCCATGCCCTTTCCTAGGAAGCCCATGACTGGGGCTCAGAGACTGGGCTGAACAAGCTGCTTCCTTTTCAGGCCCTCCTGCACAGGCTGCTCTGGGGGGGCAGGGGGCTCCAAGCCCGGCTCTGGTGGCCACTTCTATCCAGAGCAAACCCCTCCTCCACTTATCTTTCTCTCACACACATCCCTGCTGCCACCCCTGGCCTATCACATGCACACATAGACCCTGCTACTTGTTCAATCCCCCCTGCCCATCACCCATCTTTACTGCCACCTCAACCCCTCCTCCCCAGCCCATCACACCTGCCAAGAGGTTCCCAGGACCAGGACCCACCCCCCAGGCCAGAGCCGCATGTCCTGGCACTGGTGCAGTTGTGGAGCAGGAATGCAGTGTGGCAGCTGCCTCTGTGGCCATGGCTCCTGCCAGCAGGTCCTATCCTATATGATGGCTGGGCATGCAGGGTGTGGGATTTGTAGCAGGAATGTGGGTGAGTGTGGGGTTTGTTGTAAGGGTTGTGAATGTGTGTGGGAAGCTATGGGTGTGTGAGTATGTGGGGTTTGTGGGGGTTGTGTGGGTATGGGGTTTGTGGGTGGGTGTGGAGTCTTGGGGGGTATGGGAGTTTGTGTGGGGGGTGTGAGGTTTTTAGGGGTGTGCAGGGCTGTGGCATTTGTGGGGCGTGGGGCCCCCCACCATGTTCACTTTGGCACATAGCTCCTGCTGCCAGCAGCAGCAGCAGGTGGTGGGCCTTCAGGGTGCTCATGGCTTGCAGCAAACAGAGCCCTCCAGAGGCACATGGCTCTGGCTGAGTCCCAGGAGCCACACGTGGTGGCACAAAGCCAGCCCAGCCTGGACTGCTGGCACGTGCCTTCGGACCAGACCATGCTGGTTCCATGCCAGCATGTGGGACTAAGGGCACTGCAGGCAGGAACTGTGCACCATCAGGCAGGGCCCAGCCAGCTCCGTGCTAGCACATGGAGCTACCAGCAACCCAGCAGGGAGCATGGTAGCATGAAGCCCACCCTGCTCAGTGGCATGTACTCACTGTGGCTCTTAGTCCAAGCACCATTGGGCCAGACTGGTTCCATTCTTCCATGTGCAGCTCCCTGCTGGAGTGCTGGAAGCCCCATGTGGAGGCACAGAGCCAGCATGGCCCAGCCCAATGGTGCGCAGCTCCCACCTGCAGTGTGAGGAGCCCCTGTGCTAGCATGGAGCCAACCTGGCCTGGCCTGAAGGCTCATAACAATGGGCTGGGCTGCCTCCATGCTACCACATGCAGCCCTGGCAACTCAGCCGCAGCTGTGCACCTACTGCTGCTGCTTCTGCAGGGGGATGCAGTAGCCATACAGTCACTCTGGCCAGCTGCCAGAACATCTCCTTGGAAGACCCAACCTCCAGTTGCTTCCAGGAATGCTCTGAAAGCATGCCCCACGCCTCTTTTTTATGGTGCTTTTTTTTTTTTTAATGTCAGTTTTCCCTGGTATCAAAATTAGAGTCAGCACTGCAAATATACAGCATGGGGAATATTTTCTCTTCTGCAGTGTGCCTTCTGTGACATCTCAAACTGCTTTGAGATGCTATAACATACAAATGCACACTTGTGTGAACACAGCCGGTGTCCAATGCAATTTAGGTACTACAAACAGCTAGAGGTGACAATAGAATTGATGTGAACAAAAAGAAAATCATCAAAGCTAAAATAAAGGCAAACTACTATTGACTATCAGGAATACTCAGTGTCTCCAAGTTTCAGATCTAAGTCTAGTGCTGATATGGATTGCAAGTCTGCTTTTAGGCTTGTGTATGGACAGATTTCTGTATCAGTCACTTCATGGAATGGGATAGGATATCTGTTGTGCAGTCCATGTTGGCAAGCGCAGACTACAAGCTACTTTTGGTACAGTGAGATAACAAGATCCTATGTGGATCAGTTCATGTTTGTCTTAAAAAATATGTGAGAAGATGCAGCCCCAGGTTGTAGCTGTATATCTAAGTTCATCTCAATTGTGTAATAAATAATTAATTATGTAGCATTGCCACATCCAACGTAAGCTTAAACAACTCATGTATGGCCAAATGCCTAAGGACTTAGCCAGACCTTAGGCACCAAGACCCAGATACAAAAAGGAACTTAAGTAGACCACGCAATTTTTGGTGGAGGTTATATGCCTTTTCTCTAATGTGAGATTCAGAGAAATCCTGACCAGTGTCTCTCTTACACGTGAAATCCTAGGCATTTCAGTGCAGACTGTTTTATTCTAGTGCCTAGAAGAAAGTCAGCCTTGGCATTTGAAAACATAACTACCAAATATGATGAGTTTCAGAGAGAGATGCATGACATCATCTGACTTCTGCCTAAGACACTGAAGATTTACAAACTAGCTCTCCCCACACCTAAGTTCCCTGAACAGCGTGATCTATTATTCACAGTATGTCTAATGGAAGGAAGAGAAGGGCCTACCTAACTTTTATATGCTATCCTAATGGTTAGCTCACTTGTCCAGGAAGTGGAAGACTGTGTTCTAGGCTTCCCTCCAGCAAAGGGAGTTAAAAACCCACATCTGCAACTTGCCAGGAAAGTGCCCTAACTTGGGGTAGGCAGGCTTTTCTGGGACAGGATAGGCAGGACCCAGCTGTCAACACTGCTTATCCCCGCAGCAGCACATGTCCACGGGATGGATTCTGCCCTTACCAGTGGGTAAGGCTGGGCCAGACTGGAATTAGAGCACTCTCCACCCCTTCTGTGAAGTTCAGGGCAGACAGGAGTACAGAGTTGTGAGGCCAGCAAGAGAATAACCAAGAGGAAACCTGATTCTGTAGCCTGCATAGAAGGGCATTCATTCCCTAGGAGGCAGGAAGGAGCCCTGGGCTCAGCCACCTGTGATTGTATGAACAAATAACTATTGGATAAAATGCCTAAAAGCACTGGAAGCAAAGGACAGGACTCAGGGCACAGGTCCCACTCCTCTGGGCAGATCTCTCCTTCCTGATAAAAGAAGGCTGATAGAAATGTGACTGTGAGCAGAATGCCAAGAGACTGCAGTCAGCTTACTCATTTCTAATAACTGCCTGCTGGTTCAGGCACATTCCTGGGAAGTGTCAGATATGGGTTTAAATTCCCTTGGGCTATGGGGAGGCCTTAAAACCCAGGTCTTCCACTTCTAGGAACCATGTCCTGAATATGCCAAATGGGAATCATTCATTTCTGTTTTGGGCTAAATGCTGAGAATGTCTATGGGTGCCTCAGCTTCACTGACAGGCAGAAAGTTTTGCAGAATCAGGACATCAGTGGTCTTTCCCCGCTCTGCTACTTACCAAGTACATTTAGTGGGAATGCTGCATCTCTATAAACTCAGGGTAGAGACCACCCCTACTGGCATATCTAAGGCGGGTTATTCCATGCTACTGGTTTGAGATATCTGCTGCTTTAGGCAGCTTCCTAGCATTCTTCTATAATAAAAGCCATCCTAGGTAAAGTAATGAATGCCAAATATATCCTGGGATAAATTCCCTAAATCTTAATGTTAATGTAGTCCTGGTATGTTTGCATTCGGGCGGCTGTGTGCAGCAGTGAAGTAAAATGGTGGTGGAAGAATGGAAGTTAGATATACAAATGCCATGTTTTGTTTAAAATGAGAGGATTTG
>NW_017729027.1:10990814-10994638 GCF_001723915.1 Gavialis gangeticus
TACTCACCATACTCTTAATTCTTCTCCCCCACCCATTAAACCTAAGAATCTACCTTAGGAAATTTGAGAAAAAGCTTCCTGTTGCTGCTACCACTGAGAGAAGTGAACTGATATTATCTAAACACTAAGAGCTGTCATTAGTTAGCAAGTAAAATGGTGGTGGAAGAATGGAAGTTAGATATACAAATGCCATGTTTTGTTTAAAATGAGAGGATTTGATTGAGCTGTTACGGCTGTTTCTATTTTGTGAGACTAGATAAACATCGGTTTTTGTCTTACTACTGTATATTTTCCACATCAGATTCATTTTTGTACAGCATATTTCTTTGTCAAATGTCCTGCAATGTTCTTTGAGTGCCTTTTTTCCTCTCCTCTGCATTTTGGCCAGGAGGAAAAAACAGTCATTCGCATCAGTTGTTCCATCTTTCTTTTAAAGTGCTTTAATGTGGCTAAAAGAGATAAAATGCCAATGGTATTTAGAAGCTCTTGCAAGCTTGGCTTTTGGTGAGAATTTTATGATCCGGTATCAGTAAAGATCTGGTTAAGTTCTGGCCTGGTGTTTTGTTTCTGGACAAAATAATGTTCATAAAGGTTATTATCCATGGTGTCAGTTTCATTTCTCCAACGCAGAGGCTTCTTCCTGCTTTCCGTGGATGCTGCTGTACATGAACGATGGAAAGACAATTCCATCCTCTGCAATCTCATCAAAATGAAGGTCATTCTGTGTCATTTCTGGTTTAGTGATTTACTGCTGCTACGAGAAATGGAAAATGCCACTATTTATAGATGTAGTTAAAGAAAAGGGATTAATTAAAGGTCATTTTTTAAACAGAAACTGGTTCCACTGCTTAGAAAATTAAAAACCAGGACCTGTAGCCGCTTGGAAGGTTTATTTTCATCTCAAATACAAATGTCTCTGTAGAGTAATCAGGAATAGACTAGAATAGGTGAAGGCTGTCGGAAATCTAATTTAAGGCAGCATCAAGCCAGTTGTTTTAGTCTGTATGGCCTATTTATGTGCTGTAGAGCTTACTCGTGTCTTTTTAATTAATGCCTACAATAAAAGTACATGCCTATGGTCAGGTTAAAAAAGTCAAGTACTGTTTACTGAAAAGCAGATTCTTGGAGACATTTAACATCTAACTTTTCTATATAACTCTCCTTCCCTCTTGCTAGTAACATCACAAGGATGTTGCTTTTTTTTTTGCTTGTTCTTGCATATCAGGAATAACCTTATTTATATCAATAATTTATCTGTAACAGCAGGTTTTCTATTTCAGATAAAATTAAGTCCTGTGAAGAGGTCTAGCACAATTGTCATTCAGCAACTAAGTTCCATTTAAGACCTCAAAAGTTGAGATAATCTCACACAGACGTTACCTAGGCCTCTAAGATGGCATCAAGTGAAAGCCAGAGTTGTCACATGATGGGAGTTATGGATATCTGAAACTCTGGGGTCATCATTTTGACTTGGATAATATAGTGACATTGTTTCCCCGCATAAACTTGGGTTAGCCTTATCTTACAGATAAGAGATAATATATATTTGAAGAGAACACACTGGTCCTATTTCAGTCTGATAACTGAAACTGTTTTTAACTGGTGTAAGTCCTTACCTTTTCTCTGGAACAACTGAGACTTTTGAGGCAGTTGTAAAAGGGTTACATTTTTATTCACGTTTCAGTGCTTTTAAAAGTAAATTTTCTCTAAATTTGAACTACAGCTAAGCTACACAAATCAATTAGCGGAACAGGGTAATTCAGAGGAAATACTGGAAGTCTTCCTATGAATTTCCCCTATAAATTCCAGCAGGAAGTAAGGTTTTTTTCCCTTGCTTTATTTCATCAGTTCTGAGGTCCTGTGACAGTATCAGTAAAATAGCTGCTTCCCCCAAGAAGACACTCTTCATTATGCAGATAATGCTGTGAAACAGGGATACATTTTAAAATAAAAATTTCATTTGAAACAATGTTTTAATACACACTTTTGGGTGTAGTAAATATGAATCTCTGAATCTTGTTTTTCATCAACACTGCGGCTTTCCTTTATTCTATTTCTAGGCAAAGCAAGAGAAAAATAGGGTTTTATATCATCTCAGTGAAAGCTGCTGACAACTGCTGAAAAAGAAATGAATCCAACAAACTCATTAACAAAATAGCAACAATATCTACAGGCATAAGTCTAAAGTGAGAGAGTGCTGATGAACCCATTTGCTTTTAAGATAGATTTCCTTATGTCACAGGTTTAAGAACAGAAACCTGCCCTGTTTGATAGTGAAATAAGCCTACTGGACTCTTGTTCTTGCTGTGTCTTAGCTTAAGCATGCAGGCTCCTGTTCTCCAAAGCTGATTTTCACTATTTTAGTGCTGCAAAAACTGGTAGCACTGGACATGTGAGCAAGCCTTGTGCTCAGGAGTGTATTCTTGGGTAGCAGGTCCTACAGCAGATTTTCTTCTAGTCCTCCTGATATAGGAGGAGGCCAATTTTAGTCTCAATATGGTGGCCTCAGGACAGGGGAAGTAAAGGGAAAATTAAATCTCTCTCTTCTTCCAGAATTCCCTTCGCCTGATTCTGCAGTCACAGATTCACAGAAGTTTAGTGCTGGCAGGGACCTCGTGAGATCGTCAGGTCCAGCCCCCTGTTCTGGGCAGGAAAGACTGCTGGGGTCAGTTAACCCCAGCAAAGTGTGCATCCAGTCTCCTTCTGAAGATCTCGAAGGTAGGTGCCTGCGCCAGCCCCGCTGGAAGTCAGTCAGGTCTTGATCACTAAGCACTTCTGTCGGTTTCCATTCTTCCTCCTTGCTTCCGACCGAGGAAGAAAACTGAAGGCAGCTTGTCTGGTTGTGACTACATAATTAGGTGCAGTCCAAAATCCTGCATCCTCACTTTCTTTCTGGTGTTATCTAAAAATCTCAAAATATTACAGACTATAAATTCACAGCACCACCTTACACTCTGAAGTGAGCAATGCTGAGTCTGTTTGACAGATGGATAAAAATAAGTCAGTGAAAAGTCAAGCATAGAAATTTGAATTCCTGGCTTCCTGATGTATCCAGCCACACATACATTTCAAAAACACCACAAAAATAGACAAGTGCTTGTGGTTAAGACACTCAGCTGGGATTGAGGATGCCCAGGGTGCATCCAGAAAAGTGTGCATGTGCGTTTCCTTGGGGAAAATAGCAGTAGCACATAGTTGTGCTGCTGCTACTTGTCCCCAGGGAACGCCTGTGCACATGTGCTCTGGTTTGTGGCTGGTTGCCCTGGGCGGGGAAGGGGAGTCTGGGACCAGAACCTGAGCTGGCCCCAGCAGCCTTATCGGGGGTCCTGGGGGCCTCCCAGGGCTCCGACAGCAGTGATCCAGTCTGCAGAGCCTGGCCAGCAGCCGGAGCTTGGCTCTGGTCAGCCAGGCTTTGGTTTTGAGCAGCTTTCCACTGTGAGACTCCAGTACAAGATGTCAGGCTGTTACCATCAGGCTACTGGTGTCTCTGGGATGAAAACTGCTAATGGTCATGGCTTCATCCTAGTGTAGAACATGAATGTTTTGGAAATCTTGGTTTTGTGAAATGGGGGGAGGAGCTGTTTGCTGCCCTGTCTGCTAACGTCCTCATTGTATGGCACTTGCCCCAGAAAACTTTACACCTGGCATCATTTAATTGTAGACGAGCAGCTTTTTAATGTGTGCCTGGCTACATTCTTCACACAATATATGAGGAAAATATTACTATTCACAGAGCCCCTGCTTAGCAGCATAAAAGTAGTTGCCAGCATTGCCCCAGGCATTCGATATATCCCAGGACACCTTAATCAATCCAGTGAAATATA
>NW_017729027.1:10994834-11005670 GCF_001723915.1 Gavialis gangeticus
CTGTGACTGCTAGCTTGTCATTTATGGGCAGTTTTTGTACATAACATTGCAGTTCAAAATATACATCAGTTTTCACTGACAATGCTTTCTTCTAAAGAGAATAGAAATGCCAGCTCATTTTGGACTGAGAACTGGGCAGAAGAAAGTGATCTGGTTGGCATGTTGCTTAGGCACAGCGTGTAGCTACAGAGAAACAACTGCACAGGTTACAACTAGTTCCCTACTTGCTTTTAACTCAGCTCTATAAATCCATGGGAAAAGTTAATTAAACCTCATCCTTGTGCTAAACAGTGTACTCACTTTTGCATTAACCTCCAAGCCCTTTACCTTGTGACAACACACTCAGCTTTGTTTAGTAACACTAGTAACACAGTGCTGACCCTAGGGAACAGTCCCTTTTAAGAGACATGGCGTGAGCTAATTGGAGCAGAGGGCTTATGTAAAGTAATGCTGATCAGTTAGATCTCCTGACACTGAGAGAAGCAAGCCTCTGTCAGGCTCCTTGGCTCTCAGTAGTTTCTAAAGAATACAAGTACCTAGAGTAAAATAAACTAAGAAAATAGCCTGAGTGGAAGAATGGAGCTGTTAAAAGCTTTGCCAGAGCTGGAACTCTGGAAATATGATGATGCCAGAAGGTTGAAACAACACATTACTTTGCAAGCAACTGGTGTCAGCAAAAGGATTGTGGTCAGATCATAGCTTTATTTTGGACTGTAGCTTGTTCTGAAGTACTTGATGTTTTTAATAGTTTTTAATTGCTTTAGGCAGGGGACGCTAACTGTGAAACTGCATTACAGAAGCTGAGGAGTACAATACACAAAGAAGAACCATGAGTGAGATGTTTTAATTAAAATAATAAGGCAGGAACACGAGAGAGCTTATCTCATGAACCTTAGATCCATCACAGTCTTGCAAATGGGGAGCTACTTGAACTCCTGATGGAGAGATGTCTAACATATCCAGGCCATAACTGGGATGGGGAATAACATACTCGGATGGAAGCTACTGAAATTAACCAGAATTAACCCTTGACAAAATAAATAGGATTTCCCAAAGAGAGGAATTGATTTGGTTCAGAATAAGACTCATGGACAGTGGACTGTACTCTGACACTGCGGACATGAGAGAGAACCCAAAATACTAACTACAATAAAAGGGTTACTAACTCGGAAGGCATGCAGGTATGCTGATCCATATTTGGAGCTATTAAATTACAAAATGACACCACTCAAGTATATTGTGGATTTTAATCTGCTGACACCATGTTCAACAGGAAACCAAGAACAACAGTGTTAAAAACAGATGTCAGTGTCAGCAAGGACTTGTAAATATATAGATTTCATAGATGTCATTAGACATTAGGGCTGGAAGGGACCTCACAAGATCACTGGGTCCAGCCCTTTGCCTCAGGGCAGGAAGTCAGTTAGGGTCAAAGGATCCCAGCAAGATAAGCACCCAAATGTATAAAGGCACAGGCAAGGCATAACAAAATCTTGATATAACTGAGGCCCTTGGAACTGATCCATGCTACAGACAAATCTATACTACAGAGAAATTGTGAACCATTTTTCCAAATCGCAGAAGGGAGGGAAATAAGAGGCAACAAGCTGGCTGTTCCGCCTGAGGTCTGAGGCAGGCTAAGAGGGCTGAGCCCCAACACATGCTATATCAAAAACTGACTGCATTTCCTGACATGCTAAGCTGTATCCGAAGTGCCCACACTAACTGAAAAATGCTGTTACCTGCACTCATTGAGCATTGCAGTTAGTTTAGTTAAATGTTTGGCTGAGAAAGGAAGGTGTGGGAATCTGTGCATTCAGAAAGCTCTGATATTAGACATCTGGAATCAGCTGTTTGTGTTGTTTTCTCCCCATGTCTTAAACTTCATCTGAGCACTGTGTTAAAGGTTTAAGCAAGGCTGGTGGTGCTAAGGGACTTGTCTGGGGCCCTTTACACTGCAGTGAATTTCACGCAGGATGCTTCCGTTTTTGTCACAGAAGCAATGCTACTCAGTTAGCACTCAGATGCTGCATGGGCCAGACCTGTCAGACCCCTCAGCTCTGAGTGACTGCTGAAATGAGGAGAGAGAATTTTGTATGGTTCCAAACAGAAAAATCCCCAGGCTGCTCTCCAAAATATCCCACGCTGCTTTCCATGGCAGAGATGCTGTTCTGCATCTGATTCAACCTTTTGGGGACCACATCTTAACCATGTTACTAAATACTAATTCCATCTGATTGGCAATTGCCAATCAGATGCCATGCTAAAACTGCAGCAGAAGGGATGCCTTTTGCAGTCAGTAGCCACGATTTGAAAGATGATGCAGTAATGCACTTCAAGGGTAGCTGGACAAACTCCCCAAATCAGGGGAGGAAACAAAATATAAATATGCAGGTTGCGTATTTCTGAAAGCAGAGTGCCACATGGCCATTGGTGCATGTGCTATTTATTCCAAGTGACTTCTGTTTTGTTTTTTGTTTTGTTTTGTTTTGTTTTTTAGTAGACTCTCATGCAGGAGCAAGATACCTGAGTTGGCTTCAAATGGGAAGCAGTCTAGCTGAGCACAGAACTTTGTG
This sequence comes from Gavialis gangeticus, assembly GCF_001723915.1. Classification (NCBI taxonomy): domain Eukaryota; kingdom Metazoa; phylum Chordata; order Crocodylia; family Gavialidae; genus Gavialis; species Gavialis gangeticus. The sequence continues at coordinate 10,997,411 of NW_017729027.1, forward strand.
CAGGCCTGCTTGTCCTGTTTCCCAAATTACAGTTGTTAGATGGCTTCTGGGTGTGTGTTAGCTTATTAGGAGCTAATTTGGTTACCTTTGCATTGCGTTGTGCCTGTAGGCATATCCTTCCACTGCAAAATGCAATCCCCAGGTAAAGTAAAATAATGCAACAGGATACGATCTTGTTTTCAAGGTAAAAGGCTGTCTAAAGTGAGAACCAAAGCCTAGGTGCAAATCCTGCCCTCCCCGTTTGAACTGTAGTTATTTCATAGCACCCATCTTCACTATTTTGTGTGTGTGGGGGAGAGGTCCTTGTGAAACACTTTTATCCACTAAGGGTCCATACAAGGGCTTCCCCACCTCTTATGGCAGGGGTGGCCAACCTGTGGCACAAGTACCATATCATGGGTATCTTCTGTGCATGTAGCATGCAGCAGATAAGGGAGGGGACAGGCAACACATCAGCAGATAGGACAGGAAGCAGAAAGTAGAGCAGGAGATCAGAAGGAGCACATGGCAAGAGCAGAACCCAGAGGAGATTGGACAAAGAAAGTGGAACAATGTAGCACTCAGGGAGGATGCACGGTTAATTTGTGGCATGCCCAAAAAGCTTGGCCCCCACTTTGTTAGAGCACCACACTAAGGGTTTAAGCAAGCTCCATGGTGTTGCAGATCTTGCTTATGTCCATTGTGCTGCAGTGAACTTCACCCAGGAGCTCATTTCTTGGCACTGTCACACAGTTAGTGGGACAAAGCGGAAGTTCCTTTTTGGGGTATGCTATGCACTCTGGTGTTCTGCTCAAAGGTTATTTTAAAAGACAAGGGAAGGAGTTAGCCATGTTTGTCTGAAATCAAACAGAAGGCAGGACAGGGTGGCTTAAAGACTAACTTGTTCAAAAGGCATAAGCTTTCATAGGTGACGGCTCACTTCATCAGATACTATCATTCATAGCTATTCATAGCATCTGAAGAAGTAGGCTCTCACCTCTGAAAGTTTTTGCCTTTCTGAATAAGCTAGTCTGGTCTGCCATGCCTTATGCTTAAAACCATAAGGGACTAGGAGGGTAAGGTGTGTTTAGGGTTGGGGTTTGTTTTTGTTGTTTTTGGTTTGATTTTGCTTCAGGGATTTTTGTTTAGTGAAAATGTTTCTCAAATTTAGCCACCTCAGTTTCATTGGCAATCTGGATACAAGAGACTCTTGTAACACAGAGGATGGTTTCATGTAACAGCAATGGTTTCATGTTGGAGTCTGGGCTGAATAAAAATGCCTAAAGGAAACAGAGAGCACACATTTTTGGAAAGCAAACAGGATTTTAGTTTCAGTGCTAACTTTGTCCCTGGGCAAATGCTGGCAGTCTGAGGAATGTACCGTATGAACTCTCAGTACTTGAAAGTCTGTGTCTCCACCTCTTTGAGGCTCTTCAGCTGGAGATAGTCATAATCTGGTTACCTATGCTGATAGTGCAAGAAAAAAAGTTGTCTGCAGTGCTAGTGACTGGTCTGGCATGGGTGAGCTAGGCAAAGCTTCTCACCAAGGCTAGGGACAGACATTCAGAAAACCTGAGCCTGAACTGATTCAGTCTTTGCAGGTTAGTCTAACCTGGCTACGCTAAATCACTTTGTAACTGTACAGACATCCCAGACATGGAGGCACATGCCTGCAGTGGTTTGGGCTAGAAGCAGGGGGGGGAAGACTACAGCAGCCCTCCTTTCTTTTCCACAATGCTGAGCTGAGGGGGGTGTGGCCAGGCCCCAGCAGGACACTTTGATTAGGAAGGGGTTCCCCCTACTTCTGACCAGCCCAGCAAGGAATTGATAAAAGTGTTTAGCACCCCTAACTCAGTGTTTATCACCTCATTAAGAAAACAACAGAGGGATATTACCAGCTACCTGTTGATTCTGCCTTTGTGCCACAGCACAGAGCGTAGCCAGCATGTGGTCTGCAACTAATGCTAAGAGGTGGCTGTAAGGCAGAGGGGATGGGGAGGGAGGGGAGAGGGGAGCAGGGATGCTTTCAGTCTGTGATGAACTGCAGCCAGGGAGCAGAGGGGAGAAGCCTGCCCTGCTGTGAAGCAGAGAGCCCTGCTCTGCCCAGCTCAGAGAGCATGCCGAGATGCCGGGGGTGTCTGGTTTAACTTAAATCAGCAAGGGGTCTGGGACAGATGTTCCATAAACCAGTTTGACCCAAATCAGTTACATCTGATGCTACATTCAACCAGGTTTATCGGTTTCAACCATTTTCAAACTGGCTTATGTGCACTGAATATCTGTTCTGTTAAAGTTTCCAATCACTTAAACCAGTTTATGTGTAATGTCTGTCCCTAGGTCTTGTCATGGCTGCTCCAGCAGCAGTCCTGGCTTTTCAGAAGCATAGCAAGGGTGGAGCATGGTGCTTCTGTCCTTCTTGGCACTGTCACACAGTTAGTGGGACAAAGCGGAAGTTCCTTTTTTGGAGTATGCTATGCACTCTGGTGTTCTGCTCAAACACTGCACTCCTCTGCTTTCTGAGGTGGGGGACATGTTTTCACCTGCTCTCTGACACACCTAAAATAGCAGTAGTGATCTTTTAATGACAGGTGAATCATTAAAAGTCAGAGTATTTGACATCTGACATGGACAGGGTCCTTTTACATGTATTTGTCATAAAAGTTATTTCAAAGAGCAGTGTGCCTAAGACTTAGTCGTGCTATAGTAGAATGTGTAACTCCTGTTCAGCCCTCTAGATGCCAGCATCATACAGTACATCCCGTCAGTTCCTGTAATACATAATGGACCAAGAACATCCAAGGCTTAACTCCACTGGACTTCATTATAGTAGGTGTGCCCTGTGACATGAAAAGGGATGGTTCTTAAAAATCAGTTAAGATAGAAATTAGTCATTTTCTTTAAAGCATGCTCTCTGGGTTTCTTATAGGTGATCCATCACATTTAATGTATATCTTGTTTATGCACTGATAGGCTCCAATCCAGAGTGAACGTGAAGATGGTCATGTTTTTTTTGAGAGAGCAGATTTCTCAGGGGTAGCCTTGCCAGACAATTCTGTAGTTACTTATCCATACATTACCAACCCCAAGGGGTATCATTTTCTCTCCCTGTCACCTATGGCAACTCACACATGGGAAGAGTGTGTCAGCTAAGGAGGCTTCTTCCACAGTTTACTGTCTGCCAAATAGGAAGTCTCAGAGGGGCTGTGCAGTCCGCTGGATTTCTGGATGGTAGCTTCAAAATACATTATTTCATAGCCATTAGAAAAGAGAAGCTCTGTAAGCCAATGTTTTCTCTCCCTTCCCTCTCCCTGATCAGAATTAGAGTTGTAGAATCATAGAAAACTAGGATTAGAAGGGACCTCAGGAAGTCGTCTAGACCAGTTCCCTGCTCAGGACAATATCCTCCCTAGCTAAATCATCCTAGTTGTCTGTCTAACCTGTTCTTGAAAACTTTGGGAACACCCCTCACACACAACTACAGGACATAATTCCAGAAACACACTTTGACTGCCACTGGTAAAGTCGGGGAATAAAGGCATTGTCAATGTCCTGGAGACAGAATTTTCTGACACGGGGATTCGGAGGAGGCAGTCCACCTAGCAGTCCCAGTGGCCTGCTACTATTGTGATAGATCACCTCTGGGATGCTTGTCAAGTTTTCCTACCCCCAACCTATTCTGCTGCATGCCATTTGGGAGAAAAAACCCCAACTTTAGCCCACAAGTGGAGGGGAAGCCCATGGATACTATAGTGATGGAAGAGCTAAATATGTTTCTAAGTGGAACACCTGCTCTCATTAGGGAACTAAGTCTGAGAATTGAAAGCTAGGACATTATTTTCTATCCTCTCCCTGTGTTGGGAATGCACAGGACTTTGCCAATATAGGAAACGGTAAAAAAAATCTATTAAAACTTTTTTATGATGAAATTATATTTTTGTTTCTATCAGCATGGCTGAAATTGGGTATTTTCCTTAAATTTTCTATTTTTTATCAGAAAACCCAAAATAGGTACAGGGTTTTTTTTTCCAATAACAAGGATTGTTGGGTTTTTTTCCTGCAAGGAGAGAAGAGAGTATCTTCTAGAATCTCTAATTAGAATAACTCTAATTAGCATAACATTAAGACTAGTAACTTAAGCCCGATCCTCAGTTACGCAAGGCCCCTTTTAACTATTTTGGCAAAACAAAGAGCCTTACAGTAGGTGTAACTCTAACTTACCTCTGTTCTGAGGAACTTGCCCACTACTGGAGTGGTGCAAAAGGCATAAATATACAACCAGCTGTATTACTGGAAATCTATTAAAGTACTAGTTACAACTGTCTTAATATTGCCAAATTTCTAAACAGCTCAGGGATATCTGGATTATTTTTCCCTGTGTGCTCACAATTGTCCTTTCCTGCCAGAGCTATACAGGGCACAGTCTCTGGAGCAGAAACATATTTTTTTTTCAGCTCTTTACTGATAGTGGCAGAAGGCAGGACAGGGTGGTACTTTAGAGACTAACTAGTTTAGAGTGTCATAAAGCTTTCAGAGACAAGAGCTGACTTCCTCAGATGCTATGAATGGACTTGCAGAAAGCAGGGATTCTAAATAGAAAGGAATTTAAATACAAAGGCAAGGAGGAGGAGGCACAACTGAGAATCTGAGAATGGTGAAGGTGAATTCAATAGGTCAATACAGATAAATAAGACAATTAAACCCCTGAGGTACACACAGGTTATAAAAACTAGTCTAGGTAATGGGATAAGAATCCAGAGTCTCTGTTGAGACCATATGTAACACAATACAGTTTGTAGATGATTTTTTTTTCAGCAGTTTTGTGTTTGAGGGGTTTTTTTAAGTTTTGCAGTTTGTAGTTTAAGAACAGCTACTCTGAGGTCAGCAATGGACTACCCAGGGAAGTTAAAGATTTCTGCCACAGGGTGTTATGTCTTTCTGGAGTCAAAGCAGTATCTAGCCATTCTTTCAAGTAGCATGTCCAGTATCGACAGCAGAGGGGCTGCGTAAGGAGATGATGGTGCATATATGGGGAGAGAAGCAGGTATTTATAACATTGCACGTTCATTCATCTCCAGATTTGCATGTGTGACAAAGGCAAAGAGGGAGAATGAGGTGAAGTGTCATAAGTGTATTTCCCTGCTCATATTTACAATATACACATGCATTTAAATACAGGCTTCAAATGAAATTTCCTTCTTGGTTGCACTATTTTTACAAGGCAACTACTGATTTCAGTTACACTCATGTAAGTGAGAGTAGAATCAGGTACCTACCTTTACCAACCCATGTTTATATGTTGTCCCAGGGGGACGGAAACAAGGATGCGGGAGACCCCTCCCATGGGAAGACCCTGGACAGAGACAGCCCATCCCTGCAAGAAAAGCTCTGAAGACAGGGAGAACTTACCTGTTTCCGGCCAGGAAGAGACGGGCAAGCCGTGCTGGGATGGAGCACCTGCGTGGTTCATGAGCCATTTTTATTTCTGGCTAAAAGTGGCATGGGCAGATGACATCATCTCAGGACACTGCCCGACTGAAATAAAAGCCAGTGGCAAAAAGACAGCAGGGAAAGCACAGCGGGGAGCAGGCAACAAGAGTGCTTCCCACACTGGACACAGACTGTGCCAGCTGCCACCGAAGGACCCAGGGATGGACCCATCGGAGGGGCCCATAACTGAGTGAAGAAGCAAGGACGGGGTCAAGGGACTGCAAGAGCCACAGACACCGTACCAGTGAGTGGGGCCAGGCCAAGGCCCTACCCCCCCACCACCCCACCACCATCTTTTCCATTAATTTCTTCCTTTCCTTTTACTTTTGTGAATTTCCCAGAGGGACCCTGAGACAAGGGTCAGGGCCACAGGCAACACTCCAGAGCTAGGAGCAGCAGGGGTAGCATGGCAGGCAGCTGGGCAACAAAGGGAGACCCAGTGGAATAGCAGGGACAGCCCAATGTCCCTGAAGAGACATAGAGCTGGAAAAAGTTATCAGGAGCCTAACAGACAAGGAGAGAGCAGGAGTCAACACTGGAGGGCGAGCCAACTGACCACCAGCATCCTAGAGGCTGGCGCATGGCTGGGGTGTAGGGGAGATGGAGCCCCATGAATACCCACCAGGGAATGCAACCGACCCATGAGGGACTACAGGAGGGGACGCCACCACTGAAAGAAAGATTGAAGTTGTAGCAGGCGAGCTTCGGGGAAAATGTGACCCCTCATTGAGACCACAGGAACAAGCACAGCAGCCAACCCCGGGCACCCATTCCAAGGTGGCACAAGAGCACCTCCTTAAGACCAGGCAGGCACAAATGTATATTAAATTAAGATCAACAAAGGCGAGCCTTAAATACAAGTCTAGCTACTGATATTGTTTCTCTTGAGATCTGTAGGAGTTCAAGGACCACAGATTTTCCATTTTCTGATGTCTCTGAATTAATCCAAAGTTAAAATGAGTCCATGTTTAATTCATGCATTTAACAAATGCATTTTTGTTGATCCACCCATGCAATATCTTTGGGAAATATGCTGAACTGTCAATGTTAAGATCATCGAAGACTAAAACTAAAAAATGGCAACACTTTCTACCAAGATGTTGAAAGTAAATATTAAGATAATCTCTATTAATCCTTCATTATAGCTCTAAACAAGAGATTCCATTAGTGTAAATAATGAAAAAACTGATTATTCAGGAATAGTTACTCTTGATATATACTGATATAATTCACAGTGCTAGGTGTTCACCAGCGACCTGATTCTCCATGTCACTAAACACTCTAGCCCCTGTTCATCAAGGCATTAAAGTGCATGCTTAATTTCCAAGTGACTATTTATATGTGTCATTTCTATGCCCCCCAACTCCTTCAGTGCCACTCTGATCACCTTCCTCTGCCCAATCTGCTGCTCTGCTGTCTGCCCTCTGCATCCTGCTGGATCTGATGCCATGCTGACTGTCCCCCCCTCTGATCTGCTGCATGTCACACACAGGGGCTGCCCATGTAACTTGCAGCACATATACATGGATTGGCCATCCTCTGCTTTTGTGATTTGCTTACCCAGGGCTGGAACACACAGCACTGAGTTCATATACCAGCCTAAGAAAATAATCAGGCTGCCAAAATAGGAAATGGAAGAACTGATAAAACAACACTCTGCAATATTTTCAAACATGTAACCAAAACATTTCCGGAAAAAGAAAATCTGTGTTGTTAAAGAAGGTTGTAACTGGATAATAGACCTACTACTACTGAAATCCTCTTGTGCTGCCCTTCTAGTTAAATGAACAGAGGCAGAGGAAAGTTACTAGGAGGTTCAGGGGAATTTAGAAAGGAGACTAAAAGCTTGGCTTGTGTAGCTGAGCAAAACACAGGCTGAGAGGAGATACAATTTTTATTTATTTATTTATTTATTTATTTAGAAATACATTTGGGGTGAAAATGGCAAATGGAGGAAAAGAGCTAAGCCAAAGGACAATATTGGCAGAAAAATAAATGGGTATGAATTGGCCATGAATAAATTTAAGATGGAAATTAAAAGGCTGTTTCTAACCATCTGAGCAGTAAGCTGCTAGTAAGGCTTTCCAGCTAGAGCAGTGGACATAAAAAAACCCTTTACTTACAAGACGGAACCTCATCCCATTATGAAAGGACTTGAAGCTGTCGACAGTGATAGCAGGGTCTGGACCCAATGACGCACAAAATCCCTTCCAGTGCTATATTTCTTAGTGCCAAAGTAAACATTTTGTGAATTTTGCTTTGCTGACTCTCATGGGAAGGGATCTCAATCAATATTCTACATTTTCCTTTGGAGTATTCATAGTTAAAATAGCGGAAATGATCATTTAGGCTTGAATATTAGTGGCACTACAAAGCTCTTTATCTGAGTAGTATATTTCACACAGATATAATCCAACATAGATATATTAGTACTCATCAGTGAATATGGGTGTAAGAAATGAGGTGCCTGGGGTTGCCCAGGGTCCCACCCTGGTTCCTCTTCTGGCACATCTTGTAAAAATTGATGAGGGGAGGCTGCCCGCAAGGGCTGGGGAGCCAAAGCTGCATATTCTTTCTCTCTGTACTAGTTCTTTATGTCCTACTCTCCTTTGGGGATAAAGTTGTGGCCTCCTTCCACCTCTACAACTATGCTTATGCTTCACAGAATTCATAGATTTCATAGCCATTTGGGCTGGAAGGGACCCCAGAGGAAGATCGAGTCCAGCCCCCCGCCCCAGAGGCAGGAAGTCAGCAGGGATCATAGGATCCCAGCAAGATAAGCATCCAAATATGT
>NW_017729027.1:11006957-11009943 GCF_001723915.1 Gavialis gangeticus
GCCAGCTTTACGGCAGATGGTGAAGGTGATCAGTTCATGATCACTGTCACCCAGCTTCCCTTCGATTGTTAGGTTGCCAATTATGTCATCCCTGGTTGACAGTATGAGGTCGAGCAGTGCTTTACCTCTTGTCGGCCCATAGACTTACTGCGTCAGATAGAGGTCATCCACACATGAGAGAAAGCTTTGTGACCGCTCAGATTTGGCTGAGCGCTCCTCCTATGAGATATCTGGGTAGTTAAAGTCTCCCATGACAACCATACACCGGGATTGTGCGGCCTTAGCCAATTCCCTGGTGAACTCCTGGTCGAGGTCTTGACTCTGGGTAGGGAGTCTGTAGTAGACCCCCCCTGCGCTGTGATCCCCATGGTTTTTAACACAGAAGGTGTCAAGTCATCCACCATGGGTGCCAATGTCAGCTTGCAGGGACATGTAGCTTTCCTTGACATACAGAGCTACGCCCCCGCCTCTTTTGTCCACTCGATCCCTCCTGTACAGGGTATAGCCATCTATACCCGTGGTCCAGTCATGGGTGGAGTCCCACCAGGTCTCTGTTATCCCAATGACATCGTAGTTATTTGCATTTAGGAGGAGAACAAGTTCTTCCTGTTTATTCCCTAGGCTCCTAGCATTTGTGTATAGACATGCACGTGTCTCCTTGGGGACTCTTGCTTTGCCTACATTTGGTTCCAGGGCTGGTGCTGTGGTGGGATCCCTTATGTGCCTTGGCCTGCTGGCTTTACAAGGGTTGCTCAGTGGGCCAGCAGTGGCAGTAGTCCCCCCATCCCCCAGCAGGCTTAGTTTAAAGCCCGGTGGAGCAGGTCAGCCAGTTTAGCTGAGAAGAGCCTCCTCCCCAATGGAGAGAGGTGGAGACCATCCCTTCCCAACCGCTCGCTGCCTCTCTCTCCAAAGAGCGGATTGTGGTCATGGAAGCCAAAGCCTTCCCGATGACACCACCGCCGCAGTCTTTGTTTGACTACCTGGATCCTCCTCTCCCTCCTCAGCCCATAGCCCAAGACTGGGAGAATCGAAGAAAACACCGCCTGTGTCCCCAGACCCTTTAGCCCTGCACCCATATCCCTGAAGCACCTCATGACCCGGCTAGGAGAACTCATTGGTGCCCACATGGATGAGGAGCATGGGATAGTGGTCTGTGGGCTGGAGGAGTTTAGGGATCGTCTCCGCAATGTCACGGATGCGGGCCCCTGGGAAGCAGCAAACTTCCCGGCCTAAGGGGTCAGGGCGGCAGATTGCCCCCTCAGTCCCCCTCAGGATGGAGTCTCCCATGACAAACACTTTGCGTTTGGTCTTGGGGAGAGTTGGACGATAGCTAGTGTCCTCTGTGTTGCCTGTGGAAGCTGGCAACTCAGCAGGCTCTGCTGGGGCTGCGAGAGGTTCATACCTGTTGCAAAGTTCCAGCGGGGCAGGGGCCTTGGTGCGGTGGGCCCTGGGGCCCTTGACCACCTTGGTCCAACCCTGTGGCTGGACAGAAGGGGAGATGTTTCTCTGTACACTGTTCTGTCCCATACCAAGGCCTCAGCCCTCTTGGTTTTAGCCTTCCTTTCTTCTGGCTGCCCACCTCCAGCCCCAGTCCACTGATTTGGGGTCAGCAATCTTGGCTTCAGCCCTGTTGGTTCTCTGTGTCTCTGGAACCCTGGGCCCTGTGTCTCTAGCTCTGGAGCCGTGGCCCTTGTACCTCTCACTCTGGACTAGCCCTTAGCCATCAGAGGTCAACAGTGACTTTGGGAGAGTGTGAGGAGTATGGAGACAAGCCTAGAGAGCTGCTTGATCCCACAATTGGATCTTCAGACTGCCATTTTTTTATCTCTGGGGAGCTCCGAGGAAATTGGTGGGGATTTACATGGGAGGCATGACCTGTATGCATGAAGTTCACTGCAGGATTAAGGCCTAAATTAATTTAGGGAAGAAGTCAAGGTGGCAGATACAGGCTGAGAGCTCAAAAGCCTTGTAATTACAGTGACAGGAGTATTGGTTACATAATGAAAATCTAAACAACTAAGTAAAGATCATTCCTCATTCAACCACACTTACATCATTGTGCAGCTATAAGGCACCATCTGTGTACTGAAAATAATTCTGAAGATCTCTTCAGCTGTAACAACTGCCTTTAAATTGCTCTGCAAAACTCTTCACCAGCAAATCAGCTTCTGCCAGTCTATTTTTACTCTTGGGTTGCACACGTGTGTGTTTGTGTGTTTAACTTTTGTCAGTTCAAAAGCATTTATTCTGCTGAAGGTTTATATAAATGGAAAACGAACTTAACTCAGCTGGATGATTTATGGCAGTTAGTGCCATCACAATGAATAGGAAATATGCACTTTAGCAAAAATCTTTGCAAACTCACGTTTAGTGGAGATTATCCTTTGTCAACAGCAGTAAGAGGACAATGTGTGTGCGCTGGCAAAGAAAATTTGAGGTAAATAAGAAAAACAGACTCCTCTACAGGTAACACTTCTTAATTAGACAATTTGCAGCTTAATTATATAACTACAGTAATATGATTGAGCTCATTAGTATGCTGTGGGATTTTAAATGTAAATCACAGAATCATAGAATCATAGAAGTAGGGTCGGAGGGGACCTTGTAGATCTTCAAGTCGGACCCCCTGCCTGGGCGGGAGAAAAGACTGGACTCAAATGAGTCCAGCCAGGTAGGCATCAAGCCTCTTCTTAAAGACCCCAGGGTAGGAGCCAGCACCACTTCCCTTGGAAGTTGGTTCCAGATCCTAGCCACCCTAACTGTGAAGTAGTTCTTATGGATGTCTAATCTAAACCTACTCTCCAATAATTTGTGTCCATTATTCCTTGTTATGCCAGGGGTTGCTAGGGGAAACAGTGTCTCCCCCAAACCCTTCTGGTCCCCCCTAGTGAGTTTATAGACAGTCACCAGGTCCCCCCTCAGCCTTCTCTTGTGAAGGCTGAACAGGTTTAGGTCCCGCAGTCTTTCATTGTAGGGTCTGCCCTGT
>NW_017729027.1:11010754-11025028 GCF_001723915.1 Gavialis gangeticus
GTCTGGAACCAGCTTCCATGTGAGGTGGTGCAGGCTCCCACCCTGGGGGTTTTTAAGAGGAGGTTGGATGACCACCTTACTGGGGTCATTTGACCCCAGTGCTCTTCCTGCCATGGCAGGGGGTCGGACTAGATGATCTGCTCAGGTCCCTTCCGACCCTAGAAACTATGAAACTATGACCTGCCCCTAATGAAATCAGAACTATTAGTTATTAGCTTTTTCTGATGAGCCGTCAATGTCCTCTTACACAGACCGAATGCACATTGTGCTGCTTCTTTTTAAACACACCCCCACACACCCTTACTAAAGGTAAAGTAAGCTGTAAGTAAGCTGCAAATAAAGACATGGTCTTTTACAGCAATGACTGGGGTATTTGGAAAGAGCTGTAATTCTTTCACCATTCATACCAGGCTGTTCACTTCACAAAATGGATTTAAACCCTGAATGAGAAGGGATGGCATTTATGTGCTGTAAGAGTATATGCTGGTGGGACTGTGTTTGTACCTACCTCATTTCTGAGTTTTTTACATTGTTACCTTCTGAGGACAGTTGGCACTGATATCAGCAGCAAAAGATGAGGAAAAAAACTGGCTGCCTGTGCAGTTTTCTTAGCTGTAGATACTTTGGCTATCCAACATGCTAATCGCCATGCTTCCAGAAAAGGATGATATAAATATTCCATTAACGAAAGAGAAAGCAGGGAGTGTCTGATGGATTAATAGACTGAAAAGAAGCCATAACATCTTCTGCAAATGGTGTTTGTTGTAGTTTCACTCAGTATCAGCTTGACACTGTTCACCACCAATTGATCAGAACATCCTATAAAATGCAACAAAAGTCACTTGAACAATTTAAAAGAAACATTAATGTGTTATCCCTTTGTACAGCATGGTTCAAGATTTAAAAAATGATAACATTCCTTTTAGAGCAATATCTAGAGACCTCTATAATTTAATAGCGTTGAATTCGCACAGGACTTTTCCATAATTCATTATGGATTTGAATCATATCCATTGTTCACAAATTATGAAAGTAACTAGCTTACAATAAATTTAATAGCCACAACAGCAAATCGGAGCCAAAGGCTTGTATATGTAGCACAATATAAAGCATCTGTATATGACTATTGCAGATGGAAATGAAAATCTGACTTTATTAAGGGATTGTCCAAAGCCCATGAAATCAACAATGGGAGTCTTTCCATTGACTTGTGTCAGAAAAAGTAAGAATTACAGTCCCAGAGAAACCTTCATCACTTAGAAAGTCTTGCATAGTGATGGGAAAGCCGGTGAAAATGCATACACACTTACAAAAGAACTCTGACCCCGACGCTTTTATTTAAAAGCCTTGTTAGAAGATTTTCAGATCCATATTACATCTTAGGATGGAAATTTCTTTTGTATATGGCAGATCCTTGAATAGTGCAACAGACCAAATGTATCACCATGTGGAGAACATGAAGCAAAACAGCCAGTCTTAAGTTTCTTTCATGGACTTCTAAAGGTGCATAGCATGAAGACAGTGCCTTTGTGCACATGCCATGGAAATCACATGCAAAGTATTGTGGGTATGAAAGTGCATTCCACTAGTTTTACTTGGAAGCAATGAGGCTATACACAGAAAATAAGGAACATCTGGTCACTCTTTCACTTGTATAAGCTTAGATTAATTGCCATCTCTTCAGCAAAAATGTGGCTGCTTCTGCTCATTGGTACAGATAGTAAATCTGAATCTCCAAATTCCTTCCAGTCTTTTTATTTTAAATAGACTTGGTCCAGTCCAAACCTTGCTATAAGCTGACAGCTCCACCTGCTTCAGAGGACCTATTTTGATTTACATCAGTTGAGGATCTGACCTGCTTTTCTGTATGGGTTGATCTTTCTTTGTAAGCCTGACTACCCACTGCGTGTTAATGTCCTCTTGTATTTATTTTCTCATAGCAGGTGACAAACCAGAATACAGGGGAATCACAGCAATGTTTAGGCCAGAAGTAACAGACCAGTTTCAGTGGGCAAATACAAAGGGGTGTAAATTCTACGTTACAAAGTGATCTAGGGCACCCTTGATGGATGTAACTTATATTGACTGTAAGGGATGAAAGAAGGCGCAAGTTACATCCATTTAAGTTCATTTAACCAAATATTCAAAACTCCAAAGTACCCCAGTAAATATTCATTCCAGTGTGCTGACTGGAATGGTCCTGATTATATTCATTCCAAATAAGCACAATAAACTTGAGCTTTATAAATTAAGTATATAAAAATCCCCACTATGGGGGTCCCTTTCTTCAGCTGGTACAAAATATCATAAGTTCCCTGATTTCAATTTACCACCCAAGAGTTTGCCCCTAGCTTCCTTGATGCTCATACCAATGGATGTAGTATCAAAACATATGCTGTAAGCCAATGAGTTGCTCCTGTGTTTTTTTTTAATTTGGGGACTTAGGCCTGCTTGTGAAGGCATGCAGGGTATCACAGTTCCCTCTAAGCCAAGAGGAACTAAGGATGCTCAGTCCCTTGCAGAAGAGGATGCATACTTTTTGCTCAAGGGGTGATGTAGTAATAGAAGTACTGTGGCACTCCCATCCATCCAGGGCTGACTGAACTTGACTGTTTCTAGAGCAGTGGTCCTCAACTTTGCTGGACTCAAGGCACCATTGCATTCAAGGCACCCATCAAAAAATGCCAGTCCTTAACTTTCACTCATTTATTGACTCCAGAAAAATAACAGAGCTATTGTTCTACTGCAAAGAAGTCAGACACAAGAGGTCAGTGTTCTGGACACTGTAGATTCCTATTTGAAATCTCTGGTTCTGTCTTATGAGTCATATGTAGGTGTTTGCACACCTAATTGTGCAGTAACTCACAGCACCCTTGAAAATATCTCACAGAACCCCAGGGGGGCCCAACACCCTGGTTGAGAATCACTGTGCTGGAGGGAACTTTGGGCTGGATAAGGATTAAGAATATTATTTCTCTATTTTCTTTGGCACACATTACTACAGAGTCCAAGTGACTTCTTTCATTTAAAACATTATTTATTAGGTAAACAGAGTTGTAACATATAATTTGAAACTCCACATGATTTTATACAAACTGTCTAGAATGTGCTCACATTTTACTCTGCCCTCCCCAACCCACCAATTACAAAACATTTATGCTGTCACAAAGAACATCAGTTCTGGATGTATGATGTCACAGGAATATTACGGGAACTGTGCAAACCAGAGGCTTTACATATTAGACAGGACAAAGCATTAGAAAATAAACAGTCCAGCTCAGTCTTCCATTGGCAGGGGACATGGTGCCAGTCATCTAATAGGCTGATCTGTTTTCTCATTTCTACATTTCTTATTCTTTACATAAGAGAATATTCTGTGCCATATCCTCCCTACTTTCCTCAGGCAGGTAATTCTAATGAAATTAGTGGGACTAGTCAAGCAAATATAGGGCTGGACACATGGCATGTGCGCTGATACATGACCAGTTGTCACGGGGTAGAGAATGTTTCCAGGATGGATATTACAGTGGCTCACCACTAAGTGGCAGGCAGTATGGAATAGCCTATTTGCCTTGAGCAAATGCTTACCCCAGGATAAGCTGCAAACACACAACGCTAACATTAGTGGCACTTACACCAGTATATTTTTATTCCTGGTTTTCTCCTGGACCAATTGTAAGCCAGCTCTGAGGGAGTTATGTTAATGCAGGGCTTTATCTTGAATGTTTCCCCCACTTCTTTACACTGGTGTAAACAGGTTGCGTCCAAGGCCTAAAACTAACAAGATTTGGCATTTCCTGGAGAAAAAGAGGAGAAACTTACAACAAAACCCCCAAAAATATAACATCTCACAAAAACCCGTCTTTACTCTTTTAAGCCAAAACTTCTCTCAGCCAAATGGAAACAAAAATTGAAGCAGTTTGGATGCCAATTGCAATGCCTTAAACCAGGGATGCTCAACCTCCTCCCCACAGGGCAAACTTGGGCCACACAGCCATGCCATCTGGCCCTCTAAGCTCCTCACCGGCCAGGAAATTTGGCAGCAGGGAAGCAGGGGAATTAATACAGCTATCCTTCCCCACTGCCAAAGTCTCACAGCCCACATCCTGTGCCACAGTTGGAGTGTGCCACACCCCCTCCCCACCACAGGCTGTGTTGGGGCTGGGTCAAATCCCCTTCCCCAGCCCAGCTGTGTTGGGGACAAGCTGCCCCCCCACCCTCCCTGCACAGCCAGATGGGGCAGGCGCCAGATCAGGACCACTAGCAAGATCCAGCCCATGGACAGACCAGGCACCAGCCAAAAGGTTGGGCACCACTGCCTTAAAACTCTCGTCAAAAACTTAAGATTCCTAAATAAGTGAGCTGAGTCTAAGAACCGCTGAGTGTCTGGCAGCTCCTTTTAACAGGAGCTCCGGGGGGGCATACAGTGACTGGATCAGTTAGTGTTGCCTAACAGTGGACCTGGGAGGGTACCTTTAGGCTCCTATTTTTATATTTTTTACATGAATCAACCAGAAGAAGATTATTTTAAAACATTTCTCTTTTTTTTTTTTTTATTAAAAATGAAGTGTAAATTCCAGATTCACAAAGGGGCTTAGGCACAGCGATGCTCAGTGTTGCCACACCTATCAAGTACTCCGCTCCTGGAATGGAAGCATGGTCCCTGCATGATGAATGGGGTGAGTACAGGATTCACCACAGCCAGAAACACTGAGCATGGAGACCCCATCCAGAGCAGGGAACTGCAGTCCCACCTCTTTCTTGGACTTTGGCACCCGACTGCAGCCCTGAGTTAGGTGCCTATGGGAGACTAGGATTTGCAGCTTGAAACTGGATCCTGGATTGAGAGGCCCAAGTCATCCATCTGGTTATGGACAATTGGCTCACTCTTTTCTTTTAAATAATGCCAGGAGTAGAAACCATTTTGTACATAATAACTAAGCATAAGAGCACCTGTCCAGAAAGTCAGAAAATGGAGTTCTAGGCCCGCCTCAGCCTGAGGTGGTTCAAATTTGCACCTCCCATCTGCCAGGAGAGTACCCTAATAGCAAATCAAGAGGATAAGTTGGTGTGAAGAGCATCCTACAACTCTCCACTTCAAACAGTGCCAAAGTGCAACAAAAATGCAGAGTCGTGGGCAACAGGAAGGAACACATGCTCTGCATGTACTCTAAGCTGTACAGTATTATGTGAGACCAGAACCACCCCTTCCTCCTCTAGCTGTGTTTTTGAAAGAAACTGGCTGTGCCCCCTCTGCTTTGCACCAAACTCCATGTATTAGATTCAATTTGAACAGGCCCCTCACAGGACTTTGGTCCAAACCTACCCCATTTGTGTCTCCCAGTGGGCTGGCATTGGAGACAGATGCTGATATGCCTAAGCCAACCAAAATGGGGGCAAGTTCTGTAGCAGAATTTTTGTCACCCAAGTAAGTTCACAGGTGCAAAAATAAAGTTCAGAGATGTAGACTCAGGTGCTAAAACAGCTGGAGAGGAAGTGGGAAGAGGTTCGTCTGGTCCCTTGGACTAAGAGGCCAGATTCAAATAGGAATTTAGGCACCTTAGATGCTTAAACAAATACTGAAATCAATGGAAGTTTAAGCATCTAAGGTGCTGGCCCTAGGCATTAGAATGCTGTCTCACTTGCACAGTAGGCAGCTATGCCATGTTTTGGGGTACGGTCCTCCAAAAGTCAGAAAAAAAATATCCAAAAAGCATTTCAGCCCTACAACTTGTGTCTTACTGTTCTTAGGCCCCACACTCATTTTTTAATTTTTTTTACTGACTTCAACAAACTTACAAATTCTTGAGTTCTTGGCCTAAATGCAAATAAGATGCACCTATAGTAACAGCCCTACTTCAGGCAAGGCACTCTCCAATATTTTGTGGCACCAATTTCACTTGTTAAAGTACAGCAAACATACCTACTAAATGCACTGGTACAGTGAACGTTCAAGCACATCCCCTCAAATCAAATGCTTCCTCTGACAATTGTGCGACAGTAAACCAATACAAGTGGATGGCACTGATTTCCTACAAGGTAACCAAGGCAAAAAGGAAACATTGCTGGTTTTGTGTAAGGACCAAATTCTGGCCTTGGGAAACTGACAGGGTGTCTCAGTGAAGCATGCAGGACATGTAGGCACACATTTAGAAACAGGTGTAGGATTTTAAGTCAGATTCCAAGTTCCTTACCAAATCAAATTCCCATTTCTTTAATGGCATTAACTCTGCCATTTTCTGGCGTTTAATTCATAGTAGGCCTGATACTGATCTTCAGCCAGTTTGAACTGGGACAACTACTGGGACAGGCTCAGAATCAGGACGATTTCATTTTTGATGTAATTTTTTGTACTGCTAATTTTTTTAAGTAATACTTGTCATTTCTTTCATCTACTGTCTCTAGCTTCAATGAGGCTTTTGTTTTAAATTCGTTGAGATGCATAATTATAACATTGGTTAAAAGGAAATCTAGGTCACTTTGGACACGTCTACACATTCATTAATGCACGCTAGTTACTGTGCATTTAGTTTAGTACTTGCTTAATGAAGAACTAACTAAATGCACAGTAACTAGCTAATGTGCAGTAGTACCGATGCGTGGTTTTTTTGTGACGCTTACTGAACAGTAACCTAATAATACTGCACAGGGTGTATTAGCACGGTTTCTGACCAGCACATGACTGTGCAATGTTATTAAGCTACTGTGCAGTGTCTTGTGTAGATGTGCCCTTTGTGTAACAAACTAGAAGCTACCTATTTCAGTAATTACAAAAATAAGGCAGTAACACAAAGAACTCATATTCAAGAAGTTATGGTTTAATCAGGTCAACTAGGCTAATATTCAAAAACAGGATTTTTATTGCATTTATAATGCTACTCCATGCCAGTGAGGAGAACAGCTTTGCAGCTAAACTTGTCTTCTAGATCAGAGGTCAGCAAAAGTTGTGTCTAGGCACATGTACTGGTAAAAGAAGTCTTTTTTTGAGTAACAATGTTAATGCAACTGAATTTCAATTAGAATTTAGATCTCAAGCTTGTACGTATTTAAATGCATGAGTAATTGGTTAACTCATTCTGGTCGCACAGAAATCAATAGGAGTTTTTCTATTAACATTAACAGAGTTGGAACCTCACCAATAGGACTACTCATGCATATACTTACCCATGTGTAAGTGTTTTCAGAAGTTGGACTTTTGGGAGTTCTAGATGTACAACATATCAAGTATGTGATAAATCCAGGATGGCTGCTCTGTAATTTTTTCTGTAATTATGTACATTAGATTTACTTGACTAAATTTTCTTGCATTCATAAGGGGTATACAGCGCCTGTTCCCTTTAACGAAAGGGAACAACCAATGCTCACATAATTTGCTGAATTTCAGTGTTTTACATGGAGGCTAAAACTGAATAAAACACAGGACTTTTGTCATGTTGACACAGTCTTTATGATAGGCCATTATATTTTACAACTGTTAACTCCTGCTTTGGATTCCTGTTCTGGAGGTGCCAAAGGCAAGGTTTTCAGTAAGAAATAGGTATAACCACAGGACCAAATTCTGCATGATCTTCCTCTGTAGCTCCTTTATTTTAACGGGAGCTGCTTGAGAGGAATTGTTCTCCATAGCTTTTAGCTTTTTATGGAGTAAAGGGAAACACAGCACAGCACAGCAGTGACTGGACAGGGGACAAGTTGAAACAAGGCCAGTTAAAAGAAGGGAAAACATACTCTTTGCAAAGCAGCAACAGTTGGCAGCTGTGGATGTTAGTCATGTAGTATTATCAGTATGCCTTGTTAATCACTCGTGCTCCTGTCTTCTAGCATCATAGGGTACTGTACTTGTTATAGCAGCATATGGAAATCATTAGAGTGGGTTGCTTCCTGATTGCTTGTTTGCTTACAAGAAAGATGATCTTCTGGCACATGGGCATTTCACAGGAGTGCTGACCTTCAATAAACTGCATAGTCCTGTGACTGCACCTCAGCAGCCATGTGCTATTTAGTCATTTATTGCAATAACAGGGTCAAATCCTTACATGATAGCTGTGAAGTAAAGCTGCCATGCTTGAGCAGAAGCTACTTAACAAAGTTCAATAGCTGTTGTTTTACTGGAGGGAAGAGATTCAAGATGTCTAATACAATTAGACTTGATTATAGACAAGTCTTGGCTAAACTGTCTACTTTCAGTTTTTCTTTTCTTTTGTTTTTAATAGTCACTGTTTAGCCACAGGGCCAATGTCTACTCCCTTTACCCTTATCTTTTATCCTGACTACCATGGCCCATTCCAGCAAAGCACTTCAGCAGAGGCTTAACATTAACATGTGAATAATCCCAGTGCCTTTGGGGATCCTACTCCAAGTCATTAGGCCTTCTGCTCTCTGTCAGCTAAATTCTTGCTTACATGCTTGGCTGCCAGTATGCTCAGCACCCTACAGTACTGAGTCCTACCAATTCCAGTACCACCACCAATGTCAAATGGGGCTAACTGTGGAGTAAAGCGCTTTTCAAAGCAATGATGGGAAGAAGAATCTGTCCCAGTTTTGGCAAGCTGATTTCAAGGCCCCATCAAGAGTTGTACAATCTGAGGTGGGAAATCAGATCTAAATGAAACATTCTATTATGTGATTGTTTGGGATAATGCCTTGTCAACTTACGCACACACGATTTTGACAACCTCACATTTTAAAGTGCACTTGCCAACAAACCAGTTGTTTTCAGGCATATCACTAGAACAACTTACTTGCATTTGGAAAAAAAGAAATATGATGTCAAAACACTGTCAGTTTAGCTTCTCTCCATTACTAATTGATTTTAAGCTCCCATTTGCAATGCAAATCATCATATGAGTCATGTAGGGTGTTTGTTTTCATGAAAGAAGCTAGTATTTCATGTCTATTACAATAAATGTGTTCTAGCATAAACAGCACTGAATACACTGAGGGCAGAAATATTGCAATCTTGGTTTTACATGTCTGAAGATTTCAGTCTATTTTCACCTGCTATATCATGACTAGCAATGCTTCCAAATAACTATCAAAGCTGTAACTGCTGCAACAAATTTATGTCATGACTAATTTCAAACTATAGGAAGGAGATATGGCAAATGTGTGAATCCATGACAATACAGATGTCGTATTTCCATTCCTCATTACCCACCTATATCTTCAGCATTAACTAGAATACCAGTGCCAGTTAGAATGCAATCTGGAAACAAGAGAAAAAACAGTGGGTATTTCCAAAAAGGAGAAAGAATATCCTGCCCTTTATCCCATTTTGTATACACTCCTCATTAACTCCACTTCCTTGGAAAGCACCTCCTCAATGGCAAGCAAAATAGTGATGATGCGCGTTGGCTTTTATCACAGTGATCCATTAGGGAAGCAGTCATGTGCTGAACAACAAGGTTATTCATCCAGGACATGTGTGTCTTGAAGCTTCCAAAAGATTGTTCTAGGGTTCTGACTTCTGTATAGGAGAAAAAAAATGTTGATTATTCATTCTGTTTAGATGCACCTTATTATTCCTTAGGTACTGGACTTAAGTGTGTATTTGCTCACACAATTAACTGGCATGAACAAATATTATGCCTTCCAAATATAGGTTTAGAGATTGTTTCAAATGAAATAGCAAATGCACATGATGCAGTGACGATGGTATCTCTAAATTCCCAAAGCAACTAAGTACTACTATCAGTGGAAGATCTCACTTCTGTCTTAGATCCTAATGTTGTTACCTATTTTCCAAGTAACACCTGAGATCACAGTATAAACTGCGCATTAGGGAGTGAGAGAAAATTGCGGTGTTCTCTCACTGCAAGATGGTAATACCACCACCACAGTCTTTCTAGTCAGTGCTGAGAGGTACATTACCCTGAATAAGTCTCAATGGGCACATCTACACAAGATGCTTAATGTGCAGTAGACTAATTCTACTGCACATTAGTGTATCATGGCAAAAACCGTGCTAATGCACTAACATGCAGTAGAATTAGTCTACTCATTAAGCGTCACAAAAAGACCGTGCACGTACGCTTTTGGTACTGCACATTAGCACCAGCTACTGTGCATTTATGTGGTACTAAATTTAATGTGTAGTAGCAAAGACACATTAATGCATGTGTAGATGCACCCAATGTGTTGCTGGTGATCAGTAGCATTCCTTAAGACTCTTACTTGCTGCTCTTGTGGAGCACACTCCTCTCCAAGCCAGCTACAGGTTATTTTGTAGTAATACAACAGCAAAGCACCTGCTGTTTCTGACTCCGGAGCCAGGCAGATTTCTCTTTTTCCTCAGACTCTTGCTTGAAGCAAGGAGTAATTCAAGAGCTGGTTGCCAGAAGAAATTTTTTCTGCACTTCTCAACCCTCTGCACAGACCTCAGAAGTAACAAGTAAGTTCCTTTAAAGGGGGAATCCTTATTTATGCAAATATATCCAGGATGCAGCTCCGATACAGCAAGAGGGCAGCTAAATTAAGGAGGCAATGAGAAAAAACACACTCCCCCAGCTATTTGAGCCATTGTACAGATAAATTTGATGCAGAGAAAAAGGACTGTGACAGGGTTCCATCAGGAACTAACATGTCAGAATATATATTGTCTTTACTACCCAGAAGCTAATTGCATCTAGCCTGTCTCTTGCATACTATATACATCCTTCAAGTTTTAACTGCCCCAGAAGGAATTGCTACAATCAAGTGGTTTCACCAGCATCCTAAAGTGATTGTTTTTTTAAATGCCTGCTGACCAAAAATTGACTGATGTTTGGCTGTTTTCCCGGGCCACTGTAATTTCCAAAGGAAGAGAATGATTTCTGTATCATCAGCTTTACATACTCCAAGGATTAAAGACCAAATTCTGCTCGTGGTTACCAGTGTAACTGCATGAATAACTCCAGTGATGTCATTTGCTTTGAATTTATATGGCTGTAACTGAGAACACAATTTGTTCCCCAATTTTTAATGTTAAAGAGGATAAATAATTATAGATTCTAACAGAAGTCAGAAAATAATTTGCAGGTAATAATGCATTAAGTATGATCTAAAAAGCTTTTCTATTCTGATTGCTCCAGTTTTGATTAGCTTGTTAATGCCAGGTTGACAAGAAAAGATACAAAAATAAAGGTCAGCATGAGTGTGCTGAAATTACTACTTTTCTCAAAGCTAAAGATCGCAAGAGGAATTTCATAAAGGTCTGTAATTTAATGGTCACCTTTGATGCTGTGCTAGGTTTCAGCCCAAGAAATGAGAAGACAGTGTTGCTTTCCTTCGATTCAAAAAACCCATCATAATCCTGGAGAGAAAAAAAATATCAATCAACAATTGTAATCCTGTTTTTCAGCTCAGTATTTTAATATCTGAAATTAGTACAGGTCTAGTTGATATGCAGTTACATCAGGGAAAGAGTAATGGGTACCTACTTGTGCTCTTCTATAAAAAACCCAACAATTCTAAATATAATGATAGTTCTCTGTTTTCCATTTTCTTCAGTGATTAAGTAAAAACGTTCAGTGGCTGAACTTATTCTTTTAAAAAAAAATGATTTATTTGCGTAGAAAAAAATTACATAAAGTGTTCTTCAAGTCAAATTGAAAATCCTGCTAGGTGCCTGCATACCTTTAAAATTTGCATCTTCAAACAACTAACTACTACCTTTACACAAGCTAGTGTATTTAAAAATTACTACACTACTCTGCAGTCACTGCTGTGACTACAGTTTAGACAGACCCTTTATCTAATGCCCCATGGAATATCTTGTTGACAGTCTGTAGTTCCACATCCTACAATGACCACAGATGCCAAAGGAGCTACATTTTCCATACAGAAAGTATAGTGATAGAAGTTATTATTTAGACATGATCCCTAACAGGAGGCTGAGGGAGTTGGCTGTTTGGCCCTTTCTGCTTCTCCAGTTTATCAGCTGAAGTCTTTCAATAATCTTTTTGTTACAGATCAGCAGTCTCATTAAAAGTGTACTCTGTCAAATCACCAAGCAGGAACTGGCCAGTTTTGTAGCTGTATATTTAAAAATAAATAAATAGATTACATGCTTTTACACATTGCCAATAAACAAGTTTCTATTATAGAACAGAATACCATGTTTTAGTACTGCTCAGGATCAGGTTCTGAAGCTCAGTTTTAATGGACTTTAAGTATGTACAAGGTTTATATTAAAAAGGAAGCCATTCAAAAGGTTTTTAGGTTAAATTTTTAAAGATCCAAAAAAGGAAGAGAAATTTGAAAAGTAAATAAAGAGTCACTGGACTTAAAGCAGAATGAACAATGATGATGCAAATACAGATGAAAATCAAGTCACGGATATGAGAAGTCAATATACAAGGTTTTGACTGACCAGGGGTAAGATCCAATTCCAGCTATTAGATACCCAAACTGGTACTTAAGCAATAATACAAAAGGTGGGTGGGTCACCCTCTTTACTGTTTTTTTTAAGATTCAGATGATGTGTGGACATATCAATGCTTTTTTCAGGGAGTCAAATAGGATGGAGTAGGATTGCACTTAGGTCTAGATCCTATTCAACCTAAGGTATCTAACTCTTTAAACCTACTTTATGCTATCAAAAGCCCAGCAATTCTCCAGTTCCCAGTAAATGTATAGTTTTCTTCTCTCTCCCTTTCCCTTTCATACATGGATTAAAGCCCATAGTTAAACTAGTTAGTTCCTTCTATGGTAAGCAGAACAGTAGCTAAGGTGTCTTGCTGTGACTCCAGAACCCTATTCTAGACTCATGCAAAAGACTGCCCCACAGCTGACCCAGGCTGGGGAGTCAGAGGCCAAATATGCCACTAGTTACATCTTTCCATTATTAGTGTCTTCTGTCATTTAGACAGAAGAATATTATTTGTGAATTTTCCAATCTCTCCCTTCTCCCAAAGAGAACAAAAACAGAATAGTTCTAGAAAGGCCAAGAAAATAAAGTTGGACATCTAGGAGATGCTCACCCTGATCCAACAAGGCATTTAATCATATACTTATCTCTAAGCACTGGGGAAGCAAGCAGACAAAACAGATGTCTAGAACGAAGCATATTATTGAGCACTTGGTTCGACTGCAGCCATCATGCCCAGAAGCACGTTTGACATATCTTCAAAAGTGAACTTAATGTCAATTTTCCAAATGCTGCTTCTTTCAAACTCAGTCTCTGAAGCAAAAATTCCTGGAGGCACTATTGCTGCATGCAAAATATAAGATCTGGTTCTTTTGAAAGAGCATAGGGATGTTAAGCTATATACCTAACAAAACTAGATTCCTTCTGCATGACCTGCTTATGTTTGCTTTTCTACTACATCAATGTGTGGGGATGTGACAGTTGTGCCTCTTCGGGGCCATCTATTAGTGGTCCCGCAACACTGATCAAAGGCCAACTGCCCGCCTTCTCGCCTGCCACACCTTGTTGTTCTATGTTTGATTGGAAGATCTTAATCAAACGGGAGGCTGCCTATTCTCTGTCTCGGTGCCTGAGGCACTATCTGTGGCTCCTTTCCTCCCCTTACACTGCAGCCCAAGCCTCGCAGATGTATCTGGTGTTGTTCAGGTCTGTCCTACTCTCTGTGCCGTGCAGACGCTCCTGGGCTTGTCCCTCAGCCTGCACCCTCACCGGCGCCCTCTAGCTTGTCTCACAGTGCCTATCCCGGGGCTTCTTGACAGCGTCAGCTCCGGGGCTCCTCGCTGCCCCACTTCCATCAGGGCTCCTTGCTGCCCCCTAACTCCAGGGCTTCACACTGCCCCCTAACTCTGGGGCTGAGGCCAACGTACCCCAAACAATGCTGCACCTTCTCCGGTGCCAGGGACCCCCCACGATACTGTGGAGTCCCTATGAGGCCTCCTCCAACCCCTAATAGCCTCACCTGGTCCTCCGGTGAAACAGTAAACACAAAAACACAAAGCCCCGGGCCATAACATAAAAAGCTAGACCTTCCAGCCAAAAATCCAAGAATCCATCCCTACCAGAGACAGTGAGCACACCAAAACCCCAGCTGGAATCAGGGGATGTTCCCACCATCAGAGCTCTCCCCTTGTGCTGGCCGAGTTCCTCCTGCCTCGGCTGCTGGAGGGAAGCCGCCCTCCTGGCCTCCTGCCTGGGCTTAAGAAGGGCTAAGCTCCGCCCCTTCCTGTCTCTAAGTTTCCCTGGTTGCCCTAGCAACCAGCACCTGCGCAGCTCCAGCTGAGCTTCCCCCTTCCCGCCAGTAGGGGTCTCTCCCGAGCCATTTCTGCTCTCAGTCACAGGGCACCTGAGAGCTCTGCGACAAGCTCCCT
>NW_017729027.1:11030028-11034175 GCF_001723915.1 Gavialis gangeticus
GGGCCTACTGAAATTGTGATTTTTGCAATTTTCCAAGAAACCACAATTTTGGGCAGGATCCAAAACACAGGCTCCCTGAAAAAACAAAACAAAACGTATCCAAAATAAAATACTGGCTCCCTCTGGGAAAAGACACACACTGTGCTATCTCATAGAACCTTTTTCCATCATTTCTTATTTGTTTTTTTCCCTTAATCTAGAATAAAAATAATAAATTTTAACTGTGGAGCAGAAGACAACCACTGAAGACCCGTTGTCTCTAGCTAACTAACTAGGTAGCTGCTCCTTAGCTGAGGGACCATCTTCCAATTCACAACTCCCTCAGACTCCTATTAGGGAGCATGTCTAAATTATAATTTCTGTCACTATAACTGCATACACTATCTGTATGGAAAATGTAGCTCCTCTGAAATCTGTGGTCACTGTAGGATGTCCAACTACAGAATGTCACCAAGATATTCAGTGGGGTATTAGATTAAGGGTCTATCTACACTGTAGTCACAGCAGTGACTGCAAGATGGAGCAGTTAGCTTTACACTAGGTTGTGTAATGGTAGTAGTCCATCCCCTATGCTTTGTACAAATTGAATAATAAAATCCCCCAAAACAAGGTGCACTTGGGGACAGTACAATTTTGCTAGTATAACTGCATCTATGGGCGAGCCTTCTGATTGCCTACTGTATTGGTCAGGGATCATACCTCTCCACACCCCAGAAGACATAATGATGCTGACAGAAGACTGAAAGTTTGGTTTGGCCTTTAATAAAAACACATTTAGCAGCTACAGGAAAAATAAAAAAGCTTTAAGCCATTGTAAACATTTGCTTTCTGCTGGCTTAGGATGTAACTATTCCAGTAACACTTTCCATTTATTCAATAATCATGTATTTATGTTCCTATATTTCTAGTCATCTCTCAATTCCATGCTTTTCTCCATTTGTGATCTTCAAGGGGGGGTTTCTCCTTCATTTACCCATACTGTTTCGCTATGTATGTTATCTAGGACAGCTGCTTGCTTTTACCCTGAGAGGGAATCAGTATTCAAGACAGATGGAAAAATAGTGTAGTCAAGCAGCTGACCCCACAGTTACTGTCACAGTGGCGATGTGGGCTCCCTCAAAACATGGTGCCACAAGAGGACTAGCAAGGGCCACCTGAGCACAGGGACTGCCTAACTATTATTCAGGCACTGGGAACCATCCCATTTGAAAATAACAGCAAAGTCAAAAATAGCAAGTCTTCAGTTCCTCTTAATTTTCTTAATGTGAGGGGTACAGTGAATTGTAATTAGCTTTCAAAGTATGTATGTATTAAAACTGAATGGATCGTTCACCCTCACCAATTTACATCTGTTTTTTTAACAAACCACTATGACACCAGGAACTGGTCCTAGGTCAACACAAATTCAAACTGAGCAGCCAAACAGATACATCCAAAGAAAGCAGATACTCCTGACACACCAGAATGCCACATAAGCTGATACTGTAGTTATGGCAGTCATGTCACTGCCCCATTGGAGGATGTTTTAAGAGTTATTTTAAACATCTAGAAGAAACAGGTTGAATAGCAGCTTCACAAAGGATATTGAAGGAAATCATTGAGTTCTGAGAGCTAGACTGGAGAATCTACACAAAGGGTGCATCTATACATGTGCTTTACTGCAGAGCTGACCAATTAGCTCCACAGTAAAGCATCACCATCTACATGTGCAACCATATGAGAGTGCAGTAAATCAATTAATTCCACTGTAAGATAGTACTTCTCCTGATCAGTACCATCTTAGAGCTGAGTAACTATGTGCATTCAAACACACGTAGACTGTGACCGGGGCTGGCTGGGGCACGAGGGTGCTACAATGAGGGGGCTAACCGCCACCTAGCCCCTCTGCCCCAGCCAGCCTCTCCGCCACCCAATGCCACCACCCAGAGCCTGGAGCTGAGTCTCTCGGACCTATTACTAGCCCAAAGCTGCTTCACCCCAGCTCCAATTGCTGCGTGAAGACTGCACCCAGGAAGCAGATGACTCTGGTGCAAACTGCACCAGAACGTATTCAGGCACATTAATAGCACACGTAGATGCACCCAAACACCATTAAGTCTGCATCAGAATTGGCTTGGCAGTATTAAAACAAATTAACAATACTAAGCCACAACCAACTACTGCCCCATGATGGTGGGAGAGGTCATTACAAAGATAAGAGGTGAGCTTCCCCTGACACTGACTAACACACTCCTGCAAATTTTAATTCATCAGCAAGAGGGAACCGAGCCAGACATTTTAAGAACCTTTCTGCTGCAATGGAGTGAAGTAAGACAAAGTGTTCAAACCATAATGGATGTACAGTGCCCTCCTGGAATGCACAAACAGCTTCCACTGCAGCCTGTAACAGTGAATAATTTGACTCAAACTATAATTAAGCTTTCAAGAATCTCTAGTTTGTCCAGGCCATTTTTTCCAGTTCAGGCAGAAGACTCCTAATGAAGTCGGTCATTACCTCCCTTGCCTGGTTTTGGAAAGGGCAGTTTATTTACAATACTCATCATCCTTGTTACTTAGGCAAAAGATTGCCAACTCCAGCTATGAGGCCACCTTTAATGTTATGTTATTGCGACTGTGCTTATGCTTCTGAGGGAAAATACAGTGTGACCAAATTCACAGAAACATGCTTCTAACCCCAATTCCAACACATATCTATTTTGCAACCTTGAGAAATTTAGTGTTTGCACCTTCATTTTACCTCACCATTGTAAAGTACTTCTAAACCTATGAATCAAAAGCATGTTATAAGTGCTAATTAATATTACTTAAAAATAAAAATCCAGACTTGATTTAATAAGTTTCTACCACTTTCTCTGCAACTGAATTTGGACTTGCTCATCTTGGTTCTGAACTATATGCTCCTGGTTCAAGAATAAACAAAACCAAATTAGACAGACACTTGAAAAGGATAAAACCTGTAACTAGCTTTTAGCATACAGGGAGTAAAGCACATCTAACCAGAAGGGAAAAATCAGCAAGAGATATATTTCTCATTGGTTTTGTATAGCTAAGTTTCTAAAGCATATTAAGATGTTAGGACGCTTTTTCACAACAGCGAGTGAAGTATCACTGCTCAATAATAAAGATGGTGAAAAACATTTTAACAGAATAGTTGTCATGGTTGGAAAAATGCTTATTTCACTAGGTCAAAATGTTTTAGGGGAACATCTCGATTTGATCAACTTTCAGTTAAAATGATCAAAGGGCTTCATTTCAGCTTGTATATTAATTTATAATAGTCATAAAAGTTGAAACAAACACTTTTAGATTATTTCAGTATTTTCCAATCAGATTTTTTTTTTAAATGTAAGGAAATTTGTGCTCTGACTTAGGATGGATAAAGCTTTCCATGGAATGGAAGTATTGCATTTTGACTAGTTCTAATTAACAGTACCTAACTAGTGATTTTCTAAACCCATGATGATTACAAACACATTTAAAGAGCTGACATAATTTTGCTACCTAAACTTTTATGCATTATTGCAGAATAATGCAAGATATGTTATAAATAAATAAATACAGTATAATAGTGACACTACCATAATGAGGATACAGGCCAATGCATGTCTGGGCTGGATAAAAATATCAATAGATAGCTCAGAGAAAAGTTCTGTAGACAAAGGTTATCACAAGTTGGACCACATTCTATGCACTGTATGTACAAAAGACAAAGGCCTTGATAGCATCCCCTTAAATATATTTTTCTTTCTCTTCCAAATGCTAACTTCCAGATGCCTTATGGTTAGATTTAAGGCTTAAGAGGTTAGAGAACTGTGATATAAGGAAAAAGCAAGTTCAGTAACAGAAACACTTCGAGAGTCTACCTGCTTTAGGCTTATTTTTCACCACTGAAGTCAATGGGATCTTAAATTAATAGAGGATGCAGCATTTGATACCCACATTGCTCAGGGGTAAATAATGACATAAGTTGCAATGCAGCAAGAATTAGCCCCCAAACTTTATTTTGGATACTGTGTCATGAATACTTTCTGATATTTTTAGCTGTGCTGTAATCTCCCTGATGGCAGTTCTGTGATTAATGGAGAAGCTTGGGGAATGAGATTGAGATGATTCACTGAGTGTAAATGTTCATGTATGTGATAAATGC
>NW_017729027.1:11039175-11043232 GCF_001723915.1 Gavialis gangeticus
GGATGCAGCATTTAACAATTTAAACCTAGAGAATGTTCTAAACACTCCTGGTTAATGAACTAGATGACCTAAAACAGTCTCTCTTCACATGTTAAAAAAGCCCAAAGCTATCAAGCTGTAGTAGTCTGCACTGGTGGCCAAATGAATCCCTAGGCTGTCCACCGAACAGAAAACTGGAGATGGCAAAAACCCATCTTTGCATCCCCTCTGTTCCTGTGGAGAGAAGCGAAGCCTGATGGAGAGGCCCTCTAAAGGAGATCAGTCATTGGCAGAGCCTTTCCAGATATCCCTCCATGAGCTGTCTGTGGTTTTTGCTGTGGTATAAGGTGAGAGGGTAAGTAATAAGCTGTATCAACTGTCTACAGTCAATTTACTTGTCATGGTAAAAACTGAAACATATCTATTAACAGTCCCAGAGTTCTGAACCCTTAAACCAATAGGTGTTATGCAGCTGCTCTATACCTCTTTAATTTAAAAAGGGACAAAGATTAGCAGTAGGTTTGTTCATGCGTGTGCAGTCGCTGCCAGTGCAGCTGTTTGCAGCCTCCCAGCTGCTGCCAGCCCTGGCTCTGGGTGGCTGCCGCCAGCCAGGAACCCGGGCTGCTCCTAGCAAGCAGCTGGGATGCTGCAAGCCCTGCTGAGTGCAGCCCGGGCTCCGTTGGTGGCAGCAGCTACCCAGAGCCATGGCTGGCCATGGCATGCCGAGCAAAATGGCCTTGCGTGCCAGGGGTTGCTGACCCCTGATCTAAAACATTCATTAATTTGATTTCAAAAAATATTTTTGCCCTGGTTTACATGTTTGTGTAAAGGTTATTGCACAATAGCTTAAAATGAAGTCTTATGCTTGTATATTGGGGGGGGTACAGGCTTGTGGGGGGTTGTGGGTGTGTGTGGATATGTGGGGTGTGGGTGGGTATGGCGTTTGTGGGGGATGTGTATGAGAGGAAGGTAGCTGGGGTGTGTGAGGGGGTGTGGGGTGAAAGGGGGTGTGTGGGTGCATGTGTATGGTGGGGTGTGCATGTTGGACTCACCCTATGAACACACACACACACACACACACACACACACACACACACACACACACACACACACACACACACACACACTCTCTCTGCCCCTGCCTGGAAATACACACACACACTCTGCCCGCATGTGCACATTCTGCCCCTGCCTGCACACATGCACACACCCCCGTACCGGCACAGCCCCATGTTCCCTGCAGAAGAAGCTGGGAGCCACCTGGTGCTGAAGCAGGGCAGAGACAGGAAGCAGGGAAATGGCTGGGGGTGGTCAGGGCTGGACTCCTGCCTCCTGCTGCTGGCTCCCCCTGGGTCCTACTGCCCCTGGCTCCTGTCCTCTTTGATAGGCAGCCACAAGCAGATAAATATTTTCTAAATGTTTAGGGGTCCCATGGGCTGGATAGGATGGCCTGGCAGACTGGATATGGCCCACAGGCCTTATTTTGACAGCCCCTTTGACAGACATATGCTAAGGATACCCAAAGAGCCATGGCCAAGACACTGGTCTCTTGCAATAGCATTGCCCTAGCCTACCAAATTTCACTCCTCTCCATTACACATCATCATCTTTTCCCTTAAAATTCCATTGGTAGTGTTGCCCTGGTGCTGCCATTGTAAAATATCCAAGGGTCAAAAAAACATGTGCAAAAATAAAGTGGAGCAGCACATGTGGGGACAGCACGTGCCGCTCAAAACCTGAGCCTGGCCAGCCAGAGCCATGCTCTGGCTACCAGCCAGGCTCCAAGTGGCAAGA
Source organism: Gavialis gangeticus (assembly GCF_001723915.1). Taxonomy (NCBI): domain Eukaryota; kingdom Metazoa; phylum Chordata; order Crocodylia; family Gavialidae; genus Gavialis; species Gavialis gangeticus. The sequence goes on from NW_017729027.1 coordinate 11,040,949, forward strand.
TTGCTGCTGCTGCAGCCCCAGGAACCCCCCAGGTAAGGCTACTGGGGCCAGCCCAGTGCCAGCATTCCCTAGGGACACAGGCATTTCCCAGGGACAACTAGCAGTGGCACAAGGTCTCTGATCGTTCTCCCCAGGGAAACGAATGTCCACACTCATCTGGATGCGGCCTTACAGGCTGTACTTATAAATAGCTTCTCCAATACGTTTCTTTGTAACAAAACGATTTTTTCTGAGTTTTTAAATTCATAGTAAAAAAAGAAGTTTCATCAGCACATGATGAGCATGTGAAATCTGCATCAATTTTCAGTAACTTTTAAATAAAATACCAAGAGGTACTGTTTTTAAATATTTAGCCTACTCCACATTCTTGTAGTACAGAGATGATCTTTTTAGGAAGAACACACACATAACTAGGAGAGAGCACTTAAAAAGGGAAACATTTCTATTCCAGTTGTAAACAGTCTCACTTTCTCAACTGTTTGTATTAAATGTATCCATGTATTCTCAACTCTAATGGAAGTGATAAAAGTGGCCTAGAAGCAATGAAAAGTGCTGGTGGGGCCCTTAATTTACATAAACTGAATAGCAGTCTCTTTCTCTTTGAGTTATTAATACTGTACATCATTGAGAATGTTTCCTGACTAAAACAGCAGTTCAGTTCTCTCAGACAGATGACACTCATTGATCTGATTAGGATTACAATAGAAAGCTCTTACTCAGCACAAGGCTCTCAAGGGAGTAAGCTAATATATAAAAGAGATTCTGTCTGCACAACAGAAGACTGTCCAAAAACAGCACTGTCTTCAATAAGCCAACTTTTGGATAAGGTCTCTAGTGTAAGATTCTTGAGCGATAACATGACAGGTTCTATAAGAAATCTGATCTTGTATCACTGCGGGTAGACACATTTCACTAATCACTTGTTATTGAAGCCTTTGTTTTTGGAAGTTTAATAAGGGGGAATAAATATTAGAAATAAATCTGCTATTTGGGCAACAGATGACAAATTCAGTGATGTTTGCCAACCCCTTATTTGGCAGCAATAAAAATGTACATAGTAGTCTTCAAAATAAAGTATCTAGTGCTCCAAGTACCATTAATCCTATCTGTAAAATGGGAATCTGAAGAGCAAAGAGCCTATCCATGATCACTCAAACATTAACAAAAAACCCTGCAAAAGCATAGCTAGTTGTTTGGGTACCTCAGACAGAGCAGGAGCAGCAGAGGATGGAGAGGAAGGAGGAGGAATATTGTGCTTACTGACTGCGATGGTGGGCAGGGAGAACAGGGTCTTAACTGCCACAACACAGGATCACCACACTCTGGTTGCTGCAGCAGCAGCAGCAACATTTTGGGCTACTGTTGCTGGAGGATGGGCTACCCCTACACAGGCTGCAACAGCCCCTGCAGAGTATGTTCCATCTCAAATTGATGCCAGGGGCTGGTGCCCTGCTCACCCACCCATAGTTCTTCTACTGGGACACAGCACAGTGCCCCAGTGACTTCAGTATGGCTCTGTACAGTATGCTAACTTGAGTACAGTACCCTGAGAGTTTCTCCTGCTTCTGATTCAAGATTGAAAGGAATCTAAAAGCTATCATCATAAGAACAGAATTAGTCAGACTAATTATAGCACTTTATAATTGCTTTTGTTTGCTATTGTTTGCAATTATTATTGTTTTTAAAATGTAAGATACAGCCAAAGCATATGTATTCCTGGCTATATTCCTCCATGCTGCTTCTGCAGGAGGGCAAAATGATGGCAAGGAAGAATACAAGAATGAGCCAGGTGACTATATATTTTGGCAGAGTCATAAAGTAAAGGATGTGCCTTTTCACCTTTAACAACTTGCTTCATCACTTTTTACAAAAGGAAGAGAAAAACACAGACCAATAGGTGTTGAACGAGACCAGGGGTATCAACATACAGCCCACTACCTGGATCTCGCCTGCAAAGTAATTTCCCACGGGGCTTCTGGTGGGCTCAGAAATTTAGGGAAGGGCAAGTAGGACGTGGGGCCTGCCACAGAATTGGAGGCTATGTTTAGGCTGGCAGGAAGGCGAGTAACAGCTGCACCAACACAGTACTGCTTGCCCACTGACACCACTTCCCCACTGCTCTTACCATTAACACTGCCACTTGCCTTACTGCTGTCTGTCTGGCTCCGGCCTGCCCCTGCCCATGCTGTTGTCCCTCACTCCCTGTCCGCAGCCCCCAACACCTCCAGTGTACAAGGATGAGGGTGAGTATGTGGGGAAGGGGCATGTGGCTACATGGCAGGGG
>NW_017729027.1:11048232-11058116 GCF_001723915.1 Gavialis gangeticus
GGCAGGAAGGCGAGTAACAGCTGCACCAACACAGTACTGCTTGCCCACTGACACCACTTCCCCACTGCTCTTACCATTAACACTGCCACTTGCCTTACTGCTGTCTGTCTGGCTCCGGCCTGCAAGGAGCTCCATGGTCTAGATCGGGCTGGCAGGGAGGGTGAATCTGACGCCCCTGAACTAGACAGTGTTTCCTCATTCTCTGTGCAAACAGCAACACTGATATCGGTAACAAGTGTTCTGCAGAAAAACATCCTTGGGTTCCTCTTGCAGCATTTTCCTATTTAAATTCTCTCCTCGTTTCATAAACCCTAAAGGCATGTCCCTATACTACCCAATACAGTGCACCACAGAGATGCCAGAGTTGGCTCTGACGTTGGAAATCTACCCGAACTATTGCAGTTTTCCATGTAGTCCGATTATCCCATTTCTCTGGGTACCTCAGCTATGCCACTTCCAGGACCTGAGCCAGCCTGCTTAGAGCCAGGTCAGGTATCTCAATGCTGCAAACCACTGGGCACCATAGACACGTGCTTAGAGTTTAAGGACGATTTAACAATACTGGTCATTAAATGATTCACTTATGGCCAAGTGCACGGAGCAGACATGAGAAAGTTCTGCATGGGGCTGAAATTCTAAAAGCAGCTCAGAAGACAGGGATGCAGCAGTTTGATAGTTCAGTAGAGCTCACGAAGACCCACCCACTACCAACACATTGGCAGAAATTCAGCAGCAGGGAACAATAGGGGACAAAAGGTGTTCCCCTCCTGGGCTCCACGGCCATGCAAAATTGGCAGCTTCAGCCAGAGCCTGTGGTGATAACTAGTGAGCTCAGAGTTCACTGTGCATGCACAGCTCTGACAATGTTTTTCTATGCAGCCTTTGGCCCATTTCTGATTTAAAGGTTTGGCCTGTTTGTAAAAGAGGATGAATACTACTGTCCTAAATCATTCTATCACTATAGTCTGTAAACACCTCATAAACTTTCAGTGCATTTCCCCTGTGATTGGTGGTCATGCTCTTATTTTCATTCTATAGATTGGGAACTGGTCATAGAAAGGAAGTCTCAGATGAAGCAAAGGGCTGACCCCAGGTCTCCCAAGCACCAGGCCAGTATCCCAACCACTGGACCATCCCTATGCTGCAGTTCCTGAGGTAACCAAGCTGCAAAGGTAAGAGATGTTGCACACCTGTGTGCAGAGGACACCCTTCTACATGATGTACTAAGGGATGGAGCTTGCTTTCCCTGCAAATCCCTCACCTGTGCTAGGTATAAAGATCAGACACCCTGCCTCCTGGGACAGGTAAGCACAGGTCAAAAACTCACTGCAGTCCCAAGTCCTCTTTCTGCTTCTCCAATATGTTATCAGTGGCAGTGTGAGGCTGATCATTAGAAACTTCTAAATAAGGAAGGGGAATTCAGTCTGAGCACTTTCTTCATCTATCAAATCTGTTTCAACAAATGTGTGAACTTTTCCAGGTTTATTCAAAGGCAGGAGACCTCATATTTTTTCTAGTTAATCAGCAAGGAAGATTAGTGTCACAGTGACTGTTTAGTGCCCCGAGTAGTTTCTCTACTGGAAAATATTATACAATATCTGTCTCCCTTTTGTTTAAAGGCATACAACATCTTTGTTGAGTGCTAAATTGCAGAACCAAGTGGTAAGCCAACATAGCATACATCTCTGACTGGCTACACTGCTCTCTGCCCACTAAGCATTTCACCTGGGCTTGCTCTAATATTCTAAACCTCCTGAGCAGCTTCCAAGAACTGATTCTTTTTTACATCAACCTGCCATACAAATATTTTCTTCACAAATCTCATTTGCACTAAAAGAAAATTTACTTTTCCCTATATGGGTAAGTAAGGCAGAAGGCAAGCTAAAGATGCACGTTATAGACTACCTGAATCTGAGACAGAATAAGTGAGCTCAGTTCTGTATCAGTGGGCGTGTCTACATGTGCATAAATTTAACAACAGGTACTAACCTAATGCGCAGTAATCAGTGCTACTGTGAAGTAGCGCTGACGTATGACTTTTCAAGTGACCCTAATGTGCAGTAGATAAATTCTACTGCACATTAGCACGGTTTTTGCCATGATACACTAATCTGCAGTAGACTTAGTTTACTGTGCTTTTAGCATCTTGTGTAGACATGCCTAGAGACAGGCTTTTTAAACGTAAACATGTCACTGTTTCAAAGTATAAGCTTGCAGTCCTGTAGGATTAGAAAATGGAGCTATGTTGCAGAGATGTGAGATTTCTAGCATTCTAAGAAAATCCAGCCCTCAGGTCCAATTAATCCTAGTAGGTACTGATATGTGATATTTTGAGGAGGAGAAGAGGGATATAGAAAAGTAATTTAAAGTCAATGTTTAGAGGTTTTATGGCTCCCTGTGATAGTGCAATAGCTGGTCCCATAATAACTAAGAAGTAATCCTGCAATGAGTTTCACATAGGTAGAGCCCTCTACCCATCTGCACTTCACTGAAGGATTTGGGTAGAAGACAGAGTAAGAGAAATATCCCTATTTTAAATGCTCTTGATATTATTTCCAAAGTAATTTTCTATCAGAGGTGGCACATGCAGAATAACTGACAACATGGTATAACACAAAAGCCTCCGCAGCAGTCTTTTTGGATGTGGTTTTTATCCTTACAGCTCATTGTTATGTGTGCACATATTATATGGAGATGCAGAATGAAGATGTAAGAAACTGTGAAAGTTCTCTCTACCCCCCAAACAAGATGATCAGTTCATTCACAACCCCTATTAAATGCTGTGATTTTTTTGCTTGCTGTTCAGACAGCATTTCCTTATTCAGATCTTATCCCTGACTTTACTTTTCCCTCTTATTCCAGACAGGCTCACTTGAAAATATGTATTCACCTGAAAACCTTCAAATGTGACATGTTAAAGATGAAGACTTGTGCTGTGTTTGGGGTAACAGCTAAAATCCTGTCACCTTCACTTCGGTCATCAGGGTACAGTACCCGCCATCTGGTAATCTCATGAGCCAAAACACAGGTGACAATGGGTTAGCCGACATAGCAAAAGCACATTCTTGCTCAAATGAGAACAATACTCTATTTTATACAAAGATTAAATGCAGTGTGTTGTAAACATAAAGGATTATCATCCTTGTCCTAAAACATGTTTACTGGCTGAGAGACTCATTTCTATTTTGTTAATGCTATAACAATCCATATACTTTCAGAGTATTTCAGTTACTTTACACTGCCTTCAGAACAGGGGAGGCCAAGTGTTTTACAGCTCTTTGCTCTCCTTCCTCTAACTGAGAGTAATGAATTTTCCTTTGAAGAAAAAACAGTTCAAAAATCAACAAATCGGTTTACTGAAGGTCCCATTTAAGGCATGAGATCTCATCAGGCCACAATGCATAATCCCCGAAACAAAGGCTTTTGGTTGGCTGGGTCATTTCCAATCAACTGTAGCTTATTAAGATATCTAAGCTTTAAGCTGAAATTAAAAGACTATCCAGCTAGCTCTGAAGTTTCCTCACTGATTAAAACATGCAGGCATGCACACACCATTCTCATTGAGGAAATTTGTTTTGGAACAGCTCTCCTGTATCCTCCTTTATCCTCTCCCAGTTATCTCTGATATTGCATAATGACAAATAAAAGCAAATAGACTTGGCCCAGCTACCACCTGCCAACATTTCCTCTTGCAAGATATAAACTGGAGTAATGCCACTTAAGTTGTTCCATTTGTACCAGTATAAATGAATGGAGCTAGTTCTCATGTCCCACAAGCTTATAGCACCATAACAGTGTCATAGAAATGAGGCAATAAACTCCAAACAAAAATATTAATATTATAAAAAATATTAAATATCACTGGTATTGAAGCTTGATCATGTTTATGTGGAATTGTGGTGACCTTCAGCCTGGTTGAGAATTTTACTTTCTAAGCGCAAACACCTTTGTTATTTCACGATCCCATTGATAGAATTTGCTAGTGAAGAATTTTGAGGCAAGGAGCTTAAAGTTTGAAAAATGACTACCCAGATCAGTAAGGTCATCTGCAATTACAGTAACTCAGACAAACTGCAGAGGCTTTCTGTCTTCAGAACAGGAATGGATCACAGCTGGTAGCAGAAGGACACTGTCCTTTATCCTACAATACTGCACCATTAGGCGTGTGATGCTTCTTTTGTACCTTGCAAGCTATTTGGCTTTAGCTACTATCAGACATGGAAGACAGAACAGATGTCACTTTGGTCTGTTTCAGTTACTGTCATATCCCAAATCTCTAATTCAAACAGTGAATAGTCCTCTCCTTTCAATGTGTATTACACTTGGAAAAGTGACTAAAAATGCCAGCTTCCCACTCAGCAGATCAACTCCCACTGTGTATTAGGAGCCATATGAATATATAGATCTGCTGACTTTACTGAGAAGAAAAAAAGCTTTTATTACTTTGGATTAATTAGCACTGAAGAGCCAAGGCAGCTCAGAGCGACTGGAAGTCTATTCTGGCTTATACATTAATAATTGGTTCCAAGTGCACAGCCATGTTCAGCTGTGTCCAGCTAATGAAACAGTGACTTAAAAAAAGTACTACATCAGCTTTCTGCCCTCATGCAAAAGTGGACATAGAACAGAATCCAAGGAACTAAGGTAAGACAGATGCACCAGTAACTCTGCCTCTGAGGATCTTTTTTGCTACTAAAAATGCATAAACCAGAAACAGCGCAGGACAGCTTTCTGGTGCTAGGTTAGTCCATGAGTCGGAAAAATACAGAGTTCTTTGTAAACTGAGCAAGCTGGAGTTAGCAATCATAGAGATACCAAACAGGGAACCCTACACTGCTGTGTTTACTTAGGCTTTGTCTAGAATCTTTGCTGTAGTGTTGTTCGGAGGCTGTGTGAATAATAACAAGATAAACATAGGAAAGAGACCTCACAATGGGGGCACGTCTACACACAATGCTACTGCGCAGTTATTTAACAGAAGTAGCGTCACCTAAATGATGTTTGCTGGCACTATTGTGCAGTAACTCTGGTTGCTACGCACTTGTTTAGTACTTGCTAATACAAGCACTAAATAAACGTGCAGCAACCAGAGTTACTGCCCAGTAGCGCTGGCAAATGTCTTATAAGTGATGCTACTGCGCAGTAGCCTAATAATACTGTGCAGTAGCTTATTATCACTGTCCGTCCTGTGATGCACTACTGCACAGCATTTTTCAGCTACTGTCTAGTCAGCAAGTCATGTAGACACACCCTGGATGTATACAAATAGTCTTAAATGGAGACAAGGCACTTTCAGTAGGCACGTCTACACATGCAATTAAGGCACATGGATAAACTCTGGAACTTATTGCTCTGGAGTTTTTTTGTACACAGTAGTGCATATGCAGATGTTGCCCCTGACTGGCTGGGGCAGTAGAGGCTAGCCAGCAGACAGCCCCCATGCTGAGGAACCCTGTGCCCCAGGCAGCTGCTCGGTAGCACATGGAGACAGGGGAGCAGTCTCCATGTGCTATGGGGGGTTGCCTGGCACACAGGGTTTCTCAGTGTGAAACTAGCCAACAAGCAGCCCCTGTGCTTAGAAACCCTGTGCTCCAGCCAGACCTGCTCACAGCACATGGAGAAGTGAGGGGGAGAAGCTGCCATCCCCCACCTCCATGTGCTGCTGAGTATCTGCCTGAGGCACAGGGTGTCTCAGAGTGGGGGCTGCCTGCCAGCTAGCCCCACACTAAAAAATCCTGTACTCCAGCCATCCAGGGCAGCATCTACATGTGCACTGCTATGCACAAAAAAACTCCACAGCAGAGTAGTGCTTGTATTTTAGAAGACTGCCCTGCTGCGGAGTTTATTAGTTTTGTGTGCCCTAAGAAGGGTGCACATGTAGACACCAAGACATTTACTGCGCAGTTAATTAGTCAATTGCACAGTAGAAGTCTCATGTAGACATGCCCAAAGATCACCACAATGAGGCTAAATGAACTAAATACTAGAACCCTTCCCCAGGACTGAGCCCACCCAGAGTGGATACAGATATTGCCTCTGTGCCACCATAAAAATGTCAATGGTGGTACAAAGGCCAAGCAAACAAATGTTCATGCCCTTTGTCATGCCACAAATGCCCAAAATTTGTATCCATGGCATAGCTGGTATCAATTTATGCTGCTTTATTGAGGCAGATGTCTGTTAGGTTTGTGGCAGGAGAGTGCATTCAGCCCAGAGCTGCCCATGCTTTCCAGCTGCTCCTGGCAAGCACACCTGGGGCCTCCAGGGGCCTGATCCTGCATGCCCTGGGAACTGTAATTCACAGAGCATGCAGAATTCACAGGCCGCTGAAGCCCTGGAAGCACCTGCTTCCCTCATTTGGGATTCCCCAGGCACCTGTTACACTGGTGTCTCAGTGCTGGAGGCAGCTTTCTCTGCTTACAGGGACATTCCCAGAAGTTCCCCAGGGCATCTCTACAAGTGGGGAACATGTTGCCCATTGTTCAGGAGGATCAATGGGCAGGGTGATGGGCAACAGTTCACCCAGTGGAGCAGACAAATCCCAGCAAAACTAACCTGCTTTATTTAGTGATGCCTTTTTACCTGTTGGTAAAGAGCTTTGTCTCCACTATGTTGCTGAACACAAATGAAGAATGATAGCAGGGTAGCTAATAAGTACTGGTGTCCTATAGGGAAAAAACACTTTTTTGTCAATGAAGCCACAGCCCAAGACCCTTTTCAAAGTACTGTCATCCTGTAAAGATGTTCAGGTAGACATCACAGTCTAGCAACAGTAACGAGATTGACCAAAATAGATATCTGCACAATTGATATATTGAGGAAACTGTATGATAGGCATCATGAGATTTCCCACACAATTCTATAAACAAGTTGTGATTAACAATGATAAACTAGAGTTAAAAGAAGGCCAAGAAGTTGAAAAATGGATAATAATAAGCTCAAAACCTTGTGTTCTTTCTCCATATAAAACAAATGTTATAAAATTCTGAAATTTCCACTATATGTAAGAGTGAGAAGCTTTCCTGTGTCATTGAGTCCAGTGTCCCCAAGTCTCAAGGACACAGGAAAGATATGTTTTTGCCCATTGGGATGGGCATCTCTCACATTGCACCACTTGGACACCGTGCATATAGCTGGATTGGGGTTACCATACCTGTAAGAAGAATATGCCATACAAGGTGTACCTCAAAGCCACACTGATCCACACAACCAATTTAACTCCTTTAACTGTCACAAACCAAACCTCTCCCCTAGTTTAAAAGTCCTGATTCACCCCCTAAATACTTCAACCCTCCTGCTAACCACCTCTACCAGATAGCCATTAAGTCGATCAATGCACCCTATAAACCAGGCATCAGATGCATCTATACTGCAAAACGTAGCACAGCACAGAGATAGCTGACCTAGATAGAAATGGCTAGCTTAGGAATTGGCAGCACTCTAGCTACAGAAGAACAGCTCTCCATGAAGGCTAAATTACCCTGTTTACTCCGAGTAAATGCTCAGTAGGGTAAATTACTCAGCATGGAGTTCCATGTAACTGTGGTTAAATTACTTCTGGTACCTGAGCAAGCTTGTTTAGTTCTAGTTGGGTCTTTTTCCACAGCACCTCAGGGTAAAGAGCAAACATGCGCATGCACACTAGCCCATCCTTCTGGATATTCTAATGTAAGATAACATAAGATACACCCACTTTTCACATTCTAGCTGCATCCACCCTAAAACGTAAGCCTCCAATTCCATCCAGGAAGATAAGTCGCCCTGCAATCAAACCTATTCTTCTCTCAAATGACAACTAAATCTATGCACCAGCCCATCTCCCAGGGGATGCATGTTTCAAGGGGTATAATCAAAAAGAAGCAGCAGCGCTTCCATGAACATGGAAGTCCTGATTCTTTTCTTGCTGCATAGGTTTTACAGTGACAATATAAAACAGGAACTAATCCAAATCTGCAAGAGCGGGGTATTATAAGGCCTACAGGATACAATGTGGTACAAAAAATGGTAAAAATTGATATTATGCATGTGCATCTTATAGGACTGCCTCCTCAGCTGGCATAAAGCAGTATAAACTGCATTTAAGTCACTGGGGTAGCTATTACAGTTCACACCAGCCAGGGATCTAGCTCCCAACAAACTGTTGTCAGAGAGAGAGACTCACATGTTTATAAAAATTTTCTTAATTTTCAGCAGAGGAAGAGGAGTTCTTAACTGGCTTCCTTCAGAGGAAATGTTTTTAATGTAGTTATATAGACAGTAATAACATGCCACTTTGACGATGTAAAGGGATTTTACAGGGAGTACAAATGCAATAAGCCCAGCCTTTCTATAAACACAGTTCCAAGTCAGGAGACAGAACATAATTTCTATGGAGTATCTTACCCATGATTTTACTCTTTAGGAAAGAGGGGGACACCCACAATCAATTCTCTCAAGCTGGCTGTAATAGCACATAGCAGTATGTGGTATTACAGTGCTTGGCCACAAGGTGGCAGGGAAGCCAATTTGCACAGAGCAAGCAGCTACTGCAAATGAAAATTACTATGGGAGAAGACAACAACTACTTGTATTCCTGAGTAGTTCTGCCACATGGTAAGCAACTACATGTTATTCACGGAGCAGCTTTACCCAGATTCAAGTGATTTACAACATGGTAGGGCTCTGTATCATGTATTTACTATACTTTTAATACATGGTAAAGCCAATTTGCAACATAATACACATACCATGTAGACACAGTTGAGCCCACGCTCTCAGTGAATATTGCCTGTTCCCTTCTCAGACTTCTAGATTAACATTAAAGCTGGACACCAGTCAAGCAAATAATCAGTAGGAATCATAAGTTCTAGAAATTTCATGCACAGCTCTACGTTTCTGAAATGTTTCATCTGCCTACAAGGTCTTATATTTATGGATGGGTGGCTGATGGCTATAAATAAATAAGTCCTTTTTCAGATATGTGGGGAGTCAGAGGAAAAACAAGGGCAACACTGGACCCCTGCTGAACCAGATGGGACAACTGACACCCAGTAAAAAGCCAACCTATTAGATGGGTACTTTGCGTCAGTCTTTCATCAGTCCCACGGGATGCCCATGTCCGCTACAGGACAGGCAGGTCCGGGTGAAGGAGATCCCTTGCCCTCCATCAATGCTGACCTTGTGAAGGAACAGCTTGAGAGGTTAGATACCTTCAAGTCAGCCGGCCCTGACAATCTACACCCCAGAGTAATCAAGGAGCTGGCAAGCGTCATAGCCCAGCCTCTGGCACGGATCTCTGAGACCTCCTGGCGCTTTGGTGTAGTGCCCGAAGACTGGAAGAAGGCCAGTGTGGTGCCTATCTTCAAGAAAGGGAGGAAAGTAGATCCGGCAAACTATAGGCCCATCAGCCTGACTTCTATCCTGGGGAAGATCTTAGAAAAGTTTATTAAAGAGGCCATCCTTAATGGACTGGCCGATGCCAACATCCTAAGGGATAGCCAGCACGGGTTTGTTGTGGGTAGGTCTTGCTTGACCAATCTCATTTCCTTTTACGACCAGGTGACCTATCACCGGGACAAGGGAGAAGAGATTGATGTCATATATCTTGACTTCAAAAAAGCTTTCGATCTGGTATCCCATGATCACCTCTTGGCAAAACTGCCCAATTGTGGCCTTGGGTCCACCATGATCCGCTGGCTGGGAAATTGGCTCCGTGGTCAGACCCAGAGGGTAGTAATAGATAGAAGTCAGTCATCATGGTGTCCTGTGACCAGTGGGGTCCCTCAAGGCTCTGTCCTTGGACCCATATTGTTCAACATCTTCATTAAAGATGTGGACATTGGAGTCAGAAGTGGACTGGCCAAGTTCGCCAATGACACTAAACTTTGGGGCAAACCATCCACACC
>NW_017729027.1:11063116-11069711 GCF_001723915.1 Gavialis gangeticus
TAAATATTTATAGGGACTTCCACTACACAGACATTAATCAGAGCTCTCTCAAGCCAAGGTATCTCAGATAGTACTTCCTGATATATAATGGCAAATGTAATTTAAAAAAAAAATTCAACATTAATAATGTATTCAGTCAAGACCATGAAACCACTTACTCCACAGTACTGATCATCACTAAAGATCTGGGGTGGCAACGGATTGCCCTGTGAAGGCAGTCTGTCCTGTGGGATATTCTTATACATCCATTGTCTTTGTTCCTCCGACATTGTGATATCCACCTCTTCAAACTCTATCCTGTTGGCTTCCAGAAATCGCACCACATCTTGCTGCCTCTTCTTTATCTAAGAGAAATCAAAACCAATGCATCAGAGCTTGTCCATCATCACTATGACAGTGTTACAACCCTGAGGGTACTTGTGTATATTTTTTCTACTCAAAGCTCAGGAAGAATGTCAAATATTTCTAAGCTAAAATTTTATATCTTAAACACATGTGGTTTCTCTATTTATATGTTCCTGGAAGACCGACCAGACCTGTGTTATCGAATGCTTGGTGTCCACACATAATACTGAACCAGTTCACAATAAAACAGTTCAAAACAGTACTTGATTTTTCTGGGTACACTTCTGAATCATCTCAGAAAAATTTAAACTGATTTAACAGGGTTGTATGTCTGTCTGCTTCAGGTTTAAACCACATTTAAACAGTTCTGAGAATTGTGTGTATCCATGTCCTCAGTAAAGACAAAGGATGGACTCTTTGGGGTTATAAGACAGCATCAGGCTTGTTCATTTAGCCAGTATCTGCTCTGCTTTACAACCAGCTCCATATTTTAGTCCCAGCACTTCCCAAATCTAATAAAGCAGATTCCCTCTGAAAGAGATATAGCATTTCATGCTGGGCTCAAAATATTGTCAGACTGTATCTCCAAGCTGTATTATATTTATAACTAACAGTTTTACAGTATTTTTATGCAGCAACATCATCCTGTTGCAGATTGCTTTAGATTATAAGTGAATGAACACTGCTTATAGGTATCATAGGATCCAAATACTATTTAAAAACCAGGGTTTGGAGAGCTGGTTTGTTCATCTTTTGGGCACATAGTCTATGGTTGTTTTGGTCATTCAGTTCTACACCTTAGGTCTGTTAGACACATTACAACAGTTATCTCAAGTGAAAAATCTGTGGGTTGCAGTGAAAATCCATATTTTCACTGCAACTTTCTGATGATAATTATTTCACCACTGATTTTCATCTCCTGCTTGAAACAGGACCATGCATATCTCAAGATGGAACCTAGTCCTATTGTCTGCAAAACCAAGTACAGTATCTCCAAAATATGTGAGTAGGCATGCTCTGCTGACTAACCGGCTCCTAGATGTGTATCACTTGCAATTGAAAAATCAGGTTGTCCAGTACATTTGTCTCTCCCAGCAGCATGTTCATTCTTATACATGGGCTGCATTGATTTTTATGCAATACATATTATCAACTAATCAATCACTCTTTCATGCCCAGCTTACCTTCTAAAATTGTGTTCAGATAATAAATCTAACATAAGCAAAAGTAGCTGAGTTACAGCATTACACCCATTTTCTACTGGCGCTAACATGAACATGACATGTTATACTAAAAAATAACAAAGAAGACTTGTATCATGAATACAGAAGTGAGAGACAATCCTTGTCTGCAGTCCCTTACAAAATAAGCTGAAGCACATAAACTCAAACTAAAGTGGTGACCAAAACATACTTTATACTGGCTGCTTTATTAAACATTTGTTGGCTATATAGGCGAGTTGTATAATATTATTACAGGGATATTTCTTCAGAATAGAGCACTTCTGAAGCTAATTGCTTCCTGTTCTCTAGTGTTGATGTTGACTATTGACTTCCACTAGTCTTGGAAACTGAGGACACGCTCTCCAACAATTGTAATTTAGATTTAGTCAGAACCCTAACTGGGGTACAGATCATGTAATTTAAAAATTCCCAGATCTCCAGCATTTCTACCATCCCCATTATTTCTTTATTTTCTAAAGTTAATTAAAATACATAAGGATTTAAGGGGAAAGAATTCTCACTCAAGCTTCCTACAAGCCTTGTAATGCTTCTCAAGATATCCACATGAGTTATCAACTGTGAATGTGCCAGCTGGATAAATTATAACATTTCAGTGTATGTTGTTTAAACAGCAAAGTATCTGTTTTTTTCCCTTCAAGATTTGATTCAAGTCTTCAAAAGTGAAGTGATTAGAAGTAGCATTAGTTTCATTAAAAATCCTACTAAATTATGTCTTGCTTCTAGGAGTTAATCTGAGAGCATCTGCCACTGCAAAAGCCAGTTGATGACTCACTGGGAAAACCCCAGGATCTTTGGCTTGGACCATTGCTGGATGAATCTGTCAGACTGCAGTATCTTGCCTGCAGTTCTGATTTGCATTTGAGTTACTGCTTTTCTGAGCTGCAGAAATATCTTGCGCTTAGCACAGGTCTCTAACTCCAGGCAATGGCAAGCCACCCACAGTCACTGCATCTGTTCTTCCTCCATCTTCCACTAAGCAAAGACAGCGTAACTCCATGAAGGGAGGAAAGAAGGAACACCTTATATATCTTTCTGGAGCTTCTCACTCCCACCCTTAATGTTATGATTCTGGGGCAGTCTATTTTTATTTTACTATTTCTGAATGCATATTAAAAAATCCTCCAACAGATCATCAAAATATGTATCCATCACAGTGGTGTTATAGAATTAGTGCTTGGGTCAAATCCTGCAGAAAAGACGGGGTGGTGTGGCGGGGAGGGCTGGCATGCAGCTCTGAGAATGGAGTACGGGTTGGGGGCTTTGGTTCTAAGAGCACAGTTTCTAAGGGGGGGGGGGGAAGCGGTGAAAGCAGGGAGGGGGCAGCAACCTCACTCATGACAGGACTTCTACAGTTCCAGCTGAGCTGCTGCTGCCTTGCCCGGCTGTTGCTCATAAAGCAGCAGTAGCCAGGAATTGTTTTAGAGTTCCCATCATGGCAATGCTGTCGGGGTGCGGACTGCATGGGGCTAGGGACAATTCTCGTGCCCTCCCATCTTGGCACCCAGAGCCAATGTTCTCTACCCCTCCCCTAATATGATCCTAATCTACCTTTGAATACAGTTAAGAAATGTCTATCACAATTGAATATGCTCTTATTCTTTATACCTCAATGCTTGCCTTATATTATCTACGTACTGATTTATTTTAGGACATCTGCATTTGCCTAGAAAGCCCCAGCCATGCCAGATCCAGGTGCGATGTTTGGAAGTGATTTTTCTACTAGGCTTACACAACAGCAGCAGCCCAGTGGACCATTCTGAGATGCAAAAAAACTGCTGGAACTGTCAGTTTGTGGTTGATAAACTGTTCACCTGGAAGATGGGGCTTCAGCACCAGGGAACTAGAATGTTCAGATTGTTTTTCTTGTTTTCATTTAACAAAACTTAAACAATTTGAATAAGCAAACGAGAAGACTTGGGAGTGAGAACACATTCAAATAACCTAGGCAAATTCTTCCAGGTTTGTTCTCCTGGTAGAAAAACTTATCCAACAGTATATACAGATATTTGCTCTCCCAGGAGAAACTCTCAGGAAATGATGTAACCCTGGTTATTCCCAGGCTTCTCCTGGAGAAGCCATTTTTAAACTTGGAAAAAAAGCCTGAACCTCTGGGGTGCAGGCAGAAGTGCAGCACCCAGCTATAACTCGGAACATTTTCTGCAAAGCATTCTGAGTTACAGTGTTACCCCAGACCAGACAGAAGTTCAGTGTTGGTTCCAGGGGGGAGGGGAATCTAGCTGTGGGCTGGGAACCTGCAGCCAGGTTCCCATTGCAACAGCCATGGCTATGTGCTAGTGCTCACTGTTTTCAGAATGGAAGGGGGGAAAGGCAGCAGAGGGAGCTCATTCTTGGGGCTCCCTAGCTGGTGCTGAAGGGTGGGGTGGGTGAATTGGAGCCCCCTCACCTCAGGAGCGGGCTCCAATACACTCCACCCTCCAGGGGGGCTGAGGAAAGTCCAGACTGAATGCCCTCCACTCCCTTTCCCTCCTCCCATTCTGAAAACAGCAACAGGCTGGGAGCTCCGCAGACACAACTTACAAAAGACGCTACATTTTGAAATGTCTTCATCTGATACCTCATGCAATGGAAGGTCAGATTCTCACCCAATCTGCCATTATTAAGCTGTCTGCAGTCATGCAGCTGTATTTGCTCACAGCTCTAAACTGCTTTCTGTGGCCAGATTGGGCAAAAACTTTCACTTCTGTCTGCACCCCTGTATAGTTTTCTGAATGTCTGTAGAAGGCCTTCGGATGGCAGACTGCCACTAGAAGGAATTCACAGATAAGAAAGAACCACTGTGACTTCCTGGATAACACAGGCAACAGGACATCCCTGAAATGATTCCTGTTTGAACTACAGCATAATCACTAGAAAAATATCAAGCCTTCATTTAAAATCTGTCAGTAATGGACAACCCACTACAAACCTAATAACTTGTTTCAGTGATTAACAAACTTCACTTAACTTGTGCTTTATTTCTTATCTGAATTTGTCTCACCTCAGCTTCCAGCTACTGGATCTTATTATCTTGTAACTCTTGGACTGAAGAACCAACTATTATCAGATTTCTGCTTCCCTACATTGATATTTATAGAATATGATTAAGTCATCCCTAAACTTTCTCTTGGTTTAACTAAATAGACTGGGTTTCAGGAGAAGGGATCTCTTATAATTTAGCAGCAATACAATAAAATAAAGAAGTACAAATTATCTACAACCTTGTGAAAATTGTTAGTTCTTATACATGTGCTGCATCGATTGTTATGCAGTGCATGTTATCAAGTAATTGGCCATTTTTTCATGCCCAGCCTATCTTCTAAAACTGTGGCAAGCTAATAAATATCACCTTACCAAAAGTAGCTGAGTTATTACATTACACCCATTTTCTGCTAGTCCTAAAGTCAACTTGACATGTCATATTACATTACAAAAAACTACAAAGAGGAACCATATCATGAATAGAAGTGAGAGACAAAAACCCTTGGCCACCATCTTTTACAAAGCCACTGTCTCTCACCATACCCAGAATAATTCAGCAATTCAACAAGAATTCCTCCTCTTTGGAGTTTCTTGTGGTTTCCAAGAGGGCTAGCCTACACTTTGCCTTTTCCCTCTTGTGTGTTTATGGATGTGTCTTTAAAGAGGAAGAGATGGATGTGTGGCCTGGCCCTTCTTACCTTCAGAAGAATGGATATCTTACTCTGACTTACGGATAGAGACCTACCAAATTCACAATTCGCAGATTACGTGAAATCTGACCAATGCTCACAAAATCCCTGAAGAAAAAAAAGAACTTACAGAAAAGAAAATGCTGGCTCTTCAGAGGAAGACGGCAGTCCTCAGCAAGCTGCGGCAGGCTAGCACAGGAGAGACTGCCCACTCAAAGTGCTGAGGGCAAGATTTCATAGATTTCGTAGACATTTGGGCTGGAAGGGACCCCGGACAATCATTGAGTCCAGCCCCCCGCCCCAGGAGCAGGAAGTCAGCAGCGATCATAGGATCCCAGCAAGATAAGCATCAAGGCATTCAAAGTAGGCACTTGAACCGCCTCAGGTGGCAATCTGTTCCAAACCTTGGGGGCTTGGACAGTCAAGAAGTTTTTTCTTATGTCCAGCCTGAACCGGTCACAGTGGAGTTTCTGACCGTTCAATCTTGTCATCCCTTGGGGGGCTCTGGTGAACAGTCACTCCCCCAGATCCTGATGAGCACCCCTGATAAGCTTATAGGTGGCCACCAGATCACCCCTGAGCCTGCGCTTTTCCAGGCTGAATAACCCCATTGCTCTCAGCCTCTCATCATAAGGTCTGTTTTCCCGACCTCTGATCATGCACGTGGCTCTCCTCTGCACACTCTCAAGCTTCTCCACATCCTTTTTGAATTGCAGAGCCCAAAACTGGATGCAGTACTCCAACTGCGGCCTCACCAAGGCCGAGTACAGCAGGAGAATGATGTCCCGGGATCTGCTTGAGAGCATCTATGGATGTAAGCCAGCGTTTTCCTCACTTTACTAGCCGCAGCATCACAATGAAGGCTCATGTTCATCTTGTGGTCAACCATGACCCCCAAGTCCCTTTCATCTGTAGTGCTGACCAGCGTAGCACTACCGAGTATATATGCATGGTGCAGGTTTTTCCTCCCAAGGTGGAGAACCTTGCATTTTTTGGTGTTGACCACCATCAGGTTCTTGTCTGCCCTTTTCATGAGTCTGTCCAGATCCACCTGGATCACCCTCCTGTCCTCGGGTGTGGATGCTTTACCCCAGAGTTTGGTGTCATCGGCAAACTTGGCCAGTCCGCTTCTGACACCAATGTCCACATCATTGATGTAGATGTTAAACAGTATAGGCCCTAGGACAGAGCCTTGTGGGACCCCACTGGTCACAGCACGCCAAGACGATTGGCTCCTGTCGATCACCCCCCTCTGGGTCCTACCACAGAGCCAGTTCCCCAGCCAGCGGATCGTGGTGACATCAAGGCCGCAGTTAGCCAGTTTAGCCAAGAGGTGAT
>NW_017729027.1:11069819-11070501 GCF_001723915.1 Gavialis gangeticus
ATGCTGGGTATCCCTCAGGATATTGCCTTCAGCTGGTCTGTTAAGGATGGCCTCCTTGATAATCTTTTCCAAGACTTTCCTCAGGATAGAGGTCAGGCTGATGCGCCTGTAGTTTGCCAGATCTACTTTCCTCCCTTCCTTGAAGATAGGCACGACATTGGCCTTCTTCCAATCAACGGGACTTCACCAGAGCGCCAAGAGCTCTCTAAGATCCGTGCCAGGGGCTGAGCTATGATGCTCGCCAGCTCCCCGAGTACCCTCAGGTGTAACCCATCAGGGCCAGCTGACTTGAAGGTATCCAGCCTGTCAAGGTGTTCCTCCATGAGGTCAGCTTCAATGGAGGGCAAGGAATCTTCCTCACCCGGGCCCCCCTGACAGGGGGCAGGGTCATCGCAGGGGGCTGATGGAAAACTGACGCAAATTACCCATTTAGCAAGTATGCATTTCCTGGGCGTCAATTGTCAGTTGTCCCATCTGGTTCAGCAGGGGTCCAGTGTTGCCCTTGCTTTTCCTCCGGCTCCCCACATATCTGAAAAAGGACTTTTTATCGTCCTTGATGCTCGAAGCTAGTTGGAGTTCAGTTGCAGCCTTGGCTTTCCTGGTTTGCTCCCTGCAGGACCGGACCAGTGCAGAATAATCCTCCTTGGAGATGAATCCTGTCCTCCATCCTTTGTAGGCTTTT
>NW_017729027.1:11071119-11077872 GCF_001723915.1 Gavialis gangeticus
AGTTGCCAGTACGAGGTCAAGCAGTGCTTTACCTCTTGTCGGCCTGTAGACTTCTTGCGTCAGATAGAGGTTGTCCACACATGAAAGAAAGCTTTGCGACCACTCGGATTTGGCTTAGCGCTCCTCCCATGAGATATCTGGGTAGTTAAAGTCTCCCATGACAACCATACACCAGGATTGTGCGGCCTCAGCCAATTCCCTGGTGAACTCTTGGTTGAGGTCTTGACTCTGTAAGTAGACCCCCACCATAGTATCCCCTGCACTGTGTTCCCCACGGATTTTAACCCAGAGGGTCTCAAGTCGTCCACTGTGGGTGCCAATGCCAGTTTGCAGGGACATGTAGCTTTCCTTGACATAGAGGGCTACACCCCCACCCCTTTTGTCCACTCAGTCCCTCCTGTCCATACCCATGGTCCAGTCATGGGTGGAGTCCCTCCAGGTCTCTGTTATCCCAATGACATCATAGTTATTTGCATTTAGGAGGAGAACAAGATCCTCCTGTTTATTGATGACTGCTTTCCCCACTCCTCAGCACTGATTGGCTGTAAGGGCTGCTTGTCATGTGGCCCCACCCCTCTCCACCAATTGGTGAAGAGGGGCAGGGCTGCATGATGGACAGCCCTTGCAACCAATCAGCAGTGAGGGGCAGGGCCACATGATAGGCAGGCCCTGCAGCCAATTAGTGGTGAGGGGCAGGGCCACTGGGGCCCCTGAGCCAATCAGAGGCATGGGGAGCCCCCTGTGCTCTACCCACAAAATGGCTGCTTAGGTAAACATTCTGCCTGCAAAATAGGGGGCAGCCTCCGCAAATTAGGTAGATCCCTACTTATGGATATCTGAGGTAGAGAGCTGGCCTGCTCTCCTTACTCTCATTCTGTAAGAAGACAAGGGAAGCCTTGCATTCCCATAAAATCCTCTTTTCAGACAACCTTTTGGGTAACATGTGGCCTGTTTCAGAAAGTCTCCTTTGGTTCTGTTCCAAATTGAATGGCTCTATAGTCATTTAATGCCAGGACATCCAAGAGCTGTGTGGGTAAGCAGGGAATATATTTCCTCTGAAAGAATTGGCTGGTGCATCCTAAGACATCTTTCAGCCCAGCATGCTAGAATGAGTCAGTACTGAGCCAAACAAGGCTATCTTGTGGTTAATTCCACTAGTATTAGATGCTGATAATACTTCACCCTTCTGTGCTACTTGATTATCAATATATTTCACAAAATTTAATGTATGCAATAAGCATATGTAAGCATTAATACTCCCATTTTACAGATGGGAATATTCAGGCAGCAATATTAATAGCTGATAGTGGGGTTCAATGGTTTCATGAGATTGGAATACATAATACCTTGGCTCTGTTCCTTGCTCAGTTGCTGACGTCGGTGACCCCGGGGTACGGCTCAGTTTCACCATCTCTAAAATTAGAGGAGATGGCACTGACCTCCTTGGGAAAGCACATGAAGACTGTTGGATGAAAAGCACTAAGTAGTGTCATGCAATGCAATTTTTCTTAGTGAGGGAAGCAAGATCCTAAAATGTATTCAATCCTCCACGTTCTTTAACTGAAGAGATTCTTAAAATACTAGCCAACTGCCCGTCAGGAATGATGTGGGAGAGGCAGGTGGGGACAGAGCGCGACCACCCACCAACCCCCTGCCACCTCCCAAGAGCAGGGGGGAAGAGAGGGGAAGCTTGCCCCAACATCCCCTCCATCTACCTCGGCCAGCACCCCAAGCTGCCACCACCTCCAGGGAGCAGGGCCAGGGAAGGGTGGAGGGGGCGAGGCCAGCAGCACCCTCACCCCCCTGCTCTGTCCCCTCCATCATGTCAGCACTCTGCTGCCATCACCGCCACCTTCTGTCCAGAACGCTCATGGAGCACTCTGATTGGTTGCTTCACTGAACACTGTGATTGGCTGCTGAAACAACCAATCAGAGTGCGAATAAAGTGTTACAGACCGACAGACTGACTGACTGACTAAGGCTTATATTACATGCTCTCAGCTTGGATGGGAACTGTTCTCCTGTTTAGCTGATGTTTCAAGAACAAACATGTTTTCTTTCTAACATGGGAAACATTCAGCCCATGTCTCTGCAGCTGACAAGGCATTCTTCTCTTTGAGATAGCATGCAACATTACTTCTCTGACCATGAACCAGTTTTGAAAGCTTGAATTTTAGAGGCTCTGTGCACATGTATGTGTGTATGTGCACATGTGTAAGACAACAATTAATTAGAAATCAAAGTAAGAACAGTTTTTGGAAACTTAGGTCTGTAGAAAGCAGTTTTGTAAGAAATGCATCTTCCTCTGACCCTTTCCTGTCAAAAATATCGTGTCTTTTTAAAAGAACTGCAGTTTTTTCTAGTGCATAACACACTGGAAGAAAGGCAGGAGTCTAAAATTGAAGTGTGTCTTATGCAGCAGTTATATAATGGATAATTTATTATAAGACTTGACTACAAATCAATTAAATTTATGTTAACCAATGTTATCCACAAAGTCATGCCTTTTGGGGCGGGGGGGGGGTGTATCTTATAACCAGGGCCTCTTACACACCAAAAAAATAAAGCAACTCCCACAGGGAACTGCCATGTCCAGATATCTGTAATAATTAATTATTGCAATAGACTATTAATCTGTTTCTCATATAGATGATGCTTCAAACACACTCCCAGCTACTTCTTACTGAGGAAAGCACTAACCCACATGAACAGTAGTGATAAACGTAGACATCTTAACAAAAAGCTAGATTCTGATTTACCTATATATGCACACACACTTCTTTATTTAGATTTATTTCTATGACATGCACCTATCTCAGCATGCTAGCTAGCATCTGCATTCTTCTATTTTGCTGTATCATGAAATCACAGAGGAGAAGTCTGCACAAACTCCCTCATACAGCCATGCACATTCCTCCTACTCTTGTTTTATTTGCAGCCTGCAGCAACAGAGGCACTCTGCTGATTGTCATTTCATCTGCATTGCTTAGGGAAGAAAAATGTGTCTGATTCAGGGCAACTGCTAACCCAGCTCTGTTGTGTCTGTACGACATGTATAATTTTACAAAAAAGTCTGTAGCACTGACTCCCTGGCCCCTGCTATAGATACAAAACAATATCACAGTGCTATGCAAATCTTAGGAAAAATGGGAAATGAGATGCTGAAAAAAGCAGCATTATGTAACTATTTACTAGATAACAGAATTAGTAGCCACTTGCCATAGCAACTGCTGCATTACATATGACACTGGAGAAATGCAGTCATCTTACAACAGACACCCAAATAGCCTGAACATTTTGATGTCTGAGAAAAATACAATTGTCTATTTTCCAATATCTTAAGGCCTTTATAAGTTAACTTTTAATTTACAAAAAAGAGAAGTCGCTCAACAAGGACTTTGTGGGTTTTTATACTGCAGTTAGAAGCCTTTAATACAGAATAACAAACACAAGGATGTCCCCTGGCAGGGGCTCTCAACCTTTTTCTTCCTGAGGCCTCCTTTAGCATACTATAAAAATTCCACGGCCCACCTGTGCCACAACAAATGTTTTTCTTCATATCCAGTAGATTAAAAGCTGTATTAAATTGATAGTTATACAGTTAAAACACACACATATAGTGTATAATATAAAAAAGGACAATAAAAGGTACAAAAAATGACAACTGACATAAAATAAATTACAGTTATTATAACTGACATAAAATAAATCATCATGATGTTTCACCTGGATGGATGTATTATCATTATAGAAATCTTAGGGTACCCATAAGCAAAGCAGGGATCATGCCTTTAAGGAAGTTTTAGAATACCACACTGAAAGCAAATTTGCTTAACAGAAAGCCACTGTTTGGGGTTAATTTAATTAAAAGGACCTTTTAAACAACAGGACAAAAGTATGGCTCTTCCGAGTTCACAATATGAATAAATCGCTGGATGGCGGTGCATACAAGCAAAGGCTCAGAAATAGTCTTCCCACTTTGGACAAAGAAGAGGCTTTTTTCCCCTTCTACTAAAAGAGGCCTCAGCTTTAGAAGTTTGCCCTACATTAAAAAAGTTTCCACTTCAGGCAAGAGACAGGTCTTCTAAGTGAGAGCCGAGGGGCATGCAGGCACTGCCACCCTCCATAGCAGACCCTTCTGCTTCCAGGCCCCAGCACCACGGTGTGTGACACCAGCCCGCTTCCCCGTAGCTAGGCAGGCTATCTGAGGCAACATGACATCCGTCCTATCAGTGCCTGGTGCCACTAGACCAGCTGCGGTCAGTAGTCCCTGGCTATGGATGTCCACAGCAGGGCTAACTTCCTCCTGGGCTTTCACAGAGGCCAAAAGAGTTCAGCAGGGGCCAGGAAACCCAGCTGCCTGTGGCAGGGTGGGACAGGAAGCATGGAGAGGTGCGCACAAGCACAGCAGTGGCCACTCCAGACTGGACCTCACCCAGCGCTCCATGCCCCCCTGCAGGCCCTGTGCTCACTGGCACTTCAGGCCATGCTCACACAGTGACGCTGCTCCAGGGGACACGTGGCATCCCCGCCTGCCCACCCGCACCTGCAGTGGCTTCAGACTGACCTCTCCCAGCAGCTCCGCTTGGCACCACAGATCTGTCGCCACTCCTTTCATAGCAGAGGACCAGCCTGGCTCCCCTCCCCACATGGCCCCAGCTGCAGTGGGCAGGGCTCAGTGGCTGGGAACCCTGGTGCCCCACTCAGCCAAGCAACAGCAGCACAGAGCCTCACCCACCTGCTCGCAGCATCGCTCACAACATGGAGACTGTGGGGCCAGCGGGGCAGGTCCACCCTCTCCCCTTCCTCAGGACTCACTTCAGCTGGGGGGGGAGGGGGCCAAGACAGCTCCTCCCTGGGCCAGGGTAGATTGGGCTGCACCTGGTGGACACCCTAAAACCTGCTTGAGGCAGACCTACAATTCAGAACCGCTGTCCCCTGGGATAGGTGGTCTTGATCTGGGGCCCCTTCTGTTCACCTTGACATAAAAATAGGCTTTTGGCTCTCTGGAAGCTGGTGAGGCAGCACTCAGGCAATTACGGACACCTTTGCCGTAGTATAGCGCATACGTGGTTTTGTTCTATTTTGGAGAGAGTTCTAACGTTGTCTCTCTCTCCAGTATCAAAGGACCATTGTTGGCTTTTGTAGCTTAGGTTAAATTGGATAAACTGCTTTTGGTGAGAGGCACTGTGAAAGGTACAAGCTATTGTTTATTCAGCAAGTCAGTAGGGCAACCGAGGACAGTAAACTAATCCTTGTGCCCAACACCCATGATTTTCTTACGTAAGCTAGCACTGGGAAAATGTAGATATTCTGCAATGCTGTCACTGCAGCAATTGATGAATGTATTTGAAATCTACTTCTCCCTGTGTTATATGTTAAATTAAACATCTTTGAAAATAGGGGAGCAAAAAGACCCTTATAACAACAGCCCTTCATTTAACAGTTTGCAAGAAGGCATGAAGCTCTGTGCAACAAGTGGCAATTAGAAACAAAAGGGAACTTTAGCCATGGCACAGGTACATATAACTACCCAAACCAACTGCCCAAAACTGCTATGCTATGTTGCTCAGGTTTGGCTAGTTTTAGTAAAGGTTGTTTTAGTAACGGTTTAGCAATTGTTTTAGCAACTGTGTTAATAAAGGTACATGTGAAAGCAAGAAAAGCAAGCAACTACCAGACTAGAAAGAAAAGGCTAAGAGGAAGCACCAGATGTAGCCAGAGAAGAGCTGATAGTATAATCCTAAGAATTAGCTAAGAGGTTTTTGGGGTTGAGTGCTGACTGAAACAGGCTTGAAGCTGTGAGTAAAGGAAAGAGCTCCTGTCTGATTGTTGCTACATCCAAGGAAACAGGACTTCGTACACGCTTTATAAATAAAACACAATTGTATCAAGAAATAACTGTATCCATCATCACGTTCTTCTCCTAATGGGAATAATGTGCTTGAATTTATGTATGTGTATGCTTCTATTATGGTTTGGATTGAACCTTATTGAAATTAGACCCCAAATTTTGGCTAGGCATTCAAGGAAGGGGAACACTAGTACCAAGAGCCTGAGCCCTTTTTCCAAGGACAAAAGATAGTATTCCTACTGAAGCAAGATGCGACAAATCATGGTAATGGTTGTGGAAATAAAAAATAAACAAATGGATTTAAAACAAGACCTAAAACAGCTAGAGTACTGTGAACAAAACAAACAGTGGGTAAAGCAGTACCAGAAAGGACTGAGAAGTGACCTGAAACTCAAGACAAAGACTTAGGGCAGCATTTACAAAACATTTCAGCAGATTTGGAGTGTTGTTGCTCGGTTTCCTAGTCCGGAAGGGTGAAGATGTAAGAGGTGACCAGCAACTCAATTGTCATGAACCAGACAGGGAGCCCAGGCTAGTTTTAAGTTAGCTTAGAAGTTGCTAAGAGAACAGAGCAGCAGCAAGAACTTAAGGAACTGAAAAACTACGTTAAGAATCAAGTTGGCAAACGATTGTGGAGGTCTTCCATCTTCCTATAGAATTGGGCCATTCAGATTATTTGGATAAAGCTAACAATTGAAACACTGCAGTTGTTTTTTGTGCGTTTCTTTTACAGTCTAGCATCTCCTCATAAAACCACTGTCCCATTTGCTGGTCACAATGGGAAAGCATGGACTTTAAACATGAAGTATTTCTGGGAGATGGGAAGTACCAACAAGCAGCCAGGCTAGATACCTTGTAAAGGACTGGGCCAAAAGAAATCTCATGAGGTTCAACAAGGA
>NW_017729027.1:11078582-11085762 GCF_001723915.1 Gavialis gangeticus
GACCTCCTGAGGGCCCTTCCAACCCTAATTTTCTATGATTGCTATGACTTCTGAAAAGGCATTCTTGGGGTTATGTCACAAATTTTAATTTTAATTGTCTGGAGTTGCAAAAACCTTAGTAGGCACACACATGGAGCCACTCAGAAATCTGGAGAGGCTGGAGACGTTCTTCTGGATACATTTTACTACAGGGGCATGTGAGGGAAGCAAGAAAAAACCAGATGAGGAGACAGAAGAAAGTACCAGTAACATAACCTTAAAGAAAAGCTAAGAGAAAAAAATTTGGGGTAAATGCCATCTGAAGAAGGCTATTGAAAGGCCCTCAACTGACCTATTGCTTGATTTTTCCTGTGTTCAGGGAAACAGGACTGCAAATCAACAGGCTGCATCAGAAAAATATTGGTAATTGATTATCATCCATTCTCAGATCAAATTAAAAAGGGGTCATTTCTCCAAATCCCTTTGACAGATAATTTGTTTCAACAGACAAACAGTGTGGCTGACTGATTTTCTGTTTCTAATTTACCCAAAGTCTAGGTCATTCTAAAGAAAATGAATAAAAACGAAGCATTATTTTCTTACATTTTTCCCCACAGAAAAACCTTTCAAGCTTTTCAGAAGATAATTTGAATATTTTATTTAATATCCTAAATTTAATCACCCCCCTGCCCTTCTCCTATGTTAAAGTGGCATACTTTAACAAGGATTGTATATGAATGATGAAAGAAACCATTTCAGCTAGCAAAACGTTCCCCCTCAAAATGTGTGTGTAAACATAATGTAAAAACAACAACTATCACCCTTATTAATGCAGCTACTACTAAATGACAGAAGATTTTCCTCCTAATTAATGTAGCTGGTTTTCAAATCTAGAAGTTACATAATATTTATCAATATAATTGCCCTTTGACTTTTTGTAAGTTATTTTAATTCTGTAGAATAAGAATGTTCTCCAGCAAAGTCTCAATCCAGCAAGGAAATTTAAGAAAAACTTAGAAAACTAAGCCCTGGATCCTGCAATGAGAACTAGGAATGCTGATCCCTATGTTTTAATGGTTTGTGTTGCAGAGGTTCAGGGCCAGTCTTGCATCCTTTATGTAAGGGTCCAATCTTGCTCTAGCTGAAGACAACAGGGGTTTTGCTATTAAGATAATCTGAACAGGACTGTGCCCAAAGTCAACAGGATGACTCACATGGGTTAGGGGGACAGGACAACTTTTTTGTAAAAGAGAATCTTTTACAAAAGAGTATTTTTTTTAATTCAAGGTTATTTGATTAACTAAAAAGTTTACCCGCTAGTTACTAAGAGACCAGTATTGAAGACTCCACTCAGACAAAGCTGACAGTGTAGTAATCGTTACCTTTACTTGGGTACGGTTTATTCCATGGAGCCTTCCTCTTCCTGAAGCAGAAGAAACAGATTTTGTTCATTGTGCTCAGTGAAATTCTTTATTGTACAGCATTCTCAAGAAGTATTTAAATTTTGGCTTACGGAGAATCCCTCTTTCAAAGTGAAATATTTAACTTATCCCATTCCCCAAAAAGTCTTCTGGTCTTCACGGATTTGAACAGGTTTAAAATGCACCCTATGTACAAGTCTCCAGTGTTGGTGGCAGCATTTGTAGCAACCATAAAATAAAGTCCTATCTTGCACAAACAAGCTGTTTGTGGACAGTGGGCCTAATAGTCAATTGTATATGCTGTACTAGAATCAGGCCCAATATGTTAAAACACAGAATCAAAACTGAAGTCTCAACAGTTATGTTTTTGGTTCATAGTTTTAGCAAGGTGTGAGCTAATACTTGCAAGAGTATTGGTTACTCAAAGTGTGCTCAACTGAAGGTGGTTATAACAGAATTGATACCAGTATTATTAAAGTGAGGACCTATTTTTTTCTTTACAGCTTTCCCTGATTATAAAAAAGAAATCCCAAAATTCCTAATGCTCTCAAAACAGAAACAGAAGCCAGTGCCTTTCAAAATGAATGTGCTTCCAATTGTGAAAATTATTCACAAATTACACTGCAATACTTCAAGCACATACCATGCTTAACAAAATTTGTGGTAAAAGTGTGTCAGTGAAACCTTGCAAAAAAACCCCAATCATTTGATCAATAAAGCACAGAGGATTCGTTCACAACTTTTGCAATGAATAAAACAAACCCCCAAACTTCATGTTTTATATTTACATCTAATAAGATACAGGAATGGATTTCTTGGCATTGAGAAAAATACATCACATTTCTTCCTCCTCATTAAACTTAAGGCAGCAAAATCCAAGCAGTATAGGGCAGACCAACTATTATAATAGGCAGGAGATACAGACAGACAGCAGTCCCTGTGAAATATAAGCAAGGAAGTGTGATTTAGTCTGGGTAGTTCAAAACCAGGGAAAGGCCATCTGTGGATCCTTCTATTTCCAGAGACCTTGCCTTCTTGTGCAGATCAGAATCTAACCCAGCCTGACTGAAGCGCCATTGTTTTGTAAAAGAATAGCTGGTGGAGGAGGCGAATGAAACAAGAAAAAGTGCTCCCGATAACAATGTCCCCTGTATTTGTCGTGCAACAGTTAATACCTGCTTCAAGACTTGAAATCCCTTCAGAGCAAAAGGACTGTATACTGTAAACATAGCAGTTAGGGAATGAACTCTGCAGCTCAAGGGTTTGGAAGCAGAAAAAAGATGTTGGCTTTACAGTCACATGGACTAAAAGTCATAAAGATGGAAGCAGATATAACCTCAGTGTGTCTACATAAGTAAAGGGCTATGCACATCTCCCTTCTACCCAGCCACTGATTTTCCCCCACCTACTGGTAAATGCCAATATCTTGGAAATAGCCATTTGATTTGGCTATTGATGTGGTCCAGGATTTACATACCCACATAATAGAGAGAAAATCCCCCCAGCCCCTGTATTAAAGAAATTATGATTCCAAAATGGTTCTACAGAAGTTGCAAAACAAAAGCAATAATTTCACTATCCCTCCCCTGACAGTTACTGCACAAATAGCACAGATGGCTTATTCAGCTGGCGACAGACACACACACTCACACTTGATAATTCTGAGCTCTTCTCTAAATTAAAAAAAAAAAAAAAAGCATTTACTCACATGATGTGAAATAGCAACAAAGATACTTATGATGGCCGAGCCCTCAAGGATATCAGCTCTGTAGGTAAAATAAGCTACACTGAATTATTACAAGGTTCTGTCAAATATATTACCTACCCTTTTTTGTAAACACCCATATCTAAGACTGAGCTTGTTTCTACTATCACTCAATTTAATGACAGAGCTACTATTGCCTTAAACAAGAGCAGAACAGGGCCCTTGATGTTATTTACAAAGAGAAGTGTTCCAAATTTAGCCCTGTGTGAATACAGAGGATAAAATGAGAAGTGTAATTACACTTTCCTTTATACTCCCTTGCACATCAGCCTGCTGACTATCCCATCATCTCCATACATGACACTTATTCACATCAACAGGAGTTGCATCCACACAGCTGAGAAGATGACTGAACAGCAGTTTTGAATTTGGCCCTCAAACTTACAGCCTCACTTGAGAGTTTGATCTTGGAAATCTTTACTCCAGACCCAAACAGGGCTTGCCATACATAAGTTAAGTTCCTTTGCTATGAGAGACCTGTTTGCACGCTGGTTTAGAGTAGCTCTGCAGGTACTTACACCACACATCTTCCATATCAGAGAAAACATCTTAATCCTAATTGTTCAACTGCCTGGCAATTTTCTACCAAAGACTCTGAGGTTATCTAAACCCTTCTAAAGCCAACCCTATCTACAGTCTTGCAAGAAGGTATATCAGATCATTCAATTAGAGATGCTGCAGTCAGATTGTCTACTTCAGGAGGTGCAAACTAAGATCAA
The DNA here is from genome assembly GCF_001723915.1 of Gavialis gangeticus. Lineage (NCBI taxonomy): Eukaryota > Metazoa > Chordata > Crocodylia > Gavialidae > Gavialis > Gavialis gangeticus. Next base: position 11,082,467 of record NW_017729027.1, read on the forward strand.
AGGGTTAAGGTGTACTTGAGTTATACTGCTTTAGATTAGATCAGGCCATCATTCACTAATCTCACTAATCTACAAGGAATGTGATGACAGGTTTCAGCTGTTCATATTATTCTACCTTTCACTACATCAAAGGAAACTTTTCAACACAGCAATAAGAAAATTGAGCACTTCAAACAGGCAGCAAGGCCTTAATCTCCTGATCGATAGCCCAGTTTATAATTTACTTGTGGTGTTACTATTAAAATCTGTTTCTGATCATGAATCATTTACTAGCATAGTCAATAATCAGTATCTCACTGTGCTGCATATCAGAATCTCAGGGAAATAAAGAAAAAATGAATTCCCCATCGCTTAAAATGTTTAAATCACAGATTGCATTTTTTTCCTAAAATATGTTGTATACTTCAAACAGGAATTAATTTGAGGAAGTTCTGCATCCTATGTTATACAGGACATCACATTAGATAAATAAAGTGGTCTGTTCTGGCCTATGTTATACATATAAAAAGGAAACTAAGATTTTTCTTCAGTTTCCAGCCGAACAAAATTAAAGTAAACAAAAATGAAGTACAACAGGAATAACTTACCAGCATGTGTGAGAAATCCACAATACACTGTAGAATGGCCTTTCTTAACCTGTGGTCTCAAACAATGCTGTTTCTCTCCTTTGCTTCCAGCTGCTAAATCTCAGTGGAAGACAGTTCTTTATGCATGGGAGGATTTCAAAAACGACAAATACACAGCTCCAACCTCCCATTTCTTTGAGCACTTTACTTAAACACTGTATCTTTTTCTCTCTCTACCCCTCATCTGTCCTGCCTATGGTATTTAGTCCTTGATCTTGCTCCCAATCAGTCTGTGGCTAAATCCAATTGATTTTATTAGTGCAGGGTCAGACTGAAAGTTCTTTGAGCCAGTCTCATTATTAATTTTGTAGTGTGCCTAGCACAATGAAGTCACAATTTGAATTAATGCTTCTGGACACTGCTGGATTACACGTAACAAGAAATGCTTTCCTAACAATATTTTTCTGTGCAAGCAATTGTTGTATTGGCTGGGGATGCTAATTCAGTTCTTTTTGTGAAGGGAGGGGGTATATGCATTGTGCATTCCTAATCAGAGTGAAATATTTTAGTGTCCTTGTTTGACATCATCATAACTGTCTGTATCAATTGTATATTTTGATGGACATTCACAATGAGCTTAGTTGCATGATTTCCAAGGATATGCCTACAAATTGTGCTGCTTTAATTGTACTTTTATAGTTTCCACCTCTGAAGTTTTTAAGATCTGGCTAGACAAAGCCTTGGCTGGGAAGATTTAGTTGGGGATGCTCCTGCCTTGAGCAGTGGGTTGGACAAAATGATCTGCTGAGGTCCCTTCTAGCCCTGATTTTCTATGGTTCTATGAACCTCCTTTCTATGGCTCAGTTATCAACATAAAGGTGCTCATCCTGGAACAGCCTATTTGTGTATTAAATAATTATATTGACATAAATCATCTTGATATCAGTATATCTGTGTGCTTGGGTTTGTATTAACATCACTATTTAGGGGAAGAAATTGCCCTTCAGCTGAACTATTTATATCAGAAAAGCATTTGAGCACAGGGCAGACCTAAAATTATATATTTAACCAGCCAGGGAAGCTGAAAAGGTACAGGGGGAAGCAGACATGAAGCCAGGGATTACAAATCCAGTGAGCCCAACCCAACTAATGTGGCAGCCATTGTGAGGCGTTGGTTTCAACAGCTCCTGCTGGATGGTTTCACCCAGAGTGATATAGTTAGCCTTGCTAATTTGAAGTCAAGTAGAAGGCAGGGTAGATTTGTACCTTACAAATTAACCAAAGTAGGTAGGTACCATGCCAGGAAGTAATCACAAGCCTTAGTGGCCTGAAGCTCACTTCATCAGATGCATTGACCCAGCCAAAAGAACCAATCTGAAGCACCAGATGTCACACCTTATCTCTGAGTGATGTAGATATAGTAATAGACTCCTTTTAGGATGCTTTTATTTAAAGCTCTGGATAACTAATGCCTGCCAACAATAGAGCTGGAAACATACTGTGATGACAAGGCACTTTATCTTTTACCACAAGGATAATCTTAGAAAAGTCAACGTTATATACCCCTACCTGGGACTGACTGACCACTGTCACCTTGTGCTAAAATTGAAGTGCCTTGTCATAACTGTGTTTTTTACTTGAAGAATTGACAGGTACTATTTACCCCTAGGTAAAAAGCACCACAGTCCAGGTATGGACGTTCATAGCAATTTAACCACTCATAAATGTCAATAATTGGAAACTGCTTCACAGCTGCTTCAGGTCAGAGGTGTCCAAATGTATAGAGCCTTGGCCATTCAGGCAGAACAGTACCTTTTAGGCACTGAAATGCTGTTGCTTCAACACCAGGGAGGGGGATAAGTGAGCACCCAGCCTAGCATTAGTGAACAAAGGGCAAATGGAGGGGAATGATCTGTGGCTGAGGCTGTTTTCACTTTTCTGCTTTCCTTTCTCTCTCAAATGTAAGTTCAGAAAAGTTCAGTACCCTGCACTTTACCTACCTCTCCAGTGTGCTTGCTGGATTTGGGTTGCCTGGGAGCAGGAGGGTGCCTGAACCCATCTTTTTGGGTTTCTAGATGCTAAAGGGGTATAATGAAGGGCTGTTGTAGAGTAGAGAGCTGGTTGTTAGAAAGATAGTTTTTACTGAACAAGAAGTGCAATGGAAATTATTGATAAAAAGTGCCAACACAAAATTTAAAAAAATAGACTGCAGAGTTCTGGCTCTGTGCAACAGCAACCACTTACAGCAGTTGGGGGCGGGGGGAAAGAGGGAAGGGAGCAGGGAAGTGATGAGAAGACATGCAGTGGGGGATGTCTGGAGGGCAAACCAGGCCTGTGCCATGGAGGACACAGACAGAAATGACATTTGTTGCACAATCAGCCCCCTGAAAGTACTCTACAGCCATGCCGTGACACATGCATGGCTGCAGAGTGCTTTAAAGTGGCTGATTGCGCAACAAATAAACCCTCATCAAATCAGATGAAGGAATCAGATGAAGTGCTCCACTTTGGAGTGCCTTAAGGAACAATCAGGGCTGTCTGCAGGAAGAGGCGGGAAGGAGAGGAGGGGAGCAAGCTACGGGCTGGGGTTTGCCCGGCCTGAGCTGAACGGGGAGGTGGATTGAAACTCCCCCCCCCCACATGACCCCCCACCAGCCCTCCCCCATCCAACTCAGGTTGGGCAAACCCCACCCATGGCTTGCTTCTCCTCCCCCATCCCCCGCCCCCCTT
>NW_017729027.1:11090762-11112806 GCF_001723915.1 Gavialis gangeticus
ATTCATGGCACTTTACATAAGTGCCAGGGGCCTGCAGCTGTGTCAGCACTCAGATTCCTTAGTCGCTTCTAACTCACAGCACTTTATGTAAAGTGCCTTAGTCACTACACAGTTCGCAGTGAACTGGTTCAGAAGAATTTGACTGATTTTTGACCATTCCAGGAAGCTCTAAACTGGTTTAGCAGGCTTGTACATCTGTCTGCTTCAAGTTTAAACTGCATTTAACCAGTCTGCATTACGTGTATCCATACTGCATGTCCCAGGGGAACAAAAATGGAGGCTCCAGAACAACCTCCCACGGCAGGACCCAAGGAAGGGACAACATACCCGAGGAAAGAGCCCTGAAAAGAAGAAACACTTACCTCCCACAGGGAACAGTGAGTCGCACTGAGGAGAACCACCGGCATGGTTCATCAGCCGATTTTTATTGCCAGCTGGCGGCAATGCCAGCAGATGATGTCATAAAAAACCGCCGCCCAGCAAATCTAAAAGCCAATGGCGGGGAAATGGCGGCAGAAGTGACTGGGACGCTGAGGGGCAAAGGTGTTCCCCAGCCAATGTCCCAAGGAAGCCGTCAGCTCCAATAGGGACGAGACGGAGATCCCTTAAAAGGGGCTCTCCCCACGCTGGTGGGGCCCAACCACATCAATCGGCAGGACAGTGAGGAAGAGGGGCGACGTTGGGGGACCAGAGACAGTCTAAGACAGCGGATCCGTGAGTGGGGTGGGCAGAAGCCTACACCCTGACCCTCTGGTTATTTTTTTTTCTTTTTTTTTCCTTTTCTTGACCTATCCTATCTTGGAGGGTGAACAAAGGGTGACCCAGGAAAGACCCTCTACGGGTCCAGGGCCATAGACAAAGATCAAGGCCAGATTAGGCAAGAGCCTCAGAGGAGGGATGAGAGCGAAGGCGGAGATAACTGTACGCCCCACGATCGTTGGGAGTAGGCAAACCAAGGAACGGGCCAAAGACCCATCATCCAGTGGCCCGGAAGGTTGGCACTTGGTTGGGGTGTAGGGGAGGTGGAACCCCAAGAACACCCCTGGTGCGTGACATCAGGAGTTGCAAGAAACCCCAGGAGGGACCCCACTCTGGGAACATAGTAAATCAACCTGTGGCAGGTGACTGTCAGGGCTCTCCTCAGGGTGCAGCGTAACCCGACACATAAGTTCCAAGGACACACCCCTCAGGCGGGGCTGGGAGAACGCTCGAAAGCTGCCCGTGATCATCTATATGAAGTCTGAAGGGGGCACCCCATATTAGCTGTATAAATAAGTATTTTCATAGACAGGGGAGCTAGGCAAGAGCAGCATGCTGTCAGCTGTGATCAGGGTGGGTCAATAGAGTATCTTTTTATCTTACGACTTGCTTATACAAAGAAATCGTTGGCAAAACTATATCAGTAATTTTGCCACTCGACCTATACCAGAATCAGCCATCCCATGTGGAAATTCTGTTCTGGACTAAGGTGCTCCTACTCCAAAGTAATATGAGATGGTTCTTCTTTTGTCCTGTAACTTAAGCAGGAAGCCTATTTAAATTAGTATGTAGTGAAATGAAAGGTTAGAAAAGCCTACATATGCATGTATGTTGTTTGTTTTTTAAAAATCCCACTATGACATAGAAGTACTTTAAAAACATTGTTGATCAACATAGCTGTAGCTGCAGGTTCCCAACGGGAGGAAACACAAGTGCCTCAAACCCAGTTAGATCAACAGGGGAGATGGTGTACTTGGATCCCAGGTTCTCAATAACAGATTTTAGAGACTCTATCTCACAACAGGTAAGACCAAGAGGCCTTTCCTGTTTGGAGAGAAGGAAGAAGGGGTGGGTTCAGAGTGACCTACAAGGGCACACAGTGAACAAATTAGCTATTGAATTAATTCTTCACTCTGTGTGTGCATCTTCAGCCAGCCCCAAGTTCAGCAATGCCTGAATTTTGCCAAACCACTTTAGCACCTTTCTCTGAACATCACCCAGCTCATGTGACTCATGGGTCCCACTGAAGTTAATTTAGTGTCTTTTTTTAGCGATGTGAGTCAACATGTATTGACTATTCACAAACTGTTCCACCTGCCCACCTTCTCATGGGGCCTGATGCAATAACTTGCAGATCCTAGGGGAGAGGATGCTGAAAAGAAATCTAATGGCTGCAGAGGCACTTAATAGCTCTTTAATGCAATTTACTGGAGGATGTTATTCTAGCAGCATTTCACTCAACAATGAAAGCTAACATGAGTTGCTCTTACTTAAAATACTTATCTTGTTTTTTTGTTTACCTGAGCTTGGAGAGAGAGAGAGTGCAGGATGCCAATTTATTGCAACATGTGCATATACACAGACACAAAATATTGCTGGCTTAATATTTAGGAAGAGCAATTGAAAAGAGGAATAAAAAATACTTAGTGAATAACCCCTGCCTTCTGAAGACAAACAGTATTTTACATAAAGACAGATAAAATAGGTTAGGAAGTCTCAATTTGACACACGAACAGTCATCCTCACAAATCTATGTGTATGATGCTTTTTCACAATGCATGCAAAGTAAAAGGCAAGGCATTTTGTTCTGCAGATTAACTCCCCAAAGATGAGAGCACCTTTGGGTCAAACTAATGAAACAACTGTCATTATTATATTTGTCTGCAAAATACTACAATGCTGCTTTCTCATCAGAGGCCCAATTCTTTACCTTTGACTTGCATTCAGATTTCTAAAGATAAAATCATCCTGTATATATAAAATATAGTCAGCTTATATAGCTGACTAATATCTTCATAAATCATCATAAAACCTAACCTCTTCTACATCTCTCTAGATAACACAAATTAGAACCATCTAAAATAATTTAATTAAAACAATCTGACAGTATCTCTTTACAGTCTCTCCCATTCCTTCTCTTGCTTAAAGCAATGTAAAATAGGTCACTTGAATCCTGTGGCACTCCAAGGCTTATTTTTGCATCAGCCTTAATTAAAGCCCATAGCATTTCGGCAACAGACGCTATGAAATTATGTGACAAACTCTGACAAGTCTTAGAACCAGAATATTCAATACATCACCTGAATAAAAATGATTTTTTTTTCAAATAGTAATAGCAGTATGGAATGGGACTTAAGTCTGCTTGATAATCTATCCCGTGCTATGCAAAAGCCTTGTTTTTCTTGCCTTTGATGACATCAGACAGCTCTTGCTGGTACATTTGTACCCCAGTAGATATGTTTTCATGTATAACTATGTTAATCCATGTGACATTTAAGTGTTAATATTGTCCTAATTTTACAGATGGGTAACACAGATATAGAAAACCTACACACCTTGTCAAAAGTCACCTGAAAAATCCAGAATGACAACTCAGAGTTGCTGATTCTGAGTCCTATGCCAAGACCTCACTGTCTTCATGAATCAGTGCTTTGTTGTTGGCCAATTTCCTGTGTTTCCAGCACCCACGTGAGTTCTGAACATGCTGCAAGTGGGCTAGGAAATGCCTTGACCGCAGACCCCAAAGTTCAGTAGAACTTCTGGGTTATCTAGATGGTCATCACAGGTCAAGTTTAAGGGTTTTCAACATAAATGGTCAATGAGCGTGGGCCTGGGGGGAGTCCTAAATAGCAAAGTGTTTATGACCTTATGAACTGCACCTAAAACACATTTTGAAAGGACTTCAGGGACTGTATTCTGAACAATGTTTCCTTTATTACAGCTACTACTGTTGCTGTCTTTATTTGCAGCAATACTGGTTATATACCCAGGCTGTACATAGTCTCACATATGCTTTATCAGTCTACAGCCACACCTGGCTGTGTTGAACATGTACTCTCATAGTAAGCAATACTATGGTTTGAGAAGAAACCAAAGCACCTTGCAGGCACAACAGTGAGGAAGAGGAAGGGCCCTGCAAAGGCCCAGATTTCGGCCCCTGCTTCATTCGGAGGACTGGGAGTGTCTGTGAGGAAAGGGAAGTTGGTGGGGCCAAAACGGCCTCTTTTGTTCCTTCTGAATTTGGGGGCAGCTGGGGCGGTTGTGGCCCGAGCACGAAGCCAGCAGCCCCGGAGCCTATTGTTGTGTGGCTTGGGCTGCGCATGATGCTGGGAGGCAAAAAGGGGACGTTTCTGGCTGCCTGTGGCCACTTCTTGCAGGGCACACGGCCATCAGTCAAGGATTTAATTTTTTTTTTTTTTCCTAATTTTTTTTAAATGTGGGGTGTGGGTGGGCAAACCTATGTATGTTAGTGTGGTCATGTGGTAGGAAAGGATTATGAGGGGGCCAGGTGTTGCTCTTGAGGGTAGATGTTGTGGTGTGGTTTCTGTGGTCTGAACTGGCAGGCTAGGAGTTTAAGCCTATGTGTCACCACTATACCTTCCCCACACCTAGTGAGCACCAGTATTTTTTTTTCCACCATGACACATGGAAGCTGCCATGGGCCCCAGAACCAATTGGACTAGTGGCAAGGCTCCGGGGTGCAAAAGCACAGGCCTCAGCATGGCATGCCAAACCCCAAATGGGTTCAGCATGCTATGCCGAGACGCAGATTTCCGCCCATGCTTCATTCGGAGCACTGGGAGTGTCTGTGAGGAAGTAGAAGTTGGTAGGGCCAAAATGGCCACTTTTGTTCTTTTTGAATTTGGGGCAGCCAGGGCAGTTGTGGCCCAACCACGAAGATGCCAGCACCCCTGGAGGCTATTGTGTGTCTTGGGCTGCGCATGATGCTGGGAGGTAAAAGGGGGATGTTTCTGGATGCTTATGGCCTCTTCTTGGAGGGCACAGGGCCATCAGTCAAGGGTTTAAATTGTAAATGTGGGGTGTGGGTGGGCAAACCTATATATGTTAGTGTGGTCGGCTGGTAGGAAGGGATTATGAAAAGCCAGGTGTTCTCCTTGAAGGCTGGTGCTGTGGTGTGGTTTCTGTGGTCTGAGCCAGCAGATTGAGAGTTCAAGCCTATGTGTCACCTGTGTATTGCCTGCCCTGGCAAGTGCTAGTATTTTTTTTTTCCACCACGACACATGGAAGCTGCCATGGGCCCCAGAACCAACTGGACTAGTGGCAAGGCTCCAGGGTGCAAAACTGCAGGCCTCAGCATGGCATGATGGACCCCTTTGGGGGTTCGGCCCATGCTTTGTTCCACCCAGATTTCAGCCCATGCTTCATTTGGAGCACTGGGAGTGTCTGTGAGGAAGTAGAAGTTGGTAGGGCCAAAATGGCCACTTTTGTTCTTTTTGAATTTGGGGCAGCCAGGGCAGTTGTGGCCCAACCACGAAGATGCCAGCACCCGTGGAAGCTATTGTGTGTCTTGGGCTGCGCATGATGCTGGGAGGTAAAAGGGGGATGTTTCTGGATGCTTATGGCCTCTTCTTGGAGGGCACAGGGCCATCAGTCAAGGGTTTAAATTTTTTTTTTTTTTTTTTTAATGTGGGGTGTGGTTGGGCAAACCTGTGTATGTTAACATGGTCATCTGGTAGGAAGGGGCCAGCACTTGCTCTTCAGGGCTGGTGTTGTGGTGTGTTTTCTAGACCAGCAGGTTGTGAGCTCACGTCCTGGTGTCACTCTTTCTCCAAGAGCTCTAACCCTGCCTGATATATACCATCCACCTCTAATCTCTTAAAGCTGTTTATGAAGAATAGCTTTTATTTTACCTTGGCATAGACCAGACTGAACTGAACTGAATGTCAGTTCAGTCCCAAAGGAGACTATCCCTAAACAAACTGAACACTGCACTAGCAACAGTCTCAGTATATTTTCCAGCCAAGTGCACTGCACAAATTGTGGGCATGATTCTGGAGATTCCAAAAGAGTTATACAAATGGTAGATTTGCCCAATTATGCTTGCCAAGCAGCTTTATCTTTGTGCTTGGAAATAAAATGTGATTTTCCTGTCTTTGCCAGCCTCTCTATGCAAACATATTCAAACAAAACTCTTATCGTAGGTGAAGGAGAAAGAGATCTGTGGAATTCCCCTGTTGATTAATGGGTAACTTATTGTCAGCTAGATAATAAGGAAGCCAAGCCCTGTACTAGAGGCTAGATAAATCTGTATCATAAAAAAATCTTTTGTTTTATAACAACAGCTGTTGCGAGGTTGAGAAATGACAAATAAATCCAAAAATCAAACCACACACCTTGCAGGAGAACATTCCCAGTTTTATAAACAGCTACAACAGGTCAAATTCTGACCAAAGCTACAGTACTGGACATCAGCGAAGTTACTGCAGATTTGCAGAGCTTGTAATCCTGACTTGTCTTATGTGCAAAGAAAAGTCCTGTCAAGCAACAGGTAATAAATAACCTCAACAAATTCCCCTAAATTTATATTTATGGAGTATCAGAAAGCTGGCACTTGCACAAAGCACGTGTAAGGATGAGATTTTGCAAAACTGTGAAAACAGTTATTTTTACATGTGCAAAAACTAGCCAGTCATGTTCACTATTTTCAATAACCTTCCATCCCTCCACCTAAATCAGTACTACAACACCATCATATGCAATCATCCATATGACAATATATATTTTATTTTTGTATATATTGCACCCCTCTTGACACAAATCAAGTGCCATTAAGGAAGAAAAAGTACATTTCAATGGAAGTTATTTTGAAGGCATACCAGGTTTAGGTTTTGGATTGTTGTTTTTTTTAAGTAAGTACCAGTATTTAATAATATTTTTGTAACTTCTTGTGATTTCTTTTTTCCTTCTGTTTCTGTTTGTATGGCATAATCAGTATTAAAACAGTTAATAAGAAAGCAAAATAATTTTGCTAACATCCTAACATTAATTTATTTACAAACTGTACGGAAACAAAGGCAGCGTAACCATAGCAGAAGGGCAGACACAATGTGGAGAAATGATGGAAGTTTCATTACCTAAGCCATTTCAAACCTACTTCATTGGACTGAATGTTAGTACATACACTGGAGAGAACAGTCCTACACTCAGGGACAGATATCTTATAACTTGACCCAAGCTGTCCAAGCCGTGATAGTGACTATCCATCAACCACACCTTTCTTCCAGGTCTGTTCCTGTGACAGTGTGATGCCCTGGAGATGTATTGCTGTCTTTCTTTCCAGTGTCACTGTCAAACAGCAAGATAATGCTGCCCCTTGGATAGCAGAGGATATGTTGAAGTGTTCTGAGAACAGGCTGTTTGGTTATGCTTATGGCTTGTTTTCCATACAACAGGAAGAGGAGGGAGAGGCTACATGACCTCACATGAGGAATTGTCTTTCCTTTCCTCTAAGCATCACAACATAACATTCAAATCTTCACCACTATATTGTCTCACTAATGGAGGAACTGTCTTTTTGGTCTGTGTTCATATGCATTTCGCACAGCAGGATCCTGGTCCATGAATAGGGCTCCTAGGCACTTAAGAGGAAGAGAAGAATAAACAAACCAGAGGAATAGTCAGGGGTTACAGTGCCTGTAACCTCTACACCACCTATTCACGGAACAAATGAAAGTCTTCACCGTTGGATGGCTGCCAATAGTCTGTATGAAATGTTAATGGACTTAGTCCAGTTGCTAGTGGTCAAGTGTCCAGTCACATAAATCACTATCACTGTTGGCACTGTGGATGGCATCCTCAGCAAGAGTCCACCAGATGAACTGACATGAAAATTAAATCAGGTCAGGTTTGGCAAAGTGATGGTGACAGTGAGGACAAAGAGGCTTACACTGCTCCAAATCAGGGTGAACATATCTTGCAGAGGCAAATTAACACACGCTACAAGACTTCTTTGTCATTAGGGTAATAACTAGCAAAACTACCCCATCCAATACCTCCCTTATCTATTCTAGCCAGTTACTGGACCAAGCTACATTCCCCTTCTTCGTCCCCCACAAAAAACTTCAAAACAAATTGCTATTGTTTGCATTATTAAGTAGGGGATACACACTAAATGTATCATTATTGCACTGCTATAATATGAACTGACTGCCAGTTAACAGGACGGAAAGTTTCCATTATGAATACTCAGTGAACCAGTAGAGTTCTGAAGGGGTTCTGTATTTACTCACTGGGCTACTGAAATGGATGATTTGTTTGTATTAGTTAATAGTTCTATATTTACAGCTAATACAAACACTTCATGCCAAACTGTATCAAACCACATACCTGTTACCATGTTACTGAACTGAAAATAAACATTGCAAAGTAAAAGACCAAAGGGAGCAAATACACAATAAACCTCCAGACAAGAACATAGTGCCACATCTTCCTATACAAAGTAAAAGTAAAACTTCCACTACCGGCACTGCTGAAGCATAAAAATATAGCAATTATATTTAAAGCTCTCTGATGTCTCTCATTAAAGAACAAATTTAGATGAACACTTACACTTTGATTGTGTTCATGGCAATATGAGCTGTCACTTTAAATAAGAATATGGAAATGTATAAGTCACATGCATAATTAATTAGCCAGCAGAAAACTATAAAAACCATCAAAGAACATACTGATGCCTTTCAAAACTTAGGTGGAAGAAGGAGATGTGCCCTCTCCATATCCCCTGTTAGTGCACAGACAAGCCATTGGCCTGAAGCTTTGTTTATATGTGTGTCAAAAGACAGTCTATAGTTATTAATATCCTCTATGTTGTTTGGTGCAGCGCCCTTTGAAAAAAAAGAACTATTTCGAACTAAAGCAATGTATCGCAGGACTTCCTGGCTGTGTCCAAATGAGCATGGACATTGTGCCAGTGCCACCTGTCCTCATGGCGCGTGCTCTGGTAGGTTATCCAGGCTGGGATAGGGTGGCAAATGTGCTGGCCCTAGCAGCTTTACCTGGGATCCTGGGGGCCTTGGGGAGCTGCAGTTGTAGTGCTGCTGTAGCTGAGAGCCTGACCGGCAGCCGGAGCGTGACTCTGGCCTGCCAGGCTCCAGTTTTGGGCGAAGTGCACTGCCACCATCTGCACCAGCCTGTCTTTTTTTGGCATGGGTTTTTCGATCCCGGGATAACCCTGGGTCAAACCCGCCCCCCACTGTGAAGCAGCAATGCGGGGAATGCCTGCATGTGCAGTGCATGCGCCACAGAGCTATCTGCAGTGTGACATACCACACATCTGCACTTGTCTGGACGTGGCCCCCTGTGTCTATCCATGGGCCACAGTAGGACTCCCTATGCTAATCTATGGGACACAGCTACCAGCAGGAAGTCTAAGCCAGCTAACCCTTCCTGAAATGATTACAAGATCTCTCTTTAAAAAAAGAGGGTTATTTAAAAAATATAAATATAGCTCTATCAATTTAGCCATGTTATTCTGCTTCAGCCTTCTTCCAAAGCGTAAGCACATATCTGCCCTGGATGCGGCTCATACTCTGGCGCTGTCCTGATTTCAAAAAGTAGGACAGCGTGAACTAATTTGCTCTGGGGGCAAAGGTAGGCACAGCTGCCCTCAGCCCTGCTGAGACCAATGCTGGCTCCACCTGACTGTGGGTGAGAGCAAAGCCATGCACTGCACTCGGTGGGTGCCCTGGTTGCTCCAGGCACGCCGATGCCCCTCTGCTGCGCCCCGCAGGACTCTGCAATGGCAGAATCCAGGTGCGAATTACAGGGAAGCTTGCGGGGGAGCTGACCCTCCACCCCACAAGAGACAAGAGCCCCTGTAAGATTTAAAAATCATAACTGGGGGGGTCTCTCACTGGACTGCTCCACCAGTTTCATTTTTTTTTTTTTTTTTGCAGACCCCCGTAAGGTGGGCAGGTTAATTAATGAACCGGTTTAATTTTCTTTTTTTGCAACCCCCGCGCAAGAGTCCAAGTGTGATTCAAGCCCTGGTTAGAATAAAAGGAGGCACCGGGCTCCGTCTGGCGTACGTCCTTTTAAAGGAAATATTCCCCTTATTTACTTCCCAAGCCCCGCGGGATGGTCGTCTCGCCTTGTCAGCAGGCGGCAGGGTCCCCGGCCCCAGCGCACATCTGGACAGACTCCCCCCGCCCCGGGGCTGCCCCTGCGCCAGATGTTGGCGAGCCCCAGCCCGCACCTGCTGCGCGGCGCCCCCTGCCCGGGCACCCGCCGCACTCACCGCCACGGAGCCGGACGAGGAGGCGATGAAGACGCGGATGACCATCCTCCGGCCGGGCGGGCAGGCGCGGAGCAAGCCCCGCTGTGCGGGCGGCTCAGCAGCAGCCCGCGGGCGGCATGGCGAGCCCGGGACGCCCCTTCGCCTCGGCAGCTGCCGCCGCAAGTGCCGCCGCAGCGCCCCAGCCGCCCGCACACAAGCCGGAGCCGGCTCCCACTGGCAGGAGATGAAAGCAAGAGGCGGGAAAGGTGGGGCAGGGATCCCTGGGAGTTGTAGTTCTCCGCCCCCCGCCGTGGGGCTGCCTGGCTCCGGGCCCCAGGCTAGATGCCAGGCCCTAGCCGGGCTCCTGCTTTGCCCCGCGGTCTCTCCCTCTGGGCCACCTCCGCGTCCCGGGGACAGGCACAGGCTGCTTGGCGAGACGGGCACCCACAGTCTTCAACAGGAGTGGGGTGTTCAGCTCCCCTTCCCAAACCCCCCAGCAAAAACAGGGTTGGACACCCAAATCGATTGATCACGGATAAAAAGGTGCCAGCCCAAGGATCTAGGTGTGCCAACAAATCCGTCAATACCGTAAAGAACATGGGCGACTGGTGCCACCTTAGTGCCCCCCCCCCTGCCAGCGACCAGTCAGCGATCGATGTCACCGACCTGGTGGGTCCCCCTGCGGTGACTAGGAAGTGGCCGCAGCACTACATCCTCTGCTCCCACTCCCTGGCAGGAGCTTGCAGGGGGGTACCGGCACTCCCGCCTGACCCCCTGCCTATCACCTAAGCAGAGAGCGCGCCCAGTCAGGGGGTGCACCAGCACTCTCAGGGGGTGCATGTACACCCTTGTGCACCCCTTACTCATCACCACGGGTGAAGAATACAGAGAACAACAGAGCAGATGCACTTTTGAAAGTGTTGCCCGCAGTGCGTAACGATTTAAGTCTGTGTTGCTGTTAAACTACACAGGCAGAGAAGACACAAGTTACAGAAGTTATGTTTTGAAACGTCTTCGTCTGAACCCTCATGCAGTCGGTACCCTCATTGCATGTCAGAGAACAGCACCCTGAAAAGGACCTCAGTGCACCCGAGCTGAGAATCGCTGGTCTAGAATAAAGACTGTTCCTCCATTTTGTGCAGCTTGGGAACAGATCCTTAGTCTAAAAAATTAAAATACAGTCCTACTACAGCCAATAATTCAGACTCTAGATTTGTGGATTTGCCTCCCTTGACTCACATGAGTAATCCTATTGAAATCAATAGGAATTGCTTATGTGAGTGAAGTTGGGTACAGGCTTAAGGCTGCAGGATGGGACCAAATTCTGTTACCTTGTTTCTAATACCACATTAGAAATGTTAAAATACCTTTTTTCATTTTTTTTATTTTTTTACCAAAATTGCTGGGGGAAAAAAATTAAATTGGATACTGAGCTTTTCATAAGTGGCATTTGCTTCTCAATCTCTATTTTTAAGGATCATAGGGACTCTTCCCCACTCTGGGCCTGTTTTCTACTTTCTGACTTCACATGTAGCCATTTACATTGTGCTAAGTGGGTGTAAAAAATGCATTTGCCCTTCTAAGCCAGTAGCAGTTTTGCACCTGCTTCATCCAGGTGACACCACCAGATTCGAGGCAATAGAGAACCAGGCTTCAAAAACCTCTCCTAACCCCTCTTACATTCTGAAGACAACTCTCTAAACCTCCCATTGCACCTGTATCTAGTCTACATGGCCACATTTTCCTGTCCTCTTCATTCCCCTCATCCAGACAGATGGTTAATCACTCCCAATTTACTTTTCCCCACTACATGTTCTATGCATGATGCTGAAATGCCAAGTCTTGTACCCTGTATTACACTTGTGTGTTACATTCACGTTTCACTGTCATAACTAGGGGCAAAGTATAGCCCACAGACGTCACTGCAAAATCTCCTCAACATTTATAGTCTTTTAACTATAAGTCAATCCCTATTTTTTTCATTTATAATTTACACTGAAAGCCTGAGATGTTTGCCTGGAGACACACACACTAAGTACAAAACAAAAATAATATAAAATATTCAGGACACTTGGTACCCACTGAGAACCTGACTCATAGCACGTTTAAATCACTGAACAGTTTTCCATTGATTTCATGGAGCTTGGGAACAGACCCTCAGACTAAAAAAATAGAGCACAGTCCTATAAGAACCGGTAATTCAGACCCTGATCTTGCAGATTTGTAGATTTGCCTCCCTTGGCTCCTATTGAAATCAACGGGAATTGCTTATGTGAATGAAGTTGGGTACAGACTTAAGGCTGCAGGATGGGACCTAATTCCATTTCCTTCTTTCTAATACCACATTAGAAATGTTAAAATGCCATTTTTCTTACCAAATTTGCCTATTAACTAATTGGAAAAATATATATTTTTAAACGCTTTGATACAAATTCTGTTTTTAATTACTTAGCTTTATTTTTTGGGTTCAGTGCAGCAGTCCTTTTGGCACCCGACTGGCAACCAGCAGAGGGAGCATAAGAGCTGAAACATGACTGTGTTTAGTCATTTTATATGCAATGAGCAGATTTTAGTTTGGGGAAATTTTTGTTTGACATCTTATTAAAGTATTTAATTTTTTTTTTTAATTTCATCCTGATATTCCTAGTTTGTCGATATAAAAAAGTCTATTGGTAAATTACAGCAGACTGAATCCTGTGAATTAAATACACAGTGGGTGATTAAATACAAGACATCTTAATGTGCAGTGAACTGTTCTACTGCACATTAGCACATCATGGCAAAAAATGTGCTAATGAACAGTAGGATTAGTCTACTGTGCATTAAGCATCACAAAAAAAATTGCCTTTGCTACTGCATATTAGCACAGCTGCTATGCCATTATCTAGTACTTCATATTAGAGGTACTAGCCTTAATGCATAGTAGCAAAGGTGCATTAACGAACTTGTAGACGCACCCACTATCTTCCATTTGAAGATCTTAGACTGTTTTACAAACATTAATAGTTTTATCCAATCAACATCGCTGCGGTGAAGGAAATGTTATAACCCCTAGTCATTTTACAGCTGGGCAGATTGAGTCACAGAGAAAAGAACAGCATAATCCCTTTGTAACTCCTGGTAAATAGAAGCTGCAAACCCTCTCAGAAATAGTCCTTACATGGACCCATAGCCCCCTGGGATAGAGCCCGGTAGTGTATGGTACAGCCTAGAACTGAATCTAGGAATTCAGCCTCTAGTATGGTATGTTTGTAAAGAACATAGTACTGTAATAAAAAAATTAATAATGCTAACATGATTGTAAATTCTGCCAGAAAAAATATTTTTTTCTCTCTTATACTAAGGGTTTTTTCTATTTTTGCTTTCTCCCAAAAGCACGTATCTTGCATCCATTATCTTTCTCCCAGTTGAATGTCTTCTTTTAAAATAAATCTTAATTATGTGATTTAATACACAATTAAGCCACACAAGTCTTACCTGTGTGAATACCTAATTGTGCTACTGAGTTGCAAAAAATTCACCAAAGCCATGGGAAGGGAAGAATGTTATATTTATGTAGTCTCAGACAGGCTTGGATCTCTAACGTGAGTTCAGACACCCCAACGCTTGGGCCTAGAGAGCAAAGCTCTGTCTTTTAAACAAATTGTATGTATATCTCCCATTTAAACCAAATATACTGACATGTGCCTACTGCAATGAGATAACACTTTAAGGAAATTCTATGTCTTGTGCACAACTGTAGATAAAAGTAACTTTTAAGGAGAACTCTCATGCAGCTACTTAAATGAGGTACGGGGTATGGTCAGAATTGAAACCTGACAGGCAATGAACAGGGAAAATGTGACTAAGCATGTTAGTGATAACATACTGGATTTGCAACTAATTCTTTTAACAAGAAATCAGACAGTTCCTGCCAGTTCTTTCCCCTTTTTTCTACACAAAAGTTTTGTAACTCTGAGGATCTGAGAAGCACAGACCAGATTTAAACCACCAAATATCCCCATGTGTCCCTTTTAAGGCAAAATCCAAACCCACCCCAGCCCACAAAGGCCTTCAGACTCCCTGTCTCAGGTGGAAGAACAGCTCCCTCCCTTTATTTTATCCATCAGAAGATAACCTAGTTCAGAAGGCCCTGACTGAGAAGCTAAGCTTACAGTCAGAAACATTCTAGGGTCCATAGTAGACTGGAGTTGCAGAACTTGCAGAGACCTGTCATCTATCACAGGCAAGATGACTTCTACACAATCAGTCCTACAGCTGTCTTCTTTCTGTTTATAGACAGCCCCAGTCTAAACCAGGACAACTTCACCCAAGTTGGGTGGTTGGCCATGAATTCCAGACTATCCTTTTAATGGTACAGTACACCCTTTTTCTACTCAAGGCCCTGTTGAACTCTTCTCTCTATATTTCATTCCCCTCTGATCAACTTTCATTCCCCTCTGATCAACAATATGTCATATTTTAATGCAATGAGGTCCAACAGTTTTGGCAGGAATGCTACAAATTAACCCCATACCCTCCCCAAGTACCTCTCCAGTTCCCTTTCCCTGACTGACCCCTGTTGTTCTGCTTTTGACACCCAGCCTGGTGCTTCTGCTTCATCTGCTTCTCTATTTTCTACTTCCCTCCCTGTGCTTCCTGCCCAATCTGCAGCTGTGTTTCCTGGCCCCTTCCAGATCTGCTACAAGTCAGACACAGGTGCTACCTATGCCACTTGTGGCATCTGTAGTGCACATTGGCTGCACCTGCCTTAATCCATCATGCTTTTGCAATCCATTTCTAATAAATTGATTCCAGCTGTAGTTCTTTACATGCATTTTCTCAGTATAAAATGTTACATGCCATGGACCGAAATCATTGCAAATCCACATTGCTTTTTAATTCCTGTCTTTGGTCTTTAATTTCTCTGTATAGTTAATACATGCTGAACATCCAAATCTGCAGAGGGTTAAGAATAGTCACCTCCCCATGGTTAAGAAAGCTTATACCAAGATATTACAGATAGAATCATGTAGACTGGCTGCTTAGTGAGCCTGAACTATGCAGTGAACAATAGCTAGCATCATTTTCATGTGAAATTTTATACCTAGCTATTACAGATGCTGTTCCTTTGCAGGATTGGCCATTAGCATCAATTTCTGCATCCACTTCTAGTACTTAGCGTGAATTCCATTTCTACTGTTTAACATTAGAGTGTTAAAAAGCAAATGAAAGAAGCAATTAGCTGAATGTAAGAAACTTGCCGTAAAAGAAAATATTGTTAAAATGATTTATGAGCAGCTGTACACATTTACAGTAAGTATGGAACGCCTGCATTCTGAGACAGGAGATAAAAATGTAAACTATGATGCTTTTTTTCCGAAAGGTTTTGCAGGAAAGCTGATTCATTGTTATACCAGCATTTCGTGGAAAATGAATCAGAAGTTTGCTGCTACAAAGTCAATAAAGGACACAAAAACTAATGGGAACAGAGGATGATAGAAGTACAAATGGGTAGCTTCAGACACACAGCTTCCAATTATGGTAGAAGCTTGTGTCGACAAAAAGATACCCATCAGCAATCCCTCAATTCAAGTATGATTTCTATCATGGCTCATAGATGGGTCTTGAGATGACTTAAGAGTCCAATCCTTGAGCCACAGATCTATCTGTAGAAGTTGTAGAGGCAGTAGGCTACAGGCTGGGATTCCTCTCCTTTTCTTTCCTCCATGCTCTCCTCTGTATTTTGAGGGCAAGATGCTTTACCTCAAAATGAGCTACCACTTGGTTGAGGTTGCGATGCCATTGGAGTCATTTGGCAGCCAACTCCTCCCAGCACTTGATGTTGGCATCCATTTTCTTGAGGTACGCCTTCCATGTGTCCTTGTAGCATTTCCTTTGGCCACCGTGAGATCTCAGGCTGTTACTTAGCTGGAAGCAGAGCACTTGTTTTGGGAACTGAGAGACAGGCATCAGCACACAATGTCCAGTCCAGTGATGTTACTATTGTAAGATACTACAGCTGAGAAAAAGAAATACTAAGGCCAAAAAACTGGAGTAACAGAACCTCTGTATTTAGAAAAGTGTAAGTTGAATAATAATAAAAAGCAGTGACATGCTTTACCTTTACTTGGGAAGGAGTGGCTTGCACTAACATATAGCAATAGCATTTGGGCATTTAAGAGCAGCATCAGTGGACTCTGAGCATTCTGACCCATCTTCTTTGGGTGGAAATGTGACTACAGTGGCAATAATCACCAAGTGAGGTAGATAAAACCAGTAAAAAAAGGAATGTGTTGGCTCTAAAAGGGATAAGGAGAATTCCTTCCCCATGTAGGAAAAGGGGCGGGGGGTATCTACACAAGACACTAAATGCACACTAAGGCTTATTTTACTGTCCATTAGCACAGCAGGCTAAAACCGTACCAATGAGCTAATGTGTAGTAGAATTAGTCTACTGTGCATTAGCATTGCAAAAAAAAAGCGTGAGCTGACACTACTGTGCTATAGCACCAGTTACAGCACATTAAGTTAGTACCTGTTATTGCAGCTACTAAACTCAGTGCACCATAATTATGGTGCATTAATGAACATGCAGACATGCCCAGGATTGGATAACTTTGTAGCACTGAAAAATATCCAAAAGGAAATGATCATATAAAAGATGACATTCAGTTATCTAGTAATGGGACCCAAAGACCCACTCTGAGTCTTTCTGGATAGGGCAGGATATAAATATAAGTAAGAATAATAATATTGTGCCTAGAGGCCTACCTTAGCTAGAAAGAGCATGTACACCAGGGGTGGGCAAAATATAGACCATGGGCCATATCTGGCCCACCAGTCAATTTCATTCAGCCCATGGGCACCCCCAGTGAATTGTATCCCACTCAGCCCACTCACTTCACTCCCACCCTCATGCATGGGAGAGCCCCAGACCTGGCCATCACACTCAGCTTCCAGTGAGACCGCTGGCATCACTGCTGCAGCCACTGGGGGACCTGCTTAGCTTCCCCAGCCTCCAACGGTTCCTCCTCATGAACCTGCTGCAGCACTTGCTCCAGACAGCAGGTAGGGAAGCTACAGCTGGGTGGGAGCATGGAAAGTGGGGCTAGGCCTAGCAGGAGCATGGAACCTGGGTCCCGCACAAACCAGTGTGGCGGGAGCATGGAGCTCTGGTGCTCAGTGTGTGGGTCTGTGCGGTACAATGGAGGGTGGAGGGATGTGGGGACTCCCCCCACGTCCCCTGCCCATAAAGCACAGCCCCCAGCAGTGACAGCAACAGCAGAAGGCAGGCTATCAGGGAGCTCACGGCCCACGCAGGCATATCTGCCAGTCAGCCCATGGCTCCAACTAGTTCTGAGAGCTGTAGCAAGGAACTGAGCCAGGCCAGCTTGCCTCTATTGCACAGGACTCACACGCAGCTCCCAGGACTCAAGTGCCACTGGGAGGAAGCCCTGCACGATGGAGCCAGCTGTCATCCCCACTCCCTGCTGCCACATGCAGCTCCTGGAACTCCACCAGAAGTTGTGGCCAGCCCTGCTCCCTGCTATCAAGCAGAGTCCCAGGGTCTTCCTGTGGCAGTAGGGAGCAGGGAAGGCAGCAGCTCCATCATCAAGGCTGCCCCCTGGTGATGCATAAGTCCTGGGAGCTGCATGTGAGCCCCACGCAATAGAGGGGCACACTCCCTGGTGCCTACCTCCACTCTTTGCCACCATGTGCAGCTCCTGAAACTGGCTAGAGCCACGTGCTTCTGGGTGGTGGCACCTGCACAGGCCATAAGCACCCTGAGAACCCCCCACTGGCAGCAGGGGCTGGGTGCCATAGGGGCTGTGTGTGCAGTCCCCAAACCCCTATACCCTCCCTCACAGCCCACAAATCCCACATGCCCACACTCCCCACAACAACCTTCCCACATATTCACATGCCCATATCCCCCAACATACCTTACACCCCCCACACACAGCCATACCCCCTCACAAAACCCACACATACACCCCACACCCCACCATACACACACCCCAATCCCCCCACCACACCCTATCCCAAAATGGCCACCAGGGGGCAGGGCAGCTGTCAAGGGGCGGGGCTACCATTGCAGCTCTTAATAGCTCATCAAAACTCAAGTGGCCCTCCAGCCAAAATAATTGCCCACCCCTGATGTATGCCATCTGTTTGTAAAACTTAAAAGTTTTAAGTTTCACAGATTCACAGAAGTTTAGGGCTGGAAGGGACCTCATGAGATCAGTAGGTCCAGCCCCCCTGCTCAGGAAAGACTGCTGGGGTCAAATAACCCCAGCAAGGTATGTGTCCAGTCTCCTTTTAAAGATCTCCAAGGTAGGTGCCTGCACCACCCCCACTGGAAATCTTTTCCAGAGTCTGGTCATGTGAACCGTGAAGAAGTTTTTCCTTATATCCAGCCTGAAATCTTTGTCTAGGAGTTTATGAACATTACTCCTGGTTTTCTCCTGGGGCACTTTGGTGAATAGTTGTTAGCCTAGCCCTTGATGCTGCCCCCTGATATATTGGTAAGCTGCCACCAAATCCCTCCAAAGTCTTCTCTTTTTTAGGCTGAACAGTTCCATATCTGTCAGCTTTTCCTTGTATGGCTTGCTCTTCAGGCCTCTAATCATACAAGTGGCTCTTTTCTGGACTTTCTCAAGCTTTTGCACGTCCTTCTTGAAGTGTGTTGCCCAGAACTGGATGCAGTACTCCAGCTGCAGTCTCATCAATGCTGAGTAGAGTGGGAGAATAACTTCCTTAGTTTTGCTTGAGATGCATCAGTTGATGCATGCTAGCATATTGTTTGCTCTGCTAACTGTAGCATTACACTGGTGGTTCATATTCATTTTATGGTCAATTATGACCCCTAGGTTCCTTTTGAACGTGGTGCTATCTAGCATAGCACCACTGAGCCTGTAAGTTTGTTGCGGATTTTTCCTCCCCAGATAGAGCACTTTACACTTCTCAGTGTTGAACAGCATCTGGTTCTGGTTCGCCCATTTAACTAATCTGTCTAGGTCCACCTGAATCATCAGGCTACCCTGATGTGTGGCTACATTTCCCCAAAGCTTAGTGTCATTGGCAAACTTTGACTGTGTGCTTTTCACTCCCACATCCAGATCATTGATGTAGATGCTGATAAGCACTGGTCCAAGTACCAAACCCTGGGGGACCCCACTGGCTACCTTCTGCCAGATTGACACAGATCCGTCTATTAGTACTCTCTAGGTCCAACCCCACAGCCAGTTTCCCATCCATCTGACCATTGAATTGTTGAGCCCATAGTACCCTAGTTTTACCTTGCGAGCCTAATGGGACACCAATTCAAAGGCCTTCCTAAGTCCAAGTAAATGATGTCAACATCATCTCCCTTATCCAGGTGGTGAGTAACCTGGTCATCAAAGGAGATGAGGTTAGTCAGATACAACCTCC
Source organism: Gavialis gangeticus (assembly GCF_001723915.1). Taxonomy (NCBI): domain Eukaryota; kingdom Metazoa; phylum Chordata; order Crocodylia; family Gavialidae; genus Gavialis; species Gavialis gangeticus. Next base: position 11,110,171 of record NW_017729027.1, read on the forward strand.
CTGCAACAAAACCGTGCTAGCTGTCATTCAGATTTTTGCCTTCTATTAATTTATTGCATAGGGACTCCTTGAAAATTTTTTTAAGGATTTTTCCTGGGATTGAGGTCAAGCTGATCGGCCTATAGTTCCCTGGGTCCTTTCTCCTCCCTTCTTGAAGATGGGCACAAGATTGGCCCTCTTCCAGTCTTCTGGGACCTCTCCTGAGCACCATGAATTCTCAAAGAGGTTCACCAGTGACCCTGCAATGACTTTGGCTGGTTCATTCAGCACTCTCGGATGGAGTTCATCCAGTCTTGCTGACTTATAGATATCCAGCCTCTCTAGCTGTTCTTTCACCAGCTCTACATTCACTGTTGGTAAGTGATCATCCCTACTGTGACTATTCTGCATCATATTTGTATTCAGTAGGCTATCACTCTTAGACTGGTGGAATACAGATGCAAAAGACTCATTCAGTTTTCTCCTTGGTGTCAGTGATCAGATGTCCAGAAGCATTGAGTAGTGATCCCACATTTCCACTGGTTTTCCTTCTGTTACCTATATACCTATAGAAGGACTTCTTATTGTCCTTGATTTCAGTTGCTAGCCTGAATTTGGTCACTGCCTTTGCTTTTCTAATCTGCCCCCTACAGTTGTGGGCCAATCTTATGTAGTTCTCCTTAGGGCCTATTCCTAGCTTCCATCATTGGTAAGTCTTCTTTTCCTTTTTCAGAAGATCTGTGACTTCCCTATTGAGCCAAGATGGCCTCTTGGCCCTTGTGCCACCTTCTTTGCGTAGAGGTATAGACAACTGGCAGAGGCCATGGATGCATGGGACATGGTCATCATGGGTGACTTCAGTTACCCAGACATGTCTTGGGAGGAACACTCGGCTAAGTCGGATTGGTCACGCTGCTTCCTGACTGTATCAAAGAGCTCTACCTGACTCAAGAAGTGCACGGACCAACCAGAGGTAATGTTCTTCTAGACTTGGTCTCAGCTAAAGGAGATGATGTGGTGAGTGACTTGAATATAGAGGATAGCCTGGGCAACAGCAACCACAAAACCATCATGTTCACTGTCCGTTGCAAGGCAGGCAAATCAGCTAGCAGGGTTGAAGTTTTGGACTTAAAAAAAGTGAATTTCAACAGGCTCCGAGTAATAATAGGGGAAGCACTAAATAAAGATCTAATGCTAAAGGACTTGTCAAATATAAATTTCAGCATTTCGTTTTTCAAGCAGGTAACCCTGGCAGTATTTTATTCCATTAATTTTATGTCTATTATACCATATACCTAAAGGCAATTTAACCTGGTGGGTGCGACTGCAGCACAGGCAATTTCATCCTCTATTAATAGAAAATAAATGCCTTCTGATTGGCACAGAGAAGAGCTTTGTTGCCCTTAAGCCAATCACAAGAACTTATACATGTTTTTTAAAGTGCACTGTAGCAGGGCACTAAGGTGCCTGCTACTTGGAAAACTGGCAAGTGGCTCAGGTCCTGGTTGCTAGGGGCAACCAGAGGGAGTTAAGGACACGTACCTATTTAGTCAGTTGAACGGAAGGGGCAGGGCCTGGCTCAGATATAAATTGCAGGCCAAAGCCGGGGGGGGGCAGAGCCTGTGGCCGGGAAGGAAGGAGCTCGGCCCTGAATGTGTGAAAGAGAAAAGGCCTGAATATACAAGCTAGTGACATGGATGAGCGATGGAACACCTGTGGTGTGATTTGGAGGACGTTTTAGCCGTGAGGCATAGATTTGTGTTATAGCCGATTGGCTTGTGTTTTTGTTGTTGTTACACCGCAGGACCGGGTGAGGCTATTAGGGGTTGGAGGAGGCCTCATAGGGGCTCCATGGTAGTGTGGGGACCCTGGTGCCAGAGAGGGCGCAGCATTCAGAAGTGCATCGACCCCAGCCCAAGAAGGGGGAGTGGAGAATCGGAGGCCAGGTAAGGCTGAGGCTGCCTGAGCCCTGCAGGGGGTTCGAGACCCCAAGAAGGAGATTTGGGGCCAGGCATGGCTACAGCCACCTGAGCCCCAAGGCTGCAGTAACCCCAGAGAAAAGGGGGCAGTGGAAAGCCCCGGAGTGAAGGGGGCAGTATGAGAAGCCCCAGAGCGTGGGCAGGGTGAGACAAGGCTGCAGGAAAGCCAGAGCGCTGGTGAGGCACTGGTTGCAAGACAAGCCAGAGCACTGGTGGGGTGCAGGTTGTGAGACAAGCCCAAGCGCTGGTGGGGCGCGGGCTGCAAGAAAAGCCAGAGTGCCTGAGGGCTGCAGAGAGTGAGACAGACCGAACAACGTCCGGGAGATCTGCGAGGCTTGGGGGGTGGTACAGGGGCGGTTTGAGCCACACATAGCCCATAAGGCTGGGGTGCCCGGAATCCCATTATAGAACCGAGACGCGGGGTAGCAGCAGAACTGTAGCCAAGGGAACAAAGGGCAGCCTCCCTACAATAAATACCTAACATCAAAGATGTGGCAGGTGAGATTCCGAAGGTGCGCGGAGAACGTTTGGCACAGTACGGAGGACACCATAGGGGAGAGCACGGCGAAAAAATTGACTATAAAGATACATATCTACCCTGCCTTTTATGGCCAACAATGCTTATTCTGGCGTGTTTTACTGTGGGAATTAAATGTTTAATGTGAAATTTAAATAATA
>NW_017729027.1:11117806-11135799 GCF_001723915.1 Gavialis gangeticus
CCTACAATAAATACCTAACATCAAAGATGTGGCAGGTGAGATTCCGAAGGTGCGCGGAGAACGTTTGGCACAGTACGGAGGACACCATAGGGGAGAGCACGGCGAAAAAATTGACTATAAAGATACATATCTACCCTGCCTTTTATGGCCAACAATGCTTATTCTGGCGTGTTTTACTGTGGGAATTAAATGTTTAATGTGAAATTTAAATAATATGGAAAAGAATTAATTTATATGGACCCACCACTCACTCTCTCTAACTGCTGTTCTAAAACTGAAGCCATGTTGTTTATGGATATCTCTAGTAGCCTTTCTGCATTATGAACCCTTAGGTCAAAGGATAACTTTAAAGATAACAATGAGCATGTCTACGTATTGCCATGAGGCAACATTAGTACTGTGCTGTGTTTTAGTACTTGGTTGGGGGCAGTACTAACACACAACACAGTAGCCACTCATACTGCGGCGTACAGGCAGCACGCAGTTAGATGCACCGGCTGTGTCACCATAGCAGCATGATATAGCCAGGAAGTGTACCACTACAGTGATGTAACCAGTGATCACATGTACACCCATGTGATTGCTGTGTTTCCATAGTGTGCCTTGAGGTGACATAGTGTGTCACTACATCACCATAGGGCAACATGTAGACATTCCCAGGGAAAACATTTTCCAGATCTTTTTGTAATCTGATATATTGTAGCTATTTGATTGTTTTTTTTTAATAACTGAACCTGGAAAGGAAAGTATTTCTCATTCACTATGGGTATGTCTACATGTTTATTAATACACCATAATAAATGCGCATTAAGTTTAGTACTTGCATAACCAAGTACTAAATCAATGTGCAGTAACTGGTACCACTGCGCAGTAGCATGGGCACATGGCTTTTTGGTGATACCAACTGTGTAATAGCCTAATATTACTGCACAATAGCGTAGTAGCACACATTTTGCCCTGAATACTACTGCACAGTAGAATTAGGCTACTACATAGTTAGTGTCTCATGTAGATCCATCTACTGAGTTCTTAATAATTCATAATTCCTTAAATGTGCAGCTGTACTGCCAAAGGTTAGAAGCATAATTTGCGCTCCACTTTAAAAAATGTGTTGGTACTTTTATGTTAATAGGGCTCCTCACCACCTTCCAACTTCGTGCTCTTTTTACGTAATCAGTAGGTTCCATACTTTGAGCTGCAAACCACACAAAATGTTCAGAAGTCTCACTGCTGTATAATTGCTAGGTTAGCACACACAACTCAGCAAAGTTAGCCTTCAGACACTACCCTCATGAACTGGCACAAACCTTTGTCTCAGTCTGATGTTTTGTTGGTGCTGAAATGTTTAATGATGACCACTGTAAAAATGGCAGAATTGTGTGTGTTGGGGCGGGGGGAGAGAAAGGGGGACACAGAGGTGCTGTCCCTAGTAAAGAGAGTGGCAAAAAATCAGGAATTCCAATCCCCTGCAAATTCTGTTATTTTTTCAAATTGGGTTTTGGTCTGAATCACACAGAAAAACAATTTCCTGGAAGCCCCAGATCCTCGGTGAAATCTGTTTTTATATCTTGAAACAAGTTGTTAAATAATTTAGGTTTCTTTGGGACTGTAAATAGGGTAATGACACTATTCTGATTTCCTGTTCCTTGTTCTTTTATCAATAATGTTGATTTCGCTGGTTGCAGAAGTAAGGAGTTTACAGCAAATAGTTGTTACTGGAGCTGGTCAGAAATTTTTTAGAAAACTTGATGCCACTGGAGAAATGCCAGTTTGTTGAGCCTGTGTAAACCAGCTTGAAATTAAAATAATTACAAGAGCACCACCTAAACCACATATCTGCTGAATCAGAGCATCCCTTAGCATTAATAGATCCAAAAGAAGCAACAGCCATGGGAACATTTATTGGTGGAGCCTCTACTTTACAAAAATAGCAATGATTGTGGATATGTGCGTAAAGATTCAAAGGAAATATTGAAAGAACAAGAGGATTGGAAATAGATAGTTGCTGACAGTCATATTACCCCTTGGTTAGATATGTATAACTAGCTCTTGCTGTCTTTAAACTGAGGCAGAATTTGTCTCTATAGGTTTTTTTTATCTTAAGATAAGAGATAAGGCAGAAGTGAATTAATGAGTTGTTTAGCTGGCATCTAAAAAAACCCACAGAAATACTAGCCAGAGAAAAAAAATGACTGAAATCCTTGGAAGAAGCTACAAGAGACAGAGTTTTGGAATATAGTGCTGGCTAGAAAGAGGCTTGAACTATGAGCAAAGAAAGTATCTCCTGCTGGTTTGACTCAGGAATTGTGTACATTATCTCAACTCATATCAAAGAACCTCATCTTAAAGAGATATAAGAAATAGCAATTACCCCTTCTGATGAAGATGATCCACAGGACCCTAAGTTTGCCTAGCCACTCAGCTCCAAAGAAATAGCAATAATAATGCTATTCAAATAGCAGTAGTCAAAAGTTATGGGTCATGTTTATGAACATGAGCACCAAAGAAAATGGGGATACAGTATCTTGTTTCTGTTTCCATTTCAAATTGTATTAATGATCTACATCTTCGCACAGCTTCAATACAGTGCAGTCCCCAGTGCATTCGTGTCCGTACTCACCCCCCATGCTTGCGAAAGTTCATGTATCTTTGAACTGTTAAGTCTCTCAGGGCACCTATACACATGCAGCATGGCTGCTCTGACATGCTGTGATTACATTATCACATGCATCAGCATCACTGCACTGAAAATGGAAGCAGAGGCATTTTAACTAAAGCTTATTTGACAAGTCATTTTTCAGCATGGGGACACTGATACACATGATGCTCTGCAGGCCTTAATTAGAGTGGCTTGGAGTGACTCTAATTAAAGCGCCTTCCCCCACACCCCCACCCCAACTGCTGGAGCACGTCTATAAATGCCCTTCATGCCCCTCTGCCTTATCTTCTGCCTGGCTTCTAGCACAGCTAACTATGACTGCCCTCTTTCTTGGGTTTTTTTACTGGAAATTGGAAAAAGATGTCAGATTTAGCTTAATATCCATGAAGCTGAACTGTTCCTTCAGGACTGTAATCCCATCTAGCTTCCTTCTCCTTTCTTTATATGCAGATTGTGGTTAAGGAACAACACCTACCAAATGAGTCACCAAAAATCAGTCTGGTTTTCTTTGCAGGGTTCCAATACTTTCTAAGAGACCTGCTCTCCCAACCTGCTCTGAAGCTTTCTTTTTTATGACCTTTTGCACTTTCTAGGGCCAATTTCACAATATCCCCTGTTGTCCCGCAGGATCTAAATATCTTGTAGCCTAAGACCACAAGTACCTCAGTACACACACGCACACGCACACCTAACATCCAGCTATCTCACTCTTTACCTATGGAAATATGAAGGCTGAAAGTCCCCACTGACAAAGATGACATTAACAGGTTCTGACAACCAAGCTAGCTCAGTTATATCAGCAAGTCCTCACATGAATAGTGTCCCGTTAGAAATTCTGCTTCATTGTGGGGTTTGTCACTGGGAAAGAAACCTACCAGTCACAGTTCAAAAGCTCACCCCCACATCCTTGCCGTGTCTCACTGAGTGTCACTTCCAACAGTGGCTGTGGCTGAAGTCATTTTCCAAACAATTGCTGATCCCTACCACATCAGCATGGTTGGGTGGATCGTTCTGTTTCTTTTGTGCTTGCAAATTATGCAGTTGCTGAATTCCAGTCAGTGCGTGACCCTGAAGTAAAAAAATAACTCTTCTTTCTCTAACACTGAAATTTACCATCTTATGTTCATAAGAGAAATAAAGGATATGACATTGTTTGATGTGCCAGTGACCTGGCCTGCATAATCATTCTTATGTCCATAATACTAATGCAGTCTTAGATATATATTTGTGTGGATTACATCTGCAAACTCTATACACAGATGCTATGCTTTTAAATCCTTCAGTAAAGCCATTCTTTGTAAAAGGATTGGATTGTGAGATATTAAAATCAGATCCTGGTTCCTTGGCTATTCTTTTTCCTTTCTCATTTCTGTTTTTTATAACAAGTCCTTAAATGTTAGATTTTTTCCCAGGAAACATTTTATTGTCATTTTTTCCCAGGAACATTTTATTGTCATTAATTCTTGGAAATGGCACCTCATGTTTGTTTGTTTTAATGCAAGCAAGAGCAAGAGAGAGAGAGAGAAGAGAGAGAGATCAAAAGTTTGCTTCATGAAATACAATTTCAGTATCTAAGCAAGACGACAGTTCTTCATTAATTTTATTAAACATTTCTGCTTATTGTTAGCCTCCAGTTATTATCTGAATGAAAGTCTTCAAAGTGAGTATTTAGAGTCTGGTATATTGAATTAGAAATGTTGTGTAACAAAGTTAATCTCAAACACTGTGGAAATTGTACACCTGTGTCAAGTTCACAGTTTACTGGCAGTGATCTTGTCTGGGAACTTGTCTTTCAACTGTAATGTCAGATCCAATTTTTCTTCTACAATAACCCCTTTCAACCCATTTCAAAACACGAAATATTAGGAATGTTCAGAATATTAATGAAGTCTACCCAATTTTATTTAAAGCTGATGATCTGAGAAAGAAAGAAAAAGGTAAGTATGGCAACAGCAGCAATGTGCTCCTCCCTTCTCCCAGGTTCAGAGGGAAAGGTTATATGTGATTTCCCTTTCAGAGGTAATTTAATATTGGTAGGCCCAAACTTTGATATCCATATTGGGTTTCACAGGAGTCCCTCCCTCCTTTTTCCTCAAAAACAAAAGAGCAGTATTTTTGGTGAAGATTTTTTTAAACAGTGCTCCCATTTGCTGTCTAGATATCTATCCCCAGCTCAGTGCCAGACAATCTGAGTAAAAATCCATTTATGTAAAAGCTGATATTTAATCAGCACAAGGCCATGAGCACCCATTTTTTTCCTTCATTCTGCCTTTCAAAAACCAGGTGTGTATTACATTCTGAGGTGTGTTGCATCCAAGAAAATACAGTATTTCTATCTAAGTCCATGGATTAGAGCAGAGGCTGCTGGCAGGGTTGGAGGCAACATTGTGTTCCTGCCCCAGGCTGGGGAGTGAATACTGCCCCTGCACATTTCTCATAAATTTAGCTGATTATTCAGGCCTGAAGCAGCTTACAGGATTTTCGCTTGTGATGAAGAACTAAACAGATAATAGGAAAACAGATTTAATTGTCAATTCTTCAAAACCTATTTTAAAAGCAGTAGTATATATTTTGAAATGTTTTAAAAGTAGTATTGTAGTATATATTTTGAAACAGAAACACCTTGGTAAGAATTCTTATTTTAAACATGTCCTTTTAACTGGAATTCATTGAGAAGGGTGTTAAAGCTTCTCCTTTGTCACCTGTTAACTTCTGGATGGTTGACCAATGGAATATTTTTTACTTTCTAGGACACAGATATACTTGAATATTTCATTTTCTAAGCAAATGAATAGGAGCTAAAAATAATTTAGAAATATAGGATAGATCAGACAACTCAAGAGCAGGTTCTTTTCTAAGGTCCTGACTCCTACACTGAATAGTAGGACTTCAGTGGGCACATCTACATGTGTAAATTAATATGACTGAAGTAAACTATTCCCAGGCACAGCATCTATGTGCACACTTGGGACAGCAGTAAATTGAGCCAGGGAGAAGCTGTTTAAGCTAGGGCTGCCCCTGTCCTACTCTGCCCCACAGAAGCAGCCAGGGGGATCTCCAGGCTCCAGCCGCAGCTTCCTTGGTGCCAACCATGGGCTGGCAGAGGGCACAGGGGTCAACCCTGGGCTCCAGCTGGTGACAGTACTATGGCCCAGGGTCTGAGGGGCAGCCCCAGGTTGGCAGGAGGCACAGGAAGTCAGGCCTGGGAAGGAGGTGGCTGCGTGAAATGGCTAAGAAGCTGGCTGGGCTACGAGGCTCCTGCAGCTCCTGAGCCATGTGGCTAGGCAGCAGGAGCATGGCACCCTGCTAACTGGACTGACTGGGAACAATTTACTCCTGGGTCAGTGTCTACATATGCGTTGCTGAGCAGTAAATAACTTTGCAGTAGGATAATACTTGTATTTACAAGTACTACCCTGCTGCAGAGTTTATTAGTTTTCTGTGGCTTAGTAGCACTGCACGTGTAAATGCAAGACATTTACTGCAGAGCTCATTAGGCAACTCTGTAGTAGACATCTCATGTAGATGTGCCCAATGTCATAAGCCTCCATCTTTGTAGAGCATTTGCAAAATTGGGCTAAATTGAACCTATTTAATATAATCTTAGACAACTAAGCTGCTTATCAGTGTATGTCAGAACCTTATAGGTGGCTAATGGAATCAAATAGAAAGGGGCTGCTTGCAGTGCATTGTCAGTTCCTCAGGCATTTTTAAATTATTCCCCTTCTAGAAGTGACAATATGAACTTATTTATCTGCAAGGCACAAGAAAGTTAAATGTGTGATAGGAAGTCAGTGAGAATGTAAATAGGTGGAAATTAGGAAAACAATGGGTAGAGAAGGGAAGGGAGGGGGGAAAATGAAGGGGAAATAATACCAAAGGTAGATAAGGGAGACTATACTGTAGTCTTCATTTCTGGTTTGAAGTAGAAACGATTGAATTAGTATTTCACGGTGGAAGAACCTGTTATTTCTTCTGAACACAAGCCATTTTCATATGTGCCTGGAACCTTTTAAAATGTTTGTCCATGTACACAGAGCCTTAGGTCAGTGTATTTTGTATACAGAGATAAACAATACTGAAAGTTTGACAAGCATTGAATCTTTATCTCTCTCACAGCATTTTAAGTCCCTTAATTGTACTGGAGTTACTCCTAATTTCACCCTTTGTGAGATAGGAATCAAGCCCCTCGATTTTTAAACTCTTTCTCCTTTTTTTGGAGGAAGAAAGAATATCCATTTTTTTAAGCTTGGGCAATGTGAATGACTGCTAAAAGCTAGTGTCTTTGCTGTGTACCTTTAGGTAGTGTTGGAAGTTATGATTCAGTATGAATATTAATATTAAATACCAATGTATACACAGATCATATCAAGGTACAGTATAAACCAAACAGAATACATTGTATGCTGCACAAATTATTACAGATGATCAGTAAAATGATAAATGGATTCTCCTAAGCAACTAAAGTCTCAAATTTAAGTTTTAAGTTAAAACAAATGATTTATAAAATACAGTATTTGACACTATCATTTTTAAAAACACAGATGAAAATACTATATTTAATTAACATGTTTCAATAGAGTTTACTTTAAAATGCAGCAAGGGCCCTCCAGAAACTCATTCATTTAGCTTCATGCTAGCCAAGCTGAGAATTATTACTATGTAGAACCTGTATCATACTTGTAGAGCACATCTACATGAGAAGCGCTAATGCGCCTTAGCCTAACTTACTACGCAGTACAGGCATGTGTCTACACGTGCACATCTCTACTGCGCAGTAACTTAGGCTAATCACGCCTAAATTTGATACCTACAAATGCAGGTATCAAATTTAGGTGTTATTAGTTAATGCACACTTAATATACACGTAAATGCAACCCGGCAATAACTTTAGTGCTGGGTCTACCCAGCTACAAGGGGGCTGGCCTGAAACCAGCCCCAGGGCTCCTCTCTGGCTGCCTCTCCTGCTTCAGGGCTGGGCTGCTCTTTTAGCCCCTAGCTGCAGGGTATAAAAGCCTGCAGCTACTTTATGCCTTGGGGCACACATACCAAGGAGCCTGAGGGAGCCTGTTCATTGTCCAGGAGCCCAGCAGACCCCATATGCACCCTGGACAGGCCACAGAGCTGCTGTTTGGCCACAGGTGAATGCTGCAAAGGGCTGCAGCTTGTTGCACCCCTTGCCCAGCCCTGAGATCCCCCCCATGGCAGCTGCCTGGCTGCCCCCAGCAGTGTCTCTTTGCAGGTGCTGTGGTGAAGTGCCTCTGCCATGCGGCTCCTGATACCTGGCTGTGCCCCACTACTGAGCACTCCTGAGGACTGTCCAGGGGTGGCCACACAAAGACAGCTACATGGGGGCCCAGAGAGACAGCATGGGATGAGAATGTCATCGTTGTCATCCTCCCTGTCAAGCCCCAGCCCCTCCTGTGCGCGTACGCTGGTGCTGATCGCCACACTCCCCAACTGGTTCCAGAAGGAGGTTGGTGACCTTGTGGCGCTCTGGGACTGTGCCAATGTGCAGAGGCAGTTTATGTGGGCCGAGCGCCTAAATACTCACTTTTATGAGGCCCTGTCAGGCAGCATGTGTGAGCGAGGGCACTCCCAGTCAGTGTAGCAGTGCTGCATTAAGATCAAGGCCTTGCAGGCACAGTGGATGGCCATGACCTACTACAATTGTTGGTCCAGTTGTGCTTCTAAGGCCATGGCCTTTATGTGGGAGCTGACCCATATTTTGAAACCCTGGGACTCAGGCCACACCCCTGTAAGTGTCACCAGCAGGGGTGACCTAGCTGAGCCCTCACCCCACCCTGACCCTTCTGGTGACATGTCACTGGAGGAGGGGCCCTCAGGCCTTCAACGCCTTGCCCCATCCTGCTCCCTGGCTGCTGCATCCACTGGCAGGTTGGGGAGCCCAGGCCAGCAGCTACCTCACCCTCAGTGCAGCCCCAGAGCCCACCACAAGGAGCAGCAGGCCATGACACTGCTGCCCACCAGCAGTGCCAGCACCTTCCCGAGGGGGGCCCCTGGCTGGGCACCGGCCCACCACACACTCTGGGCCATGGACACCAAGTACAGCTGGATGCCATCACTGACAAGGAGGCCCGCGCTGAGCTGCCATCCTCCCCAGCTCCGGACACATGGTAAGTCCCACACTGGAGAAGGGCCCTCCCAAACCCTGTCCCCTCCCTTGCTTCTGCCCCTGCCCCTGCCCCCAGTCCCAGCTCCTGACCCTGGCCCCGGCCCCTGCTCCTTGCCTCTGGCCCACTCACACTCCCCTGGCCCTGGGTTCTCCCAACTACAGCACACAGAGAGGCAAGATAAAGTTTAGAATGTTATTCAGCAGCTTGTATCCTCACAGATGGGCACGTATGGACCTCTCACATGCCGTGGAAGGTGTTGATGCCAGCAGTGAAGTCCTCCTTGGCAGTGGGGGGGTAAGGACATGTAGCACTGCCACAGGTAGCTCTCCAGGCAGCAGCAGAAGTTTTGGGGTAGCCCAGACTTGCCCCCTGCACCATTGTAGCTCAGGGTCCTGAACCAGGAATGCAGGTGTGCCTGAGCCACCAGGAAGATCAGCAGCAGCAGGGCACAGTGGCATGGGCACCCCTCAGCCTGCATAAACAGTTCATTGTGCACTGTCCAGGGCATGCACAACAGGGGCACGTTTGGGGCAGAGCAGCAGTATGGCGGTGGGACTGGCCTTAGGGTGCCTCCCTGGCCCCAGCGGGGAAGGCAAGGGTGTATCCAGCCCCCAACCCAGTTGTCTGGGAGTTCTGCATACCCCAAGTCTGTGGGCAGGGCAGCAGTGTGGCAGAGTGGTTGGCCTGCAGGGAGTGTTGAGGGGAGTGAGGTCTGGTGCCATACCAGTAGGTACTTCCAGCAGCCTGACCTGGCTTGGCCCACCCTGGGAAGAAGGCAGGGTGACTGCGGCCAGCACCCAGCAGACCACTGGCCCCAGGGGACCAAGTGGAGGGGGCAGGGGCTCAGGCAGCAATCGCCTGGGCCCCGGGCCTGCCCAGCTGGCTGACACAATGAGCCAATGACAGTGCACAATGAGCTGTTTGTGCAGGCAGAGGGGTGCCCACAGTTGTCCCTGGGCAACTGTGCATGGCCGACCCACAATCTGAGGCTGAGCAGCACACAGCACTACACTGCACACTGGTGCAGACCATCTAATCTCTGATATGTTGCAAATTCTCACAAAAGGCTTCTGTCTCTTGCCTCTGCAAGGCCAACATCTGGACACAGGGGAGGGGCTACTAGCCCCAGTGAGGATGTGGGCTCTGGGTTGCCACCACCCACCACTAGTGCCACCCAGATGTGCTGGTTGCACCAGCAGCACATCAGAGACCAGACCCTCCTGCTCCAGTGGCCAGTAGTGGTGGGGGAGGAGTGGAAGGTGTGGGAGCTGGCCTGGTGGGCAGAGGATGTCACTTGGGCAGAAGTACAGAACTGGGAGTAGCAGGACCACTGGCCCTGAATGGAGGTCCTGGAGCAGAAATGCCTGGAGCTGCCCCAACAGCAGGGGGACACCAACTGCCAGGTGCTGAACACCCTCCTGCCTTTGGTAGTCACACCTATGTGCCCCACTGCCAGGCCCTGCCCATGGCCCCACAGAGCCCCTGGATCCCACCCACTGCCCCACAGCAGGCCCCCACCTGGCCCTCGGAGGAGCTCCTCAGGTGCCTCCTGCCCCCTAGATCCCCTGACTCAGCCCCCACCCCAGACCTGCCATCACCTGCCTGGGCCCAGACCCATAGCTCTCCCCTGAAGACCCAGCTGTGTATGAGGTCACCACCTGCTGGGTTTGCTGTGGCCCCAGAACCCGCAGGGAAACATCCAGAGGCTGGGGTGCTGGGCACCTGCCCTAGGACTCTGCCCCTTAGGTCCCCCTCCACTATGGCCCCCCATTCTGGGCTTGAAGACCCAAAATATTGTAAATTGTTTTCTATTTGTATATAGTTCTCCATTTGTACATAATTTTCCATTTGTAAATGAGTTTTTTATTGTTGGTGGGTGGGAAGAGTGGTGGAGGGGCTCTATTGGTTGAGGGTGGAGGGGGTTCAGTTTATTGAGGGGGAAGGGGGAGGGATAGGGGTGGGTGTTTTGAGGGTAATAAAGTTTTTTGGTTTCACTCTTGTGCATGTCCTGAGAGTGGTGCTGGGAGGTGGGCAGCAGGGCAGGCAGGTGGAAGTGGAGAGTGCAGGAGGAGGGGATTGGCCAGGGCCTCCTGCATCTGGTGCCCTGGCCACCACTGGTGGCTGTCCTGGGGCCTGGGAAGGGGTGGGCCTGCAGGGACCAGCACCATGGCCAGCAGAAGCACAGGACACTGGTCACTGCTGGCAGGGGCCGGGATGGAGCAGGAACTGGAGCAGCCCTAGTGTGGGATGGCAGGGTGAGCAAGAAGGGAGCTGCAGTGTGCTGCCCCTGAGCTGGGCATGCAGCTCCTGGGCAGGGAAGGGGCTGGCTAAGGATCAGAGTTTCCAAGATGGCTGCCAAGTGCTGGCAGCTGGCCCTGGCTTCACTATGGCTGCCAATTGCTGGCAGCCATGTGGCCAGAGGCTAGAGCTCCCCCCTGTGCCCAGAGGGCACATGGCGGGACGGCAGAAACTTGGCATTAACTTTAGTGCCAAAATTCTTCATTTGTAGACACCTGCCAAAAATCAGTTACTGAGCTTAATGCACAGTAAATTTAGGCACACTTAAATGCACGTGCAGATGTGCCTGTAAAAAAAAAAGTAGCAGTATTAGTGGGGAAAATAAGGCAGGCTTTACATTTTTCAATTGAATGTGTATTATCATTGTGTTTATGTATACTGTATCAGTGCCTACTACCCAAAGAAAAGAGTCAGTACTCTTTCAACACAAACAAAGCCTCTACTCCAAAGAGCTAACCACCTGCGTCAGCACTATAACCCTACAGAGTTCTCTCAGAGCTCCATAAAGAATCAGGTTAGAGGATTTGAACATGAGCCATCAATAGATGAACATGAGCCACCAATGTGATGCTGTAGCTGGCAAAGCAAACCAAACTGTGGCATGCATCCACCAATGCATCTGAAGCAAAACCAGGGACATCATCTACCCACTTTACTCAGCCTTAGTGAGGCTGCAGCTGGAGTACTGCATCCAGTTTTGGGCCCCACCCGCACTTCAGGAGAGACATGGATAAGCTTCAGCGAGTCCAAAGGAAATCCACCCACATGATCAAAGGCCAAGAGAGCAAGCCTTATGAAGAGAGGCTGAGGGACATGGGACTCTTCAGCCTGGAGAAAAGAAGGCTCAGAGGGGACTTGATGGCAGTCTACACATATATAAGGGGTGTGCACCAGGATCTGGAAGACCAGTTGTTCACCAGGGTTCCCCGAGGGATAACAAGGTCCAACAACCACAAACTTCTGGAAGGCCGATTTAGACTGGACATAAGGAAAAATTTACAGTCCAAGTGTCCAGCATCTGGAACAGACTCCCCATAAGAGGTGGTGCAAGCACCTATTCTGGACTCATTTGAAAAACTTTGGATGCTTATCTTGCTGGGATCATTTGACCCCAGCACACTTCAAGCCTGTGGCAGGGGGCTGGACTCAATGATCTTGCGAGGTTCTTTCCAGCACCTAATGTCTATGAAATCTATCTAATCTATGATTTATATGCAAATTTCGGCTTGGCTGGGATGTTTTAGACAAGGGTTGCTCAACCTCTGGCTTACAGGCCAAATGCCACCCATGGAGCCTTGGCATCCAGCCCCAGACAGGAAATTTGGAAATAGCGGAAATGGTGGCAAATAATATGGACACCCTCCCTCACTGCCAAATTCCTAAATCCTAAATCCCAAGCCCCACATGGTAGGTCAGTGCCAGGCAATACACATTTGCCCCCATGGCATCAGTGCATGCTTCCTCCTGACCACACAGTTGGATTGGGGCTGGACCATGCCCTCTCATCCCATATGGCTGGATTGGGGTCAAGCCAGAAACCCTCACCCCTGCAGGGCCAAATTGGGGCTGGGTCAAGCCCTCATTCCCCTTTCCCCAGCCTTGGGGCTGGATGCCATGGCTCCATGTGCCAGTTCAAGACCCCTTTCCTCCCTGCAGGGGCAGATCAAACCCGCTTTCCCCCTGCAGGACGAGGTTGGGGCTGAGCTGCCCCTTGCTCCTCTCCTTCTGGTTGGATGGGTCCTGCTGCACCTGCCCCAGGTGCTGAATCAGGACTACCAGCTGGATCCACCCTGTGGATAGACCAGGCACTGTCCATCCAACCCACAGGACAAAAAGGTTGAGCACTACCAGACCAGATGACTTCCTGACATTCTTTCTAGACCTGTTTTTCTGTGGTTCTGTCTTCTACAAAAATGGCTATATTTTTGTACTTCACTGAAAAGCTTAATCTAAGTTAGCATTTTGAAGAGTGTACATTAACAGTGTACTACTGGTTTTTGCCTTCAGTTAACATCATAAAATAAAGGAGGAACATGTGGCACTCAATAAAAAGCTGCTTTAATTAAATAAAAATAAAAAGGAAGCAGCCAAAAACTAAACTAGAACAATGTTAACTGGGTCAAAGGAGAAGCAAAGAGCTTCTTTAAAAAAAAAGAAAAACTGGTTAAATTTTTACTTCTCTCCCAGCAACTCTTTTGTTTTGTTGCATGTAGATGGATGAAGGATGGAGCACTATATTAGGTTCTGCTTCACCTGCCTCCTATATACAGTGTATTCAGTGCCTCAGCTCCATCTAGAGCATTTATGGACAACTGCATTTGAATGATTAAAGTAATACCAGTCACTGCCTGTCAGGCTTGAAGGGCATTGACAGAAGAAAAAGCATGCTTGGGCTTTTGTTTTTGTCAGTGAGGGGTCTCAAATCTTTAATCACCAGCTCAGATATGTCTGCTCCCCCCAACTAATCAACATGGTGATGGTTAAGAGATAGAAAGACAGCACATAGGGTTTGGCAGGCAAATATGGAATATGGCTTCTCTACCTGAATACTTCATCCCTATCTGCCCTACTTGTACAGTCCACTGTAAGGATTAAACTGAATAAACTGAAAAATCAGTCTCAGCTGGAAGAAGGCTTAGCTGTGTAGGAATGAGGCTGAGCTAAAAGGTAATAATATACAACTGAGTTATGCTGGGGTGATGGCCTCCCTGTAGCTCAAGTACTCTTGAAGAAGGAGCAAATGAACTATATGGAAAACATAACTTTTCTGTGGGGTGGATATCACAAGATGTTATTGGTACTGGCACCTCATCATTCTCAGAACTTAAATTTTCCTCTGCCACTGTGTGTCTCACCCGCCATGTCTTGATGATTCTTATAGGAGGCTGGAAAAAAGCTATGTCTCAAAGTGCCTGATCAGGTGAGTTGCGTGCTGTTCTGACCATGCCCAGGGCTCCTCCACCCTTACACCCTGGTCTGTTTCTTGGCTGTTGATCTTAACAATACTGGCCATCAAAGGGAGTGTTACAATATGTCACTTTCTCTCTCATGTACCCAATCTGTCACAACCCAGACTGAACTGCAATTATTGCCAGTCCATGTACTTGCCACCTGAAAACATATAGACTGGGAAAATAAACATAACTACTCAGGGTTGGCAAGTCAATACTTTCAGTCTCTTCCCCTTTCAGGGTCCTTGGAGCTTGGCAGACATTGTCCATGGGGTCTTCTGGCCTTCTATTCACAAATCAAATTACAGTAAACAAAAAGATCACAGGTGTAACTACGCCAGAGCTTGGTCAGTTCCTGAGGGTCTGAGTCCCAGGGTGCTCCTGCCATAGAGGCATCACTGGGCTTGAGTCTTTACCCACTGCTATGGTGTTCAAGCCCCTTTTCCTGATGTTCTCACTGGATAAAAGTTCTTTTGGGTAACGGTGGCCACAGCTTATATCCAGGCATAGCCTCCATCAGAACTCTGGCCACTTCTTTGCTCATGCCTGGCTTCCAGGAGGGAACTGTAATTCCCTCAACAGTCCTCATTTGCATCTCTTTCTTCCCTCTGGAGCTTTGCTCCTTCCTCACAGCCTGCCTGTGTCTGGATTCTCTCTCCTGTCTCTTGCAAGTCACAGGATTTTCCAGCCTTCTGCATCCCCAGCAAAGACGATGAGACTTCTTCCTCTCACTGCCATTCCCCAAGGGTGCTGTCTCTGGCTGTTTGCCCGTGCCAACATGCTGGCACCAGGTAAGTCCTTCCTGGCTTTTTACCCTTTCCAGGGGAATACTCTTGTCTTGGCTTTATGCAGTCTGGGGCCTCTTAGCCCAGGACACCAAAGTCCTTTTAACTTCCACTTTCCTCCTTCCACTCAGCCAACTCACCAGTCTTAAAGAGGCTGTACCTGTGGTCAGGGCATCTTGCTCCAGCACTTCTGGCTCAGGCTCATCAGGGAGGATGAGCAAAGCAGGGTTAAGCTCTGACTCCCTGCTACAGTGGAACAGAGAATGTAACCCTACAATGGACATACACAACCTTGTGGCTATGACTTGTCACTCTTGGCAAATCAACTACATGTGTGTCACAGACAGCAACATACCCAATGTCCACAAAGCCATTTGAGAAGTCATATAGATAAGTATTAAGTGTGCCTATGGAAAGCCTATACCCTGTAGCTTAGCAGCATGCATGAGAAAAATAATATTTTTAAACTATCTAAATAAGATTTTACTTTCCTGGAGATTCAATCTTGTGTCTTTATGATGTCCCATTTTCACTTGTTTCTTATTCTCAGTGTTTTCTATAATAAACAGCATCTGAACTTCGTAAAATAAACATAAATGAATTAGTACTATTACTACTACCACCACCATCACTAGCACTTTACAGCTGACTTTATATAATGTAAGGAAGTAAAACTGGAATCCATTAATCAGCAGTGCATTTTCTTTTCTGGCTGTAGAGACCGATGTTAGACTTGTAGGTCCTTTTTTTTTATAAAAAGGATACAATCATTATACTTCCTTTTACAGGTAACTATTAAGCTTTTCACTCTTCAATAACTTATTCCCTGGATAGTTTACAGAAGTAATGCCACACTTTCATGAATATATCACACATCTTATTCCCACTAGAAACTGGGGTGCACATTATAAGCAACAATATGTGGTAATAGCAGTTTTTTTCATCTTAAGCTTCTGCCTGCAGAAGTGAAAGTAACACTGCACATGCTTCACAGGGAACAGCACAGTGAGCACGTGCTCCCTAGCTTTTTCTGTTCAGGACATTGACAGACATGCAGTTCCCTGTTCTAACAGAAAGCGCCATGAGTTAGCGCAACCCCCCAGCTCAACAGATATTTGTTGCTGGGGGGGGGGAATGGGAATCAAGCTCCACTTTGGAGTCAATCCAGTGGAGAGAGGCTGCCTGCATGCAGCCTGTCTCCCCTAGCCTCCCCAACACTCCCAATGCTGGCTGCAGAAAGGCAGTGGAGAGAAGGGAAGGGAGGGAGCTCAGGGCTGGGGTTTCCTCGGCCTGAGCTGGAGGACAAGGAGGTTGGGGGGACCATGAGGTGGTGGAGGCTCCAATCCCCACCCCGCTCCTCCAGCACAAGCTGGGCAAACCCCAGCCTGGAGCTCCTTCCCCTCCCTTCTCCCCCATCCCATTCTGCAGACAGCACCAGGGCCAGAGCTGAGCTGGATCAATTCAGCTCCAATTGTGCACAGTGACTAACAGAAGTTAGTGAAGGTACTCTGCTTTGGAATGCCTTCATATGAATTCTTATTAGATGAGGATTAATTTGTCACATGATCAGACACTTTTAAAGTGCTCTACAGCCAAGCACTTCAGTCAGGACACAGCTGTAGAACACTTTCAGGGGGCTGATCACATGACAAATGTCACTTCTGTCAGCACCCTCAGCTACTTAATGGTATTTAGTATTTAGGGGTTTTGGCTGTAGCCATGTTGGTCTAAGGACATAGGCAGGAAAGCTTCTTTGGATAGATGTAATATCCTTTATTTGAGGAATTGAGTAGTTGGAAAAACATTTGCAAGCTTTCACGCATAAGCACCCTTATTCAGACATAGAGAGTCTCTGCTATTCTGAGATCTCCAAGGTATGAAAGAAGCTAAAAGTGTGACAGGATGTCAGTGAGAATGTAAATAGGTAGAAATTGTGAAAACAATAGGTAGAGAAGGGAAGGGAGGGGGGAAACAAGGGGGGAACAGTGCCAAAGGTAAGTATGGGAGACTCTACATAGTTGAGTTCTTCAAGGTAGAAAAGAGGCAATCTGTGAAAAAGTAAATAGATGAAAATTAGGAAGACAAAGGGTAGAAAAGGAGGGAAGGGAGGAAGGGGGTGAGGGTGGAAAGTGGAAATGATAAAGTCAGGTTGGGGAGTGGGGAAGTGTAAACGGTAAGTTCAGGCAGATACCTCATGAATCAGATGTCATGCAGGTCGTAATGTGTCATAAATCCAACGTCTGTATTGAGTCCAAATAAGGTTCTTTGTGTAAATCGGATATGTTTTATTACACCATCTCAAATAGTTGGAAAAACTCTTCTTAGCAAGCTTTTGGGCACAAACACCCTTCATCAGACTGAGGAAGTGTCTGCAAATGGTGTGTGCTTTTCCTGGATGGAATGGTAAAGCAACCAGAGGTCAGTACATATGCAAGAAAGCCAGTATATTGAGTCTACGATTTTTTGTATCCAGTAGATTTATGAAGTGAAGTTCGTAGGCTCATCTAAGAAAGGTATTTTGTAAGTTCCCTTTGAGAATTAGAACTGAAAGATTGGAGAGGGAGTGATTGTCTTGTGAGAAGTGTGCACCCACAAGTAATTGAATATTTTTGTCTTTGATGGATTTTCAGTGTATGTTCATTCTGTTGCACTGTTGTTGTTTGGTTTCTCCTACATATTTTCCATCCAGGCATATGGTGCACTGGATAAGATATATAACATTTCTGGAGGTCCAGGTATAAGATCTAGGAATGGTGATTGTTCTGTTGTGGGGTGTGGTTGTTGTGGGAGTGGTGGAGATGTGTTGTCAGGGTTTGCATTTCTTGTCCTGGCATGGTTAGCAAGGTTTGGTGCTTGTTTAAAGGCTAGGATGGGTGGCTCTGTAAAGATCTCTTTAAGAATTGGGTCTTCTTCTAGTATGTGTTGCAATTGTTTGAGGATTTGCCATGTAGGTTTCAGGGAAGGGTGATATGTCATAGCTAATGGTGTGCGATTTGTGGGGATTTTCTTTTTGTACTGCAGCAAATCATCACGTCGTATCCCAGTGGTTCTTTCAAAAGTACAATCTATCTTTCTTGAGGAGTGTCCTTGTTGGGTGAGGGCCCTTTTTAGATTTGTGAGGTGGTGATCACAGGTATTCTCCTCGGTGCAAAGTTGGTGGTAT
>NW_017729027.1:11140799-11143598 GCF_001723915.1 Gavialis gangeticus
CAAATCATCACGTCGTATCCCAGTGGTTCTTTCAAAAGTACAATCTATCTTTCTTGAGGAGTGTCCTTGTTGGGTGAGGGCCCTTTTTAGATTTGTGAGGTGGTGATCACAGGTATTCTCCTCGGTGCAAAGTTGGTGGTATCCGAGTGCTTGGCTGTAAATTACACCTTTCTTGGTGTATTTAGGGAAATTGCTCATTCTGATATATATGTTGGTCTGTGGGTTTCTTGTATATGGTAGTTTGTATTTTACCATTTCAATATTGATCATGATGTCCAAAAAGAAAATGCTGGTGTTAGAATATTCAAGCAATAGTCTGATAGAGGAGTGATGATTATTGAATTTTTGTTGGTACTTACTTTCAAAGAAAGATCTTTTTTTCTTTATTCTGCCTTTCAAAATCAAGATGTGTATCTTATCCCAGGGCATGCTGTTTGCTAGAAAATAAAGTGTTCAGGATTTTTAAATTGGCAAAACTTGCCAGCTTTGAAGACATTCAAGAAATGAACTACCTCTCTATTACATTCTTTAGTGGGCACTAGAAATTACTCTCTTTAGAAGGCAAGTTTCCTGCAGGTATTAATAAAAGCTTTGCATCAAAAATCAGATGTGGAATTTGTGAATGGGCTCTTTTCCTTTAGTTTGTCCAAACTATTATTGTGACTTGCACACAGCAGGCCAGAAATCTCAAGAAATGAGCTTCCTGCTGTGATAAACGCATGAAAAAAATTCATAGAATCACTAGCCCAAGCCCAAAAAATGTTCAGGAACTTTAGTTCAAGTATCAGTCAGAAGAAAGATGCAAATGAAAATTATACAGCAACCTAACTGTCCAAAACCTGGGCATCCATTTCAGATTTGACAGTCATCCTTGATAATGGGCAGTTCAGGCAATACTGTTAACCCTTCAGTTAAAAGGGACCCTTAGTCTCAGAACCACACAGTGATAAGTTTATATTGAGATATTTACTGATCATGTTCCATTATCATTTTGTGAGGTACAAGTTTATTTGTCTTGTCAGTGAGGGAATCAGTGTATCCCTTACCATCATGCTCTTAGATATAATCCATGCTCCCATCCTCTTGATTCCAAGAAAATATCTATCCATAATTTCTCTAAAGGAAAGTATATTTCAAAAATATATGCACACATCTGAATTCATGGATAGGCCTGTGTGAATAGGGAAGTATTTGATTTGAATTTGGATTCAGCCAATTCAGAGGACAGTGATTCGATTCGGTTATTCGAATTACTGTCCCCATTTGATTCAGCTGAATCAGAATTGGAGATTCAGTGCTGATTCGGCGCTGATTCAGAGATTTGTATTGGCCGGGGAGAGGCAGGCACATCTGGGCAGCTGCAGGTTCTCCTGTGGCTCATCCAGCTGTACCTGCTTCTCCCTGGCAGGAGGAGCCCTGAGAGATGCCCCCATGGCTGCCCTGCCCAGCCCCAGCCCCCACCCCACACTAGCTGCCCCATGGTGCAGGTGCATGGCACTGCAAGCTGTCTAGAAGTTGGGGCCACTGGGGCTGAGCGCTGCTGGGTTCCAGCTGACTGCCGGAGCCACCCCAGCTCCCAGACAATGCATGGCGCCCTGCTGAGCCACGCCGCACCTGTGCCATTGGGCTCTGATTGCCACTGCTGCAACCGGTGAGTGCAGGCTTTTTTTTTTTTTAAGTGCCAGGATGCTGGGCCCAGGCAGGGATGGGGCTGGGAAGGGCAGCCATGGGGGCTTCTCCTGCAGCTTACCCCACGCGGGGAGAGGCAGGCACAGCCAGAGGAGCCGCAGGAGAACCTGCAGCTACCCGGCTGTGCCTGCCTCTCCCCGGCCAATCTGAATCTCCAAATCTCTCTGAGTCTTTTCCAAATTGATTTGGAGGCTTCGGATTCAATGTGGACCTTTTAATGTGTCTCCCGATTCGATTAAGATTCAGAGACTTGGCCGCCAAATTTCCTCCAAACCAAATCGGTGACCAACTCAAATCAGCGACCTAATACGTACCATACACAGCCAGATAGGTTCTTTCTCTATCCATAAAGTATCTTTTAGTGCAGATGAAAGATATCTGCTCTATGTGCTATGCCCTAAGAGTCATTGCAGCATGCACAACATGCTCCATTGTGTCATGTGAAATGGTGCTAGGTATCTCCACAGATCCGTTCATAGATTTCATAGACATTAGGGCTGGAAGGGACCTCAGGAGATCATCAAGTCCAGCCCCCTGTCCCAGGGGCAGGAAGTCAGCTGGGGTCAAAGGATCCCAGCAAGATAAACATCCAAATGTCTCTAAAAGGAGTCCAGAGCAGGTTCTTGCACCACCTCTGGAGGCAGTTTGTTCCAGGCATTGGGGACTCAGACAGTAAAGAAGTTTTTCCTTGTGTCCAGCCTCAAATGGTCTTGGAGGAGCTTGTCTTTCTTTATCAGCCCTGAGACTGGAAATCATTGAGGAGACTAGAAATCATTGACACGGTGCATGTGGGAACTTTGTCCCTTCCCCAGCCTTTCAGCAGCCATTAGGAATCTGCTGAGGGGCTGGGAGAGGGATGAGGAGTGGGAACAAAATTAAACAGTGTTTATTTTCATTTCCCGTCGCAGCACCTCAGGCCTCAGAAAACAGCTTGGCGGGCCGCATGGCAGCCCGTGGGCCATATGTTGGACAAACCTGCCCTATATGATATGCCCAAGACAACTTCAGTAACAAAGTATTTATTCTGTGACTGTTAGGGTTTTCAACAATAGTGTGACAGGCTGGCTGGCAGTGACCTAGCCCAGAGGTTTTGAAAGGGCAAAAGATGAT
>NW_017729027.1:11144098-11156412 GCF_001723915.1 Gavialis gangeticus
GTGAGGCTGGGGCTCCGGGAAGGTCAAGACCCCTAGCAGACTAGAGCAGTGCCACCAGTAGTGGCTGTGTAGCAGCATTCCTGCCTGCCACGTGGGAGATTTGGCTTCAAGTCCCAGCTGAGGTGACTTGGGGTGAGTGAGCTAACAAAAAGCAAATCTTCTTGCAGTGGAAAGGGGCCATTGTGTTTTCCCCTCTTTCTCCCCCTCCAGGTACCAAGGCCCTATATTTCCTTGTCATTTGACATCTTGCATTTTGTGCCTTTTTATATTTCACCAACCCATATTGTTTGTTCTGCTGTTTGTTTTTTATATTTTGTTAACCCTGTTTTTTTTCAATGATTGTAAGTGTCTAATTTTTGTTGAATCCTGCCCCCTTGGGGCATTGTAGTGTCCACTATACCCTCTGATTTATGCCTGTTATGTTCCCAGTATTAAAAGGTATATGGTTAAGTCCCCATTGGTGGTCTGGCTCTGCTCTATAGGGGGAGGAGAGTCCCTACACCTCCCACAGCGCTTGTGCACCTGCTTTGATCCCTTCAATTGGAGAGGGGGTACCTCTTGGAGTACCGCCCGGGTTACAATAGCTCCGTCACTAGTTAAGTGACTGGGTTTCTTCTGGGATACTGCCTACAGCTTGAATTCTAATCTATACCGTAGTAACCACCAACCAACCCAGCCCCACAGCTCTGGAGATTGAATGGAGTCCTAAGTAAAGATCACGGCCTTGTAAAATTTACATGGTCTGTCACAGGGTTCTTCATGGACAAAGTCTAACTCTGTTCTACTGTGTCCAAACAATACAAGGCATACCACAGACCTCCTATACTCCCAGGGAAGGAGTGCAACCCTCTGACAAAGGGACCATGTAGAGGAGGAGTCAGAGTCCAGCAAGGCATAAATTTTTCTCTCTTCACAATAGCTGTGAACAAGAATCAACCTCCTTTGCAAATTTACATTTGGTGGGGGGGGTTTAATAGAAAGTTTCAGGAACCCCATGCTGAAGCTGTCTTTTCTCCAGCCTTAAACTTGCTGTAATGTCATGAACCTGACAGATGCAGGACAGAAAGGAGACAATCTGCAGAAGAATTAAAATGTTACTTCATTCCTTACAACTTCATAGTAAGAATTCCCTCCAAAATCTCTTCCCTTCTTGGATGGTAGGCTGAGCATTACCATACCAGATAGGTATATATGGTCATGTAGTGCTCAGACTGCCCTTAGACATTCATAAGCAGGACTCAGGATTTGGCTGTATGTATCTGAATAAATGTTGTCGTCATTTTTTTTTCTGCTGATTTCCAGTGCTGGACTAATCACTGCATTTGCTTTAGCTCAGACTTCACAATGATTGATCCCATCATGTAGTAGATCCTAAAAAGGCAATGACAATTTCACTTATAAAAAGTTAAAGGGAAAAAAATACCCATAAAACAATCTACATTATTCAATGCCTCCTGAAACACAATGAAGTTGCATAGTATGAATAAAAGAGTACTTCAGATTCTACTACCAAAACAATATAAATTATTGCAAATCTTGCAGATGAGAAGATGCAGAGTAACTTAATGATGTTTAATTCCAGTAAGCAGGATTTCAGTAAGATGAGGTATTTGCAAAGCTTTACCCATGTATGTCAAGGTACTCAAGTTCAGAACCACCAAGGAACTCAGGTACCTACACCATGAGTTAGAGCCTGAGGCCAGATACAGACATTACAATTTTACCAGTATAAGTGATCAGAAACCAATCTATACCCAGAACAGAACAGAACAAAACAGAAGTTCATCACACAAAACTGGTCTATACTGGTAACAGAACAGAAGTTTGCCACATATAGACTCATTTAAAAATGGCAGAAGCTGGTTTAAAATTTTGTCCCCCTGCACCAAAGAATGAATGCTCATCTGTCTGCTACAGATCTAAACTATGTTTACAGAAAAACACAAAACTTAGATTGATTCCACCTCAGGCTTTTTGAATGCCTGTACCTAGCCTAAGTCCAAAAGCCCTTGAATCTCTGCCAAATCTTCTAGGTACTTAAAATCCAACAACACGTAAGTTTTCACTAATAAAGTTACCCAGCCACTTAAAGCTCTGCACCTGCATATGCCCAGAAGCATCTCAGTCTGGGAAATGCTGAACAATCAAGTACTTATCTCACACTTTGGTCACATTGGGCATGTCTACACATGACACTAAATGCGCAGTAGACTATTCTACTGTGCATTAGCATCACCAAAAAGGTGTGCACCAGCACTATGACACAGTAGTGCCGGTTACTATGCAGTAAGTTAGTACCTGTTATTACAGGTACTACACTTAATATGCCATAACTACGGCACATTAATGCACATGTAGACCTGCCCACTGGGATCTACAAATTATGTATTCTCTGCCCAAGGGGTGCAGCAGGCCCCAGGAGTAAAATATTCTGACCATTAGACTACTATAGAAAAGGCTGGAAGGGACCAACATGCTCTCACCGTTTTACAATGAAATAATGACCCCTGCTTTAGCTTTGAAAAAAAAAGGACTTGGGCCTAATTCTAGGAGAGGGGCCCAGGAGAGAATCTCTGATTAGTCTGGCCCAGGACAAGGCCTGCTGCTCAGAATTAGACTCCTAAGCCACTGAGAGTGCATTTTCCCAGGGACAAATAGTAGCAGCACATAGCTTTTTTTCTGATTAATTCCAGTATTGGATTAATCACTGCATTTGCTTTAGCTCAGACTTCACAGTGATTGATACCGCCCTGTAAAATCCTAAAAATACGTAGTTGTGCTGCTGCTACTTGTCCCTGGGGAATGCCCTGCACATGTGCTCTGGTGTATGGCAAATTGCCCAGGCAGGGTACAGGAGGCTGGGCCCAGTAGCCTTCCCCGGGGTCCTGGGAGCTTCCTGGGGCTCTGGCAGTGACTATCTGGATACATGGAACCTTGCCAACAGCTGGAATGTGGCACTAGCTGGCCAGGCTCCAGTTTTGGGCAGCACACACTGCCACCACTTGTGCCACCCCGCTTTTTTCTGCTGTGGATTTTTTTGATGCTGGGATCTCCAGGTGTCAAAAAAACCTGCCATGCTGCAAATTAGCAGTGCAGCAAATGCCTACATGTGTGGTGCACATGGCCTGCAGTGTCACAGATGGGTCTGCAGCACCACAAACAATACTTATGTGCTTGTCTGGATGCACCCTGCGAGGAAAGGGTTCAAGCCTCAGCATTTCCCATTGGATAACTTTGGGACTTGCCACTCAGGTACCTCTTCTGAAACCTGTTCTGAGGAACCTGAAGCTCCCCATGCCCTGTGTAAGAAGTTTAGGCACCTAATTTAGGACTGTGGATTCCACTCTAGAACTAAGAAGATTAAATTAGGTTTTGCAGTGTTCAGCATCACAACACCTAAAACCTTTTGTGGATCTTGCCCTGAATTCCCAGATCTAGAAACAGAATCTTCACTTTTCAATGATGAGATTTTGTATTAGCTGTCTGATACCCTCCTCACAAAAGAGGAAAAAAGAACATGTTATCCCACATACAAATATTTAGTCCAAATTCATCCTTGATGTTTTCAAAGGGATCACAGTTTAGATGTATTTAATCTGTTCTCTTTACTACATAATGTATGCTACATGGTGGGTTCTACATGGAGAGAGTTATATGAATTTGGTAGTCCTGTAACAGAAAGCAAAAGCTGATGGGTGAAAAAAGATAGATCCTGGCCGCATCTACACAAGACACTGACTGGGAAGCGGCCTGAGACTACTGCACAGTAGCACTGCATGGCAGCAACTGTGACGTGATGCTAATGCACATAAGCATCACAAAAAAGCCATTCAGCGGCACTACTGCACAGTAACTTGGGTTACTCTGCAGACATTTAGTACTTGTTTATACTGTATAAATGACTGCACAGTAACAACTGAGAAGTCAACATCTCTTGTAAATGCAGCCACTCAAAAGCATATTTTATTCTCATTAGGTGCAGACCGAAGTGTCAATTTTGTCCAGTCTGGCTCCTGAAAGTGCCCTACAGCCAGACCAAACAGAACTGCATGGCTGCAAAACACTTTAAAAGGGCCCAATCCCACAAAAATCTGAACATTTTTTGCATGAGGGTTCAGAGGAAGACATTCCCAAACATAGTTTCTTCAGTAACTTGTGCTTGCGCTGCCTTCCAGCCTCTGAGCTGTTTTCAGAAGAAGAGTGGGGGAAGGGGAGTAGAGGAAGTTTGGTTTGGGGGGGTCTCAGCCAGCACTGGAGGGTCAGGTAGGGCAGGTATACTGGAACTCCGCTGAGGTCGGGGGACTCCAATCCACCCACCCCACCTCCCAGTGAACCAAATAAGAAACTTTGGATTATGCAAAACAAACAGAAAACAAATTCCCAAACTGTCTGGTTGGCTTCCAAAGAGATAGTAGCTCATGTGGACTTACAGACTGCTAAGAGCAAGTATTCTTATTTCATATAAGACAGTTCAGAAGAAGAACATCATAAACAATCAGCATGAAAACTTCTTTCCAAGTGACATGAGTTCTAGGAAAAAAACCTAACCTACAACCTCCAAATATCTCTGTCAAATATTTTTTTCCAAATCAAAAGTTCCCTATCACTTTCACCAGTACCATTTCTGGGATATCAGACTTGATTGTTCTCTTAATTTTTGTAATTGCCCATAAAATTTGTCCTGTTACCCTGTAGCTGATAGTTGTCTTTTTGTCTTAATCTGAATCTTGATTACTCACACACATAAATGAGAATAAGACTAACTCTTGTGGGAACTGTAATTTTTCTCCTCTATGAAAGTGTTAATTCATCAATTTGCAAACTAAATTAATGTAATTCAGTGGCACAACTTTAACTTTTTTAAATTCACCCAATATTTCAGTGTGTATCAACAAAACAAGTCTAGCTATGAATTTAAAATCAAAACAAGTGAAGTAAAACAAAGGTGTTTGGCAAATTAGCAAACACTGTGAAATTCACTAAGGTGACTGACTAAGGCGAAATATGTAAATGGATTTTAAATTATATTCACCCCTAATAATTCAACATTTCACATGCCCGGAAAATGCAATTCTTGAAAATAGTCTACCATGAACAGTGCAAAATGTTGCTCTTTTTTATATCTTCAAGTTCAGCTTAGCTCCAGGAAATCCATTCTCTTTTTCTTGTCAAAGATGTAGATGGAATATCAGTAACACCAATAGCAATTCTAATGCCACTGCAATCAGGAAGATCCACAAGAAACTCCTTTTGAGGGACATGCTACTATCATAATATCAAAATTGACAGTAATAAGAAAATCTTTAGTAGAATTTTAAAAAATAAATAAAAGGTATTTTAAAAAATTAATAAATAAAAGGTAAGAGGTCAAATCTCAAAGGACAACTCAGGAGTACTCAAGAAAAGGACCAAGATATTTCAGGTCACTTTAGAGGCTGGGCCATTTGTGACAATCTTGTAAATTACCTTGGGTTTCTCATTTCTCAGGATGGTGATCAGGTGAGCTACAGAAAGGGAAAAAACCATATTCCAGTGGGAATGTGACTTAGTTGAACTAAAATCTCAAGTCTAAAGAGACCCACAAACGAGTGATTCTTTTGTATCAGTCTGATTTTTTAAATTTTATTTTTATTATTATTTAAGGCACTTTGATGCACAGAGAACAGTTAAGCAACAAATAATGTGAGTCATGTGTTGACAATTCTGATTCATTATAATATGTGTTCTGTGCCAAAGAAAATTTCAGCACATATATTTTAACTAAAGAACTTCAATTGCCATTTAGAAAAATATTTCATGGTCAAATGCAGGACTTATTTTGTGATAGTTGTAGGTCCACCATTATTGCAGGGGAGAGAGAGAACTAGTAGTTAACTTGATACAAAACATCACAGTCCTAAACTGCAAAGTTTGATATCTCTAGATCAGGAGCTGTTATCCAAACTCAGAGTTTGGATATAGCTTCTCTGTAACACTATGTGTGCAGATTACACAAAAATGGGTATTGCTGGAATTATCTGAGTATCCAATCATTCATTTGCAGTACAGTTATGAAATATCCCTGAGTTAGTTTGTATGAAGGAAAAGAGTAATAACTCAACAAAATGAGATGGTAATGGAGATAGAAATAATATTGTTTGCATCCTCAAGAATGTTTTTATTATTCTTTGATCTTTTGCAGAAACTGAAGAAACAACCTGAAATCTCAGAAAATATTAATGTTGTCATTATGTTTCAACCACAATTTGGGAACAAACAGGGAAACAATTTTTGTTTCTTCATCCATGATTTTGCAGTCAGAAAGTTTCCCCTTCTATGTGAAATCTTGGCACCCAAATCAATACATGAAGATTTTCCCCCTTCAAATTGAAGGGTCATTTTTGTTCCAGTGGCTCAAAAAATGTGCTTTATTCATCATATTAGTCATTCTAATATTCCTTCCTGATATGCCACAGCTATTCTGCTTGTGCATTGTAATTCAGCAGCATTTTTTATGCAGAGGAGATTTTCTATCAACACTTAGATGCGACAATTAAATAACAAGGTTTCCACTAATTTGAATAAATCTGGGAGCTGTCTCCCTGTTGGTACATCTGAGAGGCTCAAATGATGTGATGTCATGACCTGATTTGTTTTTCCAGTGCTTCCATTCTACTTCCTAAAGTTACTTTCAGCAACCAGCTAGAACTTGAACATGTTCCCTTTCAGTGTATTAGAGAGAGGTAGTTATCCATATTAGCCTGAAGTCAGGCAACAGGCAGGGCAGGGTGGCTCTTCAAAGCAATGGTTCCCAAACAGTGGGTCACAACCCCAAAGGGGGCCACAACATCAGCAGATGGGGTCATGATAAATGTTCCCCCTGGGCATGAAAGATTTAAAAAGCTTAATTTCTGACCACAAACTGCTCACACAACTCATATATTTGCCTGTCCTGCTCCCAAAGAGTTGTGAAGTGACACCACTTATTTATGTTGCAATTATCTGCAGGTCTTAGGCTTGGGCATTTTCAAAACTTCCTTCAAATATTCTCTGGCTACAAACAGACATCACATTTATCCAAGAAGAAACCATTTGATTCTGGGACAAAGCGCAGTTCCTCAAATGTCCACATCTATTGCCCCAGCATAAATCAAAAAAAAGGTTCACAGGATAAGAAGTATTAATAGTTTAACCCAGGACATTGCTAAATGAATGGTTGTCCCAGAACTGCTTAATTGAATCACTGGCAGAAAAGCAGCAGTGCATTCAGCCATTCACTAAACCCTGACTGGAAGGGCAATCTGTGTACATGCTAATTCCAGGATACTTCTGTTCCAGGACAAACACAGGCACAACCTGTCCAGGGACAAAAGTAACAGCTGTTTTTAGTCTCTGTGCCGATGAAGTCAAATATCTGTGTTTAGTCCAGTTCAGCAGTTGATTTAAATGCATCACATTTGTTTTAACTTGGAAGGCTGATGGAACAGTCTGAATATATCATTCACTTTACACAAGAAACTTAATCCCCATTCAGTACTTAATGATTAATTAATTTCTGACCAAGTCACAGAAGGATAACTAATGACAATTAAGTCTATGAATTACCAAAATTAAGAGGTTTTCTTCCAATTGTTTTCCTAATATTTTTCTCCTTGTTATTGCTTTCTTCACATATCCTCTCATTTGAAGCATCAGGCTGAGGCAGTCAAATGGACACAGAGATTTATCCCTTGTATCCTATTTACAATACCCATGATATTATTTCCTGATCTATCCCTCCCTCCAGCCTGGCAGGCCGCCAGAATGCACAGTACTTTTCTCTAGTTGCAAGAAATAAAATAATTCTGTCTTCATTATCCCACATTTCCTTGTATCTTTTTGAAGGACATCAGTGACTCTCTGCCAACGCTGTCAGTGATGAATTATATGCTTTATCTGTTTAACACAAGAGTAATTTACATAATGCAATAGAACGGTGTAGCTATATATCTGTATCTATATCTATGCTGCTACTCATACAAGGTCATGTCTTTTTTAATTTTTCATAATTATCATAGTAGTGTGACAAAAGCATCAACTATGACTAGGGAATCTTTGCTGATACCATAAAGTGTAAAATTCACAGATTTATCTCATTTTTGGAATTGCCTGTTTTCCATATTTTACAAGTAACTTTCAGAAAGCACCTAAGTAACTTGAGAGCTCATTTGTGGGACCTGTGCTTCAAAGTCTCATAGGGGTCTTGAAAACAAATTCTTACCACTCTTATTCTTTTTCTAGACTTTCATTCAGGGTTAACCCAAATATTTTAAGTAGACAAATATTTTAAGTTTCCTCTTTCTGTTCTTAGCATATAGATTAATTTACAATGTCACATAGTTTAAGTTTGCATATGCAAGGCACTTGTAGAGAATTAGTCAACATTAAGCTTTCAGTTTTTAGGTTTGTTTCCATGTCAGTTTCTATAATCATGCATTTTTAAGGTTTTTGTCCATACTGAGGGAGACAAGGGTTTTCGTCATAGAAAAAAATTCTCCTTTCTCTCAAAGAAATAAGAGTGTATCTATAGTTTATTGATCGTTTCTATAGATTATTTTTATTTTCTTCCTTACTTTTTAGTTGGGAATCTTTAATTTCTAACAAACTGAGGTTGTATCTTTCTCAGTCTTCTTTGTATACAGTACAGTGAAGAATGTATTATTTATCTAAATATCAAAATATCTTAAGTTGATTCCTATTTAGGTTACCTGTGGGCTTCAGGTCCCTTCACTTCTTTTTCCATTTAGTGATCAGTTTTGGAAGTATTTCACTACAATAAAATGGTTGTCTTCAGTGAGGTGTCAGTATGAGGTTTCTTATTTCTGTGTCTCCAGAACAAATCCAGCCAATATCTCTCCTTACATAGCAATGCTTTCCATAGGAAATGTTAAATGTGGAATATCTAGATGCATAACATCATAATTCTATTCAAATTCTATATTGTTGTCATCACTATGGTAACTTAATATCTCTCCACAAAAAACTAAAGAGGGTGAAAACATCTGCCATTTCTTTCCTTTTTTTTCATTCGTTTGATTTATATGGCACTCTTCCCAACCAAGGCTCATGGCAGCTCACAAAACAAGAACAATATAATTTATAAAGCAGGAGAATGAACAAGACAACAACTTCAAAAGCAAGTACAATACCAAAATAAAAGAGAACCACCCTAGACCTTTCCTTTCAAAAGTGGTGCTCAACCTCCAGTTCATGGGCCAGATCCACCCCACAGAGCCATGTCACCCAACCCATGAGACTTCCCCAGGATCTTGAAACTTCGTGGTGGGGTAACAGTAGCAATTAACACTGCCACCACTCCCCCACTGCCAAATTTCCCAGCCCCATAGCCCAAATGACATAGTCCTGCACACAGCACCAGAGCCACGGGTGCAATCTGGCATAAGACCTGATCTGGCATGTGGAGCAGAGTCCTGCTCCAGTGTGTAGGGCTGGAGCCATGCACTAGGCTGGTCCCACATGCTGGCCAGACTGGGCCCTGGATGAGCTTCCCCAGGCCCCAGCCAGACCAGGCATGAGCCCCACATGCCAGTTTGGGCTCATAAACTGGATCCATCCTGCAGACTGATCCTGCACCACTTGTGCAGCCCATGGGGCTGAAAAGTTGGGCACCATGACTGTAAACAATATCCCTGCTTGGTGTTGCTTGCTAAATGTCTGCCCAAATATGATATGCAGGTTCAGACTCTGGCAGGCCCCAAGCAGAAGGGAACTTAGAGACTACTGAGAATGACCTTCCATGCATTTGTGCCAAGCAGCCTTGATGCATTGACAGTATTTGCAAAAGGTCACTCTTGCTGACTTTAGTGACTGTAATGGGGCATTCAGGTCCCTTGTATGGAGGGCCCAGGCAGTTAGGGCTGTATAAATCAACATTAACACCTTGAATTGCACCCAGAAAGCTACTGGGAGCCAGTGCAACACTGGAGGACTTGAGTTACATGCTCTTGATGAATGATCCACTGCCATTAATGGACTGGTGCATTCTGCAACAGCTGCAGCTTCTGGGCAGTCATCAAGGACAGCCCTGCATAGAACACTGCTCAGCAATCTAGTGCTGAGATTAGGAAGCCTGGGATGATCATGGCTTCTATCCATATTTTCCTTCCTAATGCAAAAGTTTGTATTTGAAGGCTAAGCTGTGTTTTTGTGGTCATTGTGAAGCCAAAACCAGAGGTATTATGGGGCAGCAACCACAATGCACTGATGCAACGACTTCTGAACATCACCATGCTACGCAGCTCAAACTGGGTTACCCCACCTTTGTTACACTAGGGCCAAGACTACCCCAGGGGAGGTTTGAAGCAGTGCTTCCTCCCTGTAGGAATTGGCGTCCTAGCCTGGTACATGGGGCACCCGTTCAAACTCAAGGCACTTGGAAACCCATCAATTGACACCACTATTTTGACTGAGGCCACAAGGAGCTCGTTAGCAGTGTTGGGTTCTCTGAACATCTCACAGAGTTCATAGATTTCATAGACATTAGGGCTGGAAGGGACCTCAGAAGATCAAGTCTGGACCCCTGCCCCAGGGGCACGAAGTCAGCTGGGGTCAAAGGAACCCATTAAGATAAATGTCAAAATGTCTCTTAAAGGAGTCCAGAGTAGGTGCCTGCTCAGACAGTAAAGAAGTTCTTCCTTATGTCCAGCCTGAAACGGTCTTGGAGGAGTTTGTGACTGTTTGACCTTGTCATCCCATGGGGCGCTCTGGTGAACAGGTGTTACCCCAGATCTTGATGTATACCTCTTATATACTTATAGGCAGGCACCAGGTTCCCCCTGAGCCTGCGCCTTTCCAGGCTGAAGAGCCCCATGGCTCGCAGCCTCTCATCATAAGACCTGTTCTCCTGCCCTCTGATCGTGCGCATGACTCTCCTCCGGACTCTCTCAAGCTTCTCCACATCCTTCCTGAATTGTGGAGCCCAGAATTAGATGCACTACTCCAGCTGCGGCCTCACCAAGACTGAATACAGCAGGAGGATGACATCCTGGGATTTGCTTGAGAAGCATCTACGGATGCAAGCCAGGGTTTTGATGCTTTACCAGCTGCGACATCACATTAGTGGCTCATATTCATCTTGTGGTCAATCATGAACCAAGTCCCTTTTGGCCATGGTACTGGCAAGCATAGCACTGCCGAGCCTATAAGCATGCTACGGGGGTTTTTTCCCAAGGTGGAGCACCTTGCATTTTTTGGTGTGGAAAGCCATCAGGTTTTCGTCCACCCATTTTTTGAGCCTTTCAAGGTCGGCCTGGATCACCGTCCTGTCCTCAGGTGCCGACGCTTTACCCCAAAATTTGGTGTTATCAGCAAACTTGGCCAGTCTGCTTCTGACACTGATGTCCACATCGTTAATAAAGATGTTAAAGAGTATCAGCCCAAGGACAGAGCCTCGGGGGACACCACTGGGCATGGCGCACGACAATGATTTACTTCTATTACCAGTCTCTGGGTCTGACCTCGGAGTCAATTCCCCAGCCTTCAGACTGTGATGTAGCCGAGGCCGCCATTGACCAATTTTTCCATAAAATGATCATGGGACACTGGCTCGAAGGATTTTTTAAAAATCAAGATAGATGATGGCAGGGGAGGTTTTCTTGGATTAGGAGAGTGGACAGGGGCCACCCCAGCTCAGTGGCGAAGGACATGTATCAGCAAGCATAGCGTGGCCCAACACGCGCCAAGGAAATGAGGAGCCCTCTGTGCAAGGAAAGTAGGGCTCCTCAGTTTCTCTGATAAAAAAACCCCCCAATTTTCAGATTTTAAAAAAGTAACCCAAAATTCACATTGGATTAAATATATATATAGAGAGAGGTGTTTCGTTTTAATTATGCACCAATGTGGATTTTGGGTTACTTTTTTAGTCCAAAAATTAGGGCCTTTTTATCAGAGAAAACGAGGATCCCTGGAAACGATGAACTATTTGTGCCTGAGGCACTTCCTGCCATTCAGCCCCTCGAACCCAGCGCCCGGCCTACACGGGCAGCGGACGGCCAGCGGGCAGACCGGCCTTCAGCTTAGGTGCACGGATATGGCTGCACCACGGCCACCAGCCCGGCCCGTCTGCGCAGGCGCAACAGCAGCAGCTACTCCTCCCCCGCCCCACAGCTCTGCCCAGCCCCAGCCCTTGCGGGCGCCGGCTGCAAAGAGAACACGTGACCCCGAGACTCAGAGTTCGACCCTGACGTTATGGCCGCGCAGCCAATGAGCAACCGGAGCCACACAGCTCTCGACCTCCTATCGACCAATGAAATCGCTCCCTCGCCCCGCCCCCCCCC
>NW_017729027.1:11156785-11158638 GCF_001723915.1 Gavialis gangeticus
GAGCCAGTGGCGAGAAGGAACTGGCCCCTCAAGGTTGGATTGACAGGACAGCCTGCCAACGGCGGGCGCGCAGCGACCTCCCCTCTTTGCTACCGCCCCGTTACCTGGGAGCCCATTGTAAATAGCGCCGCGGCCCCTTTAAGCGCCGCGTCGCTCGGCAACGGCCCAGGCAGGCGACGCGGAGGCGCCAGGTACTGAGCGGCTGGGGGGGGCCGGCCCGGCCCGGGGCAGCGCGAGCTGCGGGTCCCACGGGCGCGAAGCCGGGCTGCGGCTTCCTCTGCCCCGGCATGCCCGGGGCTGCCGTAGCGCGGCGCGGAGGGCAGAAGGGAGGGGCTGGTGTTCGCCCGCCACAGCTGGGCCTGGGGCCTAAGATTTAGGTTTTCCTGAGATCCTGGGGGAGGAGCAGGCTGGGGTTTGGGTAGATTTGGGTCCATTTTGTCATCTTTTAAGGCAACGGACATTCATCTGCGCCGAGGTGGGACAAGACGTATTTTCGGTTGTGTCGTGCTTTCTTATGGCTCCCCCCACCAAACCTTCCTAAAAGTTCTCTGAGGGGTGCTTAGACCTTGTTTTTGACAATGAGGTGAATTCATTACTGACCTGTCTGGAAAGTTTTCATGAGGAGGAGGTGAATGTTTAGCTCCCTATTGGCTATTCAGTGTATGAATTATGTAGCACCAGTTTTGAAATCCAAGCCCAGTTACCAAGCATGTGCACAGGCTGGGGGCCGCCCGCAAAGCAGCAGCAAACGACCTGGGGGTTACAGTCGGTAATAAGATGGGTACAAGCCAACAGTGTGCCCCTGTTGCCAGGAAGGCTAACGGCAAACTAGCCACACTAGTAGGAGCATTGCAGGCAGATGGAGAGAAGTGATCGTTCCCCTCTACTCAGCACTGGTGAGGCCACATCTGAAGTGTTCTGTCCAGTTTTGGGCTCCCTGCTACAGAAGGGATATGGGTAAGTTGGAGAGAGTCCAGCAGAGGGCAACACAAATGGTTTGGGGGCTGGGGTACATGAGTTCTGAGGAGAGGCTGAGGAAACTGGTCTTATTTAATCTGGAGAAGAAAAAAAAGGGGGATTTAATAGCAGCCTTCAACTATCTGAGGGGTGGAGGGGTCCAAAAAGGATGGAGCTAGACCAAGGATCAGCAATATTTTTGGGCAGTGCCAAAAACACCCACAACCTTGACTTGTTGGTGTGCGAGGGGCAGACGGCAGAGGAGCTGCAAGGGACCTGATCCTTGTTGTGGCAGCGCTGCCCCACAACACAGCCTGGTGCAAATGCCAAGCAAAATGCCTTTGTGTGCCACATTCCAGCACACATGCAAGGGGTTGCTTACTCCTGAGTTAGAGGCAGATGACAGAACAAGGAGTAATGGTCTCAGGTTGCAGCAAGGGAGGTTTAGGTTGGATATTAGGAAAAACTTTCTCACTAGGAGGATAGTGAAACACGGGAACAGGTTACCCAGAGGGGTGGTGGAATCTTGATGCTTAGAGGTTTTTAAGACCTGGCTAGACAAAGTATTGGCTGAGATGATCTAGCTGGGGTTGGCCCTGCCTTGATCAGGAGGTTGAACTCGGTGACCTCCTGAGGTCCCTTCTAGCCCTGATTGTCTGTAAATCCATGAGAGCAAGGGCCTCATTGCCACCAGATTCTGTATAAGCTGAAATTTTCAGCCAGATTCAGAAAGGGATTGCACCAGTTCTTGGAAGTAAGAGGCACTGCACTATTGAGCATTGCAGTTATGGGCCCAGCCTCTGAATTAGATCTTCCTTAAATACTGAAGGCTGCACATGAGAGAGGAACAGTGGAGAAAAATCCCTGGTCATACCCAGTTCCTTCTCCTTTTCGGC
>NW_017729027.1:11163638-11166667 GCF_001723915.1 Gavialis gangeticus
CCCCCCCCCCGCGTGCTGTCGAGCCAGTGGCGAGAAGGAACTGGCCCCTCAAGGTTGGATTGACAGGACAGCCTGCCAACGGCGGGCGCGCAGCGACCTCCCCTCTTTGCTACCGCCCCGTTACCTGGGAGCCCATTGTAAATAGCGCCGCGGCCCCTTTAAGCGCCGCGTCGCTCGGCAACGGCCCAGGCAGGCGACGCGGAGGCGCCAGGTACTGAGCGGCTGGGGGGGGCCGGCCCGGCCCGGGGCAGCGCGAGCTGCGGGTCCCACGGGCGCGAAGCCGGGCTGCGGCTTCCTCTGCCCCGGCATGCCCGGGGCTGCCGTAGCGCGGCGCGGAGGGCAGAAGGGAGGGGCTGGTGTTCGCCCGCCACAGCTGGGCCTGGGGCCTAAGATTTAGGTTTTCCTGAGATCCTGGGGGAGGAGCAGGCTGGGGTTTGGGTAGATTTGGGTCCATTTTGTCATCTTTTAAGGCAACGGACATTCATCTGCGCCGAGGTGGGACAAGACGTATTTTCGGTTGTGTCGTGCTTTCTTATGGCTCCCCCCACCAAACCTTCCTAAAAGTTCTCTGAGGGGTGCTTAGACCTTGTTTTTGACAATGAGGTGAATTCATTACTGACCTGTCTGGAAAGTTTTCATGAGGAGGAGGTGAATGTTTAGCTCCCTATTGGCTATTCAGTGTATGAATTATGTAGCACCAGTTTTGAAATCCAAGCCCAGTTACCAAGCATGTGCACAGGCTGGGGGCCGCCCGCAAAGCAGCAGCAAACGACCTGGGGGTTACAGTCGGTAATAAGATGGGTACAAGCCAACAGTGTGCCCCTGTTGCCAGGAAGGCTAACGGCAAACTAGCCACACTAGTAGGAGCATTGCAGGCAGATGGAGAGAAGTGATCGTTCCCCTCTACTCAGCACTGGTGAGGCCACATCTGAAGTGTTCTGTCCAGTTTTGGGCTCCCTGCTACAGAAGGGATATGGGTAAGTTGGAGAGAGTCCAGCAGAGGGCAACACAAATGGTTTGGGGGCTGGGGTACATGAGTTCTGAGGAGAGGCTGAGGAAACTGGTCTTATTTAATCTGGAGAAGAAAAAAAAGGGGGATTTAATAGCAGCCTTCAACTATCTGAGGGGTGGAGGGGTCCAAAAAGGATGGAGCTAGACCAAGGATCAGCAATATTTTTGGGCAGTGCCAAAAACACCCACAACCTTGACTTGTTGGTGTGCGAGGGGCAGACGGCAGAGGAGCTGCAAGGGACCTGATCCTTGTTGTGGCAGCGCTGCCCCACAACACAGCCTGGTGCAAATGCCAAGCAAAATGCCTTTGTGTGCCACATTCCAGCACACATGCAAGGGGTTGCTTACTCCTGAGTTAGAGGCAGATGACAGAACAAGGAGTAATGGTCTCAGGTTGCAGCAAGGGAGGTTTAGGTTGGATATTAGGAAAAACTTTCTCACTAGGAGGATAGTGAAACACGGGAACAGGTTACCCAGAGGGGTGGTGGAATCTTGATGCTTAGAGGTTTTTAAGACCTGGCTAGACAAAGTATTGGCTGAGATGATCTAGCTGGGGTTGGCCCTGCCTTGATCAGGAGGTTGAACTCGGTGACCTCCTGAGGTCCCTTCTAGCCCTGATTGTCTGTAAATCCATGAGAGCAAGGGCCTCATTGCCACCAGATTCTGTATAAGCTGAAATTTTCAGCCAGATTCAGAAAGGGATTGCACCAGTTCTTGGAAGTAAGAGGCACTGCACTATTGAGCATTGCAGTTATGGGCCCAGCCTCTGAATTAGATCTTCCTTAAATACTGAAGGCTGCACATGAGAGAGGAACAGTGGAGAAAAATCCCTGGTCATACCCAGTTCCTTCTCCTTTTCGGCATCCACTCTGCCCCTGTGTGACACAGGAGACTGGGCATGATGCATCTATGGTGTGTCTGACTAGTAAGTGGCATGTCTTATGTTCTTAGGGGTGCCTTGAGTTTATGGAGGGGCTTATTTGGATACATCTGTTGTTTTTTAAAGTAAAACTATGATTTTCAAAGTATACTCTAATAAAGTATAAGGGAGAGCATAAGGAAATTAATCTAGTATTGTTGTCCTTTGAAGTCATGCTCCTAATTTAAAAAGTCCAAGAGACTATCAATCTGCAGGAATTAAAATATAACGACGGCATAACGTTTTAGGTCTAGACTTGGTTGAGGGGGAGGGGGAGAGAGGCAGGAAACAACTGATCAGGATATTCCAAACCAGGCTTTGTACTCAAAGTGACACATACCATAGATGCGTCTACATGTGCTCTTTAATGTGCATTAGCCTATTTTAATGTGCATTTAAGCATAACTCAAAAAACCGTGCTGTTTAGTTAATGCACATTAAAATAGGCTAATGTGCCTTGAACATCACTTAAAAACCGTGCTCTTCAGTTAATGCACATTAAGAGAGGCTAATGCACATTCTCCTGGTACCTCAGAATGGAGGGCACCTACACATGAACGCAGGAGCTTCTCTGATACGCTGGAATTCCAGCCTTTTGGAACAGACTCAACTGAGTCTCTTGAAGCATGCCAGTTGCCATGCTTCAGCAGCCTCCAGCATCTCATATATCAGAGTCTCCATGCTTAAAGCTGGCAGTGGGGGCACTTGTGCGCGCACCGCCATTTTAAGCTCTGGGACACTGATACATGGCAGTGCTTTAATTGGAGCAGCTCTCAGAGCCACTGTAATTAAAATGCTGCCCCTCCCACCCCTGGAACACATGTAAAGGTAAAGGTGCCAGGAGGTATTAGCACATTAACTAAAGCATGTTAATGCATGTGTAGATGGACCCGGAGGTACTCAATTAAATAGAGGTGCAGCAGTACATTGGTTCATATTGTATCTGCACCAATAATGTCAATTTTGGTTTTATTAGCAGTTGGCTTTTTTTGACTAAAGTGGCCAGTAATTTCACTGATGTATGCTGCATGCAGTGCACAGCCTGGCAGATTGGGGAGCAGAGTCCGGCTGGTAAGTCTGTGGGGGGAAAAGGGGCAGG
>NW_017729027.1:11166937-11167154 GCF_001723915.1 Gavialis gangeticus
AGGGCAGAGCAGGCCACAGAATGGAGCTGCAAGCAGCTCGTGCCAGGGCAGGAACACTTCCTGCTACTGGCACACCCTGGGGGAAGCACGGAGGAGCATGTACCCCTGAATCTGCAGGGCAAGAGTGGGTTGCCACTGCAGGCTGACATTGGGGGCGGTGCTGGGCTCTTCTTGGCAGTGGGGCTGGGCCAGGGCTACACATGGGGCGGGTGGCTGC
>NW_017729027.1:11167165-11167702 GCF_001723915.1 Gavialis gangeticus
CTGCTCTTCCATGCCAGCTGGGATGTATCCCCACCGTACCTCCCCCAGGGTGTGCCAGTGGTGGCCTCCCCCCCACACAGCCTCCGGACAAGCTGCTTGCGGCTCCATCCCACACCCCGCCCCACCCCAGCTGGGCAGCGCCTACCCCAGCCCCGCTCCCTCCCTCACTGTGGGGGCTTTGATCTGCCCCCTCCCCCCCACACTCCTTCCTTCCCCCTGCCCTTTTCCCCCACAGACTTACCAGTCAGCACTGCTCTCCAAGCTGCCAGGCTGCATATCAGCGATTAGCTCGGTATCGACTGATATGGCTCGTTAATAATCAGCCATCAGTATCAGCCAAAAAAATCTTTTATCAGTGCACCCCTAAAATTGAATGTGCATTACCTAGAGTGCATTAATGAATATGTAGATAGGCCCACAAGTTGCTGACATGAAAAAAACAAAACAAAAACGATTTACAGAAAGAAGCAGCGTGTTCGTTAGACCCAACTCTTCGGTGTCTTTATGGATTGGGTGCTTCAGCAGGGCTTTTTGACA
>NW_017729027.1:11172702-11184124 GCF_001723915.1 Gavialis gangeticus
TTACAGAAAGAAGCAGCGTGTTCGTTAGACCCAACTCTTCGGTGTCTTTATGGATTGGGTGCTTCAGCAGGGCTTTTTGACACTTTTATCTAATAGCTGAGTCAATCAGCTATTAGATAAAAGCACCAGAAAAGCCCCACTATAGCACCTGATCTATACAGATGTTAGGTGAGCAGGATCCGACTTAGCATAATCCCTCTTCTGGGCATGCACTGGGCTTGCCACAGGAGCACACTGTGTTTAAAGTAAAGCACTGTTTTGTTTGTTTGTTTGTTTGTTTGTTTGTTTGTGTGTTTTGGGGGGGTTCACATCTGCAAGCAGCCACAATGACCAGCAGGGGCAATTTATGCTGTAGTCTGCCTTAAAAGGGCATTTTAAAAAATAAGTTCTGTGATTCTTGCGCTAAAGAACCAAGATCCAGAAATGAAAATTCTGCAAAATGAAATCTTCACTGAAGCAGAACAACAAAAACAAATTTTATGTACTCCTGTGCATCCCAGCACTTTTAGTCTACCAGCCTAGTTTCTGCTACAGTGATTCATTCAGAGAAAGCAAGGGAAAATGTATTCTGTCTCTGTAATGAAGAGTCTTCAACACTTGCCGTGTTATATTTGCTTTGCCATCTGTCATGTCTTCTGCATCACAAGCTCCTAGAGTTTGAATGTTTCCTATTCTCTGTAAGGCTGTCAGTGAACAATACAGAAATCATAATATAAATGTAAGTTGTTGAGGTACAGTGTAACATTATAGAAAGATGAATTGTTTTCAGTAGTATTAAAAATCCTAGAATAGGGCAATATGTATTTAATATATATTGTGCCAAAGTTTTCTTAATGCTATGGACTCATTTTGGTCCAGGCATTCAAATTTTGCTGATAGTAATAGCCCTATCAGCAAATTCATAATATTGAATTTCTAACAGTTATCACATTTCAAGGGAACGCTGATAATCTTGACGATTTTATTCACATAAACTGGATTAAACTTTATAATCAAATCAACTTTTTTGAAACAGTTGAAAAGCCAGTTGACCAAAGCAGTTCTTAATCAGACCTTATTGTAACTGAACTAACTCCTTCTATAGCTGTTCATCAGCTCTCAAAATGAGCATGACATTCTTTATGTTGATAACATTTCTGTATAAACTGGCAAATAACCAAATTGGGCAAGGCCTGACAATCCAATGTTTCTTGTTTTTATATGGTAAAAAACAATAATGTTACAAATGTATAAGCAATGGAGTGTTCAGAAACTGTTTTTGGATAGTCAGTGTGGGGCTTTTCATTGTTTTATCTGTTGAAATAGTTTTCAGTCCATTACTTTTTCCAAGCGCCTTCAGAATGTGTGAAAAATTACTGCATATGTATTTTATTATATGAATTGCCAACTTGTTAACAGCATGCTTTGCAGAACATTTTCAGTTTGTTGAATATGTCCAGTTCTGAAACTTATTTAGCAAGGTATACGAAATACATTTTGTCCATGTAAAATATATTGTTCAGATATGAAAAAGACTCTTCAAAAAGTCCTATTTAGGGAATTGCGGCAGCACACTTTTGGGTGCTTGCCACCTTAAGGGCTAGAGACAGGCAGTCAGCAGGTGCTTGATTAGGGCAGCCATTTTAGGTCCCAGTGTTTATATGGGAAGGCAGCAGTTAGTTCGTTATGTGCAGTGTGGAGCCCCAGCGAAGGGTCATTGTAAGGGCCTGCTCAGAGTAGGACATGATAAAGGGGTGCCTGAAGCACTGAATGTGTGGGGGAAGGGTACAAAGTAGGGCTGCAGAGGGCGGCTTGAAGGACTGCACTGGGGGTGTACTGGGTAGGGCTGCTCAAGTGGCTTGAAGGTTGGTCCATGGACCAACCCTGTGTGTGAAATTAGTGGCCCGGTGAGAGGCTTGTGGCAAAGGCAGCCCAGCATTGGCACAAGGATGCACCACATAGAGTAGGGGAACTTGCAGAAACCGAAGGTCTGTGTGGTAGTGCCAGGGTGCAAGTAGTGAAGCCGGAAAGCCCAAGAGGGGCCGCTCAAGAGGAGATAGGGCAGTAGAGTGTGTCCTAGTAATAGGTGGAGTGCAAGAGGCCCCCTGTTGGTGCGGGGCAGAATGAATGGAGTTCAACTATGGACTGAGTTTGCCCTGGCCTCAGGCGAGGGAGCTATCATAATCTGGATGCTATCTGCGAGGCATGGGCTGTGATGTAGGGGAGGTTCAGAGCTGCGGATAGTGCCCCCTGGCATCGGGACAAGGAATGGGCAGCCTCCCACTTAACATACAGGTAACATTCAAGTGATGGCAGGCAAGTTAGGGTAGACTGCCCTAGGCA
Source organism: Gavialis gangeticus (assembly GCF_001723915.1). Taxonomy (NCBI): domain Eukaryota; kingdom Metazoa; phylum Chordata; order Crocodylia; family Gavialidae; genus Gavialis; species Gavialis gangeticus. The sequence continues at coordinate 11,175,025 of NW_017729027.1, forward strand.
GCTGGGTGGGCCAATTTGATATCAGGTCCTAGGAAGGACCCCTTTCACAGGAATGTTTCTGGGATAGTAGATTTGCTTGTCACTTTTAATTTGGTAAAATGAAAATGGCTATTGGTGCATATATACAACACTGGTGAAGTCTGTCTTTACCCTGGTGTAAATGTGGCATCAGCACATGGTAAACAACCCTCTACCAGTGTAAGTCGCTACACTCTTGATTTGTGAAGTTGCACCTTGGAAAAACAGGAGTAACTATACACCATTGTGAGTTATACTGGCATATTGACAGAGATGTGGATTTTCTGGAAAACTTTGGATTGGAAGATTTTCTGGAAAATTTTCTAATGCCCTAAATAGAGCATGATCTGATTTGACATGTTTATTTGACTTATATTTAGTTTTAAAAAACTTTAAAAGTAAAGTTTTATGCCCCAATAGTCAAGTATTTGAACTGAAATATTTGATTAGGAAAAACATTAAAAATGTGGTTTAAATGTTATATTCAAAGCTTTATGTGGAAAGAAGTAGACTTTTCTCTGATGATGTTGTTCCACCATTTTGTTGTATTAGCTTTCTGTATATGGCTTGTACTCTTTCAGGAAAGTTTCTACATGTTATTAAATGTTTCTTCATTATTGTTGCATTGTTAGCATACTCCTGCCCACAATACTTAAAAGTACCAACTTTCTCCCTTCCTTCAGTGGCTTGAATTTCATTATAATGATGCCACACACTAGTTTCTTTTTTCTGATTAGGCATTATTATAACTACTTCAAACCAAAAGCAATAAAAAACTAACAGGTCTTATGCAAACACTTCCAACTTCCCCAACTCAAGAAGAGAAATGAGACACTATTCTGTGTGTTTGCTGAAATGAAAGTGAAACAAATATTAATCAGTTTTAGTTCTGGTTTTGCTTTCATTTGCAGATGAAATAAGAATTTTAGCTTTGGTTTTGATTTGACCTGCACAGCCAATTAGGTGAATTCATAACTTGATTTTTGGTTTGAATTATTATGCGAGTGTGTATTTACCCTCCTGTTTACGAATCAGTAAAACATATATGTACTTTCTTGCACGTTTTGTAAGGATAATCACCTGAAAAACATTAATTACAACTTTGAAACTGCCAAGCTTGCCTAATATTGGCATTCATTCATTAATTCATTCTTTGTTAATTAACATTGTTAATAATTAATTTTTAGAAATAGAAAATTTCCCACGAAAAAATTAAGTGCCGGAAAATTTTCCACCCCACATCTCTGTGTATTGATTGTTTGTCTGTAGAACTAGCTATTTTCTCAATGCAGCAGGCTGTTCCTGGCTCCTCTATCACCAGTGGCTAAGGTGTTGCAGTAGCATCCACTACAAACAACTATTTCTAAGAAGTAGTCATCTATCTGCTCTGGACACCAGGGTGATTTAGATTTGTGTGCAAGTTAATATCGTATGTCCATACCCTGTGCTTGGAAATATGTGATTTTTAGAAATGGTGATAACTGTATCATTTAAATTGAGGCATTTACAATTCTTTCAAAAGAGACTTCATGCACAGTCAAATCTACTGTGTATATGAGTACATCCACTGATGTATTCTCTTCAGAGTAAATTGTTTGATGGCTTCATTTCATGTTTTTTTTTACATCCTAAAATTAGGGCACATGTTCTTTCTTTCTTATATCTTTACTTACTATTCGCGTTCTTTTTACTTTCAAAGACGATGATATCTTTTACAGATAGCTGTTAAATAAGATGGTGACATTAAAAGAATAAATAATACAAACTTGCCAATAATAATAACTATCATTTCAGAAAAATGTTCTTCATGATCCAGGATGCTTGCATTTTCAATAACTGGACCTTCTAGTAACTATTAGCTTAGCAATAAGTTCTGAATTCCCTATGTGCAAATACAAAACAGTTGGCAAAGTTGAAACAAGGTTTTTTGTAGGATATTCTTCTCAACATAAGCTTTTTAAAGATATTTTGTTTTCCCAGGCCAGATCAAGCAGAGGTGTAACAGGACAGCCCTGCACCAGAGGAACCAGCAGCGTATAACTTAGGGGTTGCTGCCAGCAGTGTGCCAGTTGGCAGCTTCTGGCTTTGTGGCCACCCCCACAAGTGGGCTGCTCTGGGTGCCACCTCTTAGCTACTCCGCTAAGATCAAGTTAGGCATCTAACTAACTTAGGCACTTCTGAGACTTGTCTTTCTACTCATAGGGAAGTAGGGATGGAAGGGACCTCAGGAGGTCATCCAATCTAGCTTCCTAACTAAACCATCACAACTAAGTGTCTGTCTAATGAAGAGCCGCACTTACAAAATGGAAAATCCAGTCTCCTTCAAGTTACAGAATAATAATTTTCCACTAACAACTTATTTGAAAACTCTTCCTAAAATCGTACAAGGTATACGGGGTTTGTTCTAGTGCAGGGATAGGTAATCCCTGGCACAGATGCCAAAGTGTGGCATGCAAAGGCATTTTGCTTGGCGCACATGCCTCTGGGCAGACATCAGGGAAGGGGCTGGGGCTGCACTGCTACAGCAAGGATCGAGCCCCTTGTGGCTCCCCTGCCATCTGTCCTGATACACCAGCATCTTACAGGTTGAGGTTGTGGGTGTTTTTGGCACTCTGCCCAAAAACATTGCCGAGTCCTGTTCTAGTGACTCCTGCTCTACATTTAGGCTGCAAGGCTGAATTCTTTATAATAGAAAGGCCCAACCATGCACACCCATTGTGCTAATAGTAAACTAGTGCTGAGAGCAGGAATTCATAAATCAAAACTGCTCTAGCCGTTGAGATACCCACTCTGTTCAGCTATGGAACTGTGGGTTTATAGGCAGTATTGTTGAAGACTAAGATAATAAAATATAAAGAATAATATACATGTAATTGGGAATGCATATTTTTAGTAAGTTACTCTAGAAAAGTGTTTATCTAAAATATAAACAACTCTATACGGAGGTCTAGTACTTGTGTGGACTCCACACTGTAGAACAGTTATCATTTTAAAGAAAGTTCAGCTTTTCTCTTCTGCTTAGCTGCTCAGGAATATATTATGCCATTCAACAGAAACCACTTAGAATGAATTAAGAGATGGGATCCAAACAGTGCCAGCTTTTGTTCCTCTGCTACAAGCTTTGACTTGGAGAAGAGGAGATGGTGCCATCAGGTGTAAATTCTAGAGGTTTTTGAGGAAGACAAAGGCACAAGGAGGAAATCCTATCTTTTTATTTGGCCCCAGAAGTTCTAGTCAGAGAAATGTTTCATAAATCAATTGACAGGGAAGGTAGAATAAAGCTGAGCAGCCACATGGTCCATTAAGATTTTGGCATTTTAGGCTTTCTTAGCTTCCACTGGTGTAGAGACAGTGGTAATCTGCTAATGTTTCAAAGTCTTCCTCAGTTTTCTCTTGCTGCATGCAGATAAAACCTCTTCTGCAGGCCAGCGGGGGAGATAGTTTTATAGTTGGTAGGGTCAGAAGGGACCTGAGCAGATCATCAAGTCCGACCCCCTGCCATGGCAGCAAAGAGTACTGGGGTCAAACGACCCCAGCAAGGTGTTCATCCAGCCTCCTTTTAAAGACTCCCAGGGTAGGAGCCAGCACCACTTCTCTTGGAAGTTGGTTCCAGATCCTAGCCGCCCTGATAGTGAAGTAGCACCTCCTGATATTTAGCCTGACTCTACCCTCTGCCAGCTTGTGACCATTATTTCTTGTCACTCCTGGTAGTGCTGGGGGGAACAGGGACTTCCCCAATGCCTGCTGGTCCCCCCTGACCAGTTTGTAAATGGCCACTAGATCCCCCCTCAGCCTTCTCTTGTGGAGGCTGAACAGGTTTAGGTCCCGTAGCCTCTCCTCATAGGGCCTGCCCTGCTGACCCCTGATCATGCGAGTGGCCCTCCTCTGGACCCTCTCCATGTTGTCCACATCCCTCCTGAAGTGCGGCGCCCAGAACTGGATGCAGTACTCCAACTGCGGCCTGACCAGTGTCACATAGAGGGGAGATGTTCCCTCCCAACCTTGGGTCTCTAAATGTGTACTTCCCCACTGGTGTTAACTGGTTTTTTTAAAATAAATTAACCTTTATACCAGTGAGACAGATTAATTTAAAATGCATCTTATAACATAACAAAATATTAAACTGAGATTTAAAAAGTTTTTGTGGTTAATTATACAAACAAATACAACTTTTATTTTAGTCACATTTAGCTGACGACTAATGGTTTCATTTAAACATATCTTTATTAGGTTTTCTGAGTCATTTCAGATTTTAAGTTTAATACCTCTTTGAATCTTATACCCTAGGCGTATTTTCATAGAATCATGGAAAATTAGGGTTGGAAGGGGCCTCAGGAGGTCATCTAGTCCAACCCCTATTTTCTTTCATTCTAAAACATATAGTAGTGTAAATTCATTGTTTTCGGGGAAATGCTGTTTTGATATGCAGTGTCTCAAAACATTGATCAGTGAGGCTAAAAGATATATTCAAAAGGTAGCATGAGCAGAGCGGTATCTACTTCTAATTGATAGGGCTGATATACAGAACTGCTTGACATAAAACCATATAGCAGTCCTGAAATTATCTTACAGTACTCTCTTCTTTTGTGCTTCCTGTAGGAAATCTAGAAAATGAATCACTAACACATTCTCACTCTTTTGTTTTTTATATTCATATTTTAGAAAAATGCATTCTGAATGAAGACCACTGATTGATAAAATGAAGACCCAACAGCTCATGTTTTGAAGATGAGGATAATAATGACTGGGAAAGAAGCCAACAGTTCTACTTATAACGATGAATAAATTATGCATCAAAATGAACAGTTTTTGAGAGAAAATTAACTGTGATTTTAAAAATGGGAGAAAGACCACAAAGTCTAGATTCTGAACATGAAAGAAAATCAGATGCTGACAAAAATAGTGACTCCTATTATTCGGATGAGGATAATGCATCTCATTCATCTGATCGGTCACCAATGTTAAGCTGTTCGTCTATGAGCCATGGGAAAAAAAATAACAAAATACACACTTCAAACTTGCCTTACCAAGGTAGGTAGATTACATAACATAGGGCTTTGAAACAGTGTTGCTAACATCAACAGTAATTTAAATTTTTAGACAAAGTAGAAAGCCTTCCGCTAGAAGAAACTATAAATAAGGTTCTTATAAATTATTTTACGTCTGTTAAATGGTTCATAATTTTACTTTGAGAACTGAAATTAACCTGGTTTCTGTTAAGTATTGGCAAGCCTATTGGGTTTTTTTCTGACAAGAAATAGAAAAACAAGTCCTATGCTTTAATTATATCAAGTCTTTAGGTCTGCTTATGCTCCCATTTTGTCATTCACTTTCTTAGATCTTAAATCCAGAAGTGACTATTTATAACTTCTCTGACACACAACATCCCAAAGATCTCTGCTATGAATATCTGTATTGCAAGACTTTCCAGTATAGTTATCTGCAAATTAGATTTTTTTTTCAATAGAATTGTAAATATTTGTCTAGAGTGATAATGTAGAATGCACAAAGCTTTTTAAAATAGTAGCATTCTTTGATGATAATGGGAAGGTAAATGTACTCTATATTTATCTTCTTCTTTCACACACACAACATTGGTAAACTGCTTTGCCGATTGGACTGAGAGAGGAAATAGAACATGTTCCCCATCAAGGAAGAAACAAGAGAGTGGGTGTGCAGTTTGACTTGAGGAGGGGCTGTGTATCCTCTAACTGGGATTTGTTCCCTTGGACTGAGCCATTGTACATACTTTCTGGTAAAGGTAAAAGATATCTTTTAGACCAGGGGTGAGTAATTATTTGGACTAGAGAGCCACTTATCAAGTTTTGGTGAGCTGTTGCAGGCTGGTGACGGGTGGTACTGACCCAGCTTGGTGGGAGGAGCTGACCTGGCCCAGTGGGGTTCTGACTTGGAGCAGCGGGGAGGGGAGGCAACCTATCCAGGCCCATTTGCCCAGCACTGCTGGGGCCACCGGACAAAGCGGGTAGGTGGGGTCTCAATGGAGACGGGGTGGGACCCCCATGAGCAGTGCATACTTGGCTGGATGGATGAGAACTGCGGGAAGGCCCAAGATCACAGGGTGGTGACAGCGCAGAGTCATGGCCCAGAGCAGAGCTGCAATCCAATCTCCACACCTCCTTGCTACAGGAGCCAGTTTCACAGGCAGGGATGTTCAGGAAGCAGATTATGGCTCTGCCCTGGGCCCTGGCCCTGTGCTGCTGTCACTGCCCCACAATCCCACACTACCTGCTTGTCCTGCTCCCAGCTACCACTCCCTGCCCGTGGCCCCATCCCATCCACCCAGCTGAGCATGCCCTGCCCACAGGGGTCCAGGTCCAGTCTGCATGGAGACAGATGCAGCCCGCAGGCTGTATTTTGCCTAGTCCTATTTTAGACCATCAGAAGTTAGGGAATGATTTGGGAAGAATCACTCAATGAAATTCTGTATCTTATGTTGCACAGAAGGTATGACTAACAGCTCTAGCCTTAAAGTCTGTGGAATGCCAGTGGCTTATGTCTTCAGGCTCTTTTCTCTGTTGGCCTTTGTAGAGTTGGCATAGTGCTCAGCATGTGTGCGGCTGACATCCCTAAACACAACTAGACCTCCAGGAAACAAACTTGCCATGGTTCCATTGCAATAAGTTATGGAAGAAAGAGAGTAGTTCTTAGTTTTGGTCATGTCATCCCAAATGAAGCTGTTTACATGATGGCATATCATCATGTCTAGTGTTTTTTAGAACTTATGGCAGTAATTATGTTCCATTGCCAGATTTATATGGATGGTCCGAAGTACAAAACACATGAGAATTCTCAATCTTCTCCCTGATAGGGATTACTTAAAAAGGATTGAAAAACAAAATCTGGGTTTATACTTTCATCCTAATCCATAGAAACATGGGCATTGAATCTTGTAGGATAGCTGGTTCTTCACTCTTTCATACCTGAATTTAACATTCCAAATGATCCTTGTATGAAAAAGAACAGAGTATTGTATATGACCCAAGCTAGAAAAAAATTGAGCCTCAGACAGAAATAATATTGGATGACCATAAGTGCAAAATCCTTAAGGGAAGATGTAAGTAAAAAATCTCAGTGTAGTTGTTCTGCCATGGCACTCTGCAGGCAGATATACTAAGTGTCAGTGAGGAATAGAGGTTTGTCTCTGCATTAAAAGTTTGTCCAAGTCCTGTTTTGCCTGTAATACATAGGAAGTACTTAAGCCCCCTAGTGCATGCCAATTCCACCTCGTTCAGATCCTCAGAAAACAACTGTTTTGTCAACTTGTGTAACATATCTTCATCTTCACTTTTGGACAAAAAATATTGAGGAGGCGGACTCTGTTTAATTCTAGCAAGGTGAAAGTGGATCACTTGGATGTGTTCAAAATGAAATAGAATTTGGGCCTTTGTGTCCATCTTGAGTGAGATTATATTCAAAATGTTTTGAGATCTATGTCTGTTGGCACTCAAGTTATGACATTGTGTGGGAAATAATTTGTGACGTGCCTATTAACTCGTTCAGTTTTGTTCCTAACTATATCAGTATCACTTTCTTGTCTTGCAATCAAGTACAACAATTAGCATCTAACATTACTACATAAGGTCTATTGAATTTGTCTCATAGAATTGCAGCAGGCCTAATATAAATCTAGCCCAAGTTCTGGTGATTGTTTCCATTTTAAGGGCACCTGGAAATTGCTGAGAACATCATAACACAGTTTTTCTATTACAAAAATATTCTGTTTATAAAATCAGAAAGACTTAGTGTTGATTATTGTACCTGCATTATTTCTGGTTTTATTATTACAGCTGATTACTTTATAATGATTTCATTTTGAGGCTGCACACAGCATAATTTGCAGTATATCATAAACACAAATATTGTAGCTATAAAAATGAAAAACCTTTTTGTGTGGTTGTTTGGGTTTTTTGTTTGTTTCTTTTTTCCTAAAGAATTTCATAATGCAGTTGTAATAATTCTATCAGGAGAAAAGGGCTTTCTTTCAAAGATGGTTCTTCTTAAGTAAAATAGCAGCAGGCTTTTCTGAGTTTCTTGCAGTAAAATGCTTTCTTGTTTTTATTTCTTAGCCTCTAAGAAATTGGGCCCCAAATATGCACCAAGCAAAAGAGGGACACGGTGGGGCTTTCGGTCCCAGAGTCTCAATAGGGATTCTCCTGCAAAAGATGTAGATCTTGTTACCAAAAGGGTTCTCTCTGCCAGGCTGCTGAAAATCAATGAGCTTCGAAATGAACTCACTGAACTCCACATCAAACTAGATGAGCTGCAGAAAGAAAACAGGGCACTGAAGAGGCTTCAGTATCGGCAAGAAAAAGCCTTGAATAAGTTTGAAGATACAGAAAATGAAATCTCTCAACTCCTTGCTCGACATAACAATGAGGTTAGAATATTAAGGGAGCGTTTAAGAAAATCTCAAGAGAGAGAGCGCACCACTGAAAGGAGATTGAAAGATTCAGAGGATGAATTGTACAGGACAAAAAATTCTCTGCAAAAACTCAAAAAGCTTTCTGAAGATAAGCACCTTGTTGAAAGAGATGAATTGGCAAAGAAATTAGCCTTGGCAGAGAACAAACTGGAAGATAATGAGAGGAGAATTAAGGTGAGATGACTTTTCCTTTGATTTAATTACCTTTTCTGATATTCATCAGAATTTTAGTAGAGATGTTTCTCTCCAGCATGATGTTCATAAATTACATTATAAAGTTACATTATCTCTTTTATGGCTATAAAGTGAATGGAAAATAATTCCTGTTGCAAATGAATAGCACCATGTAAACTGTATCATGATAGTGTATGGTCATATACAATAAATGCCATACTTCAGTTATATACAGTGTCAGTTACTTGTGTGTTATAGTACAAATATTGAAAATATATACTTGTCATTTTTAAACTCGGTAATATACGTTGCCAGAAATACATGCCGCTAATGTAATTTTCTTTACTTTCTGCTGTTTGAGAAATGTGTATTAAAGAAGAATCTTCAAAAATTTTATGGGATGACAATATGCTGGACCTCTATAAAATACATTATTTGTCTTTTTAAAATTGTTTAAGCTAGTTT
>NW_017729027.1:11189124-11191716 GCF_001723915.1 Gavialis gangeticus
AAAATTTTATGGGATGACAATATGCTGGACCTCTATAAAATACATTATTTGTCTTTTTAAAATTGTTTAAGCTAGTTTAATTCAGTTTGCATATGTTCCATACAGCCAGGTGTTCAGGTCAGCATACCAAAAATTAGCTTTATTTTGTTCAAATGAACTCCATGCTCTTAAACCATGAACTCATGCTCTTAAAGCACACCACCTGTAGGTATTTCTTTTAGGAATATTGTGCTTGGTGTTAACATCCTATTCAGCAAAAAAGTTTACACATGTGTGAAATAGGATCATTATTTATTTATCCAGCCCTACTTTTCTGTAATCTACACAAGGTCATCGTGTCCAGCCCCCTGCCCAAGGTAGGATTGTCCCTGACTAAACTGCTTTTGAGAACTTCCAGGGATGGATATTCCATAATTTCTCTAGGTAGCTTGTTCCAGTGCCTGACTACCCTCAGGCCTGTGGAAAATGTCCCACTGAAGACATGAACAACCAGTTAATTGTGTCTTTTAAAGTATAACCCAGCCATGCATTCAGATGATTAATGGCACAAAAAACAGGAAACCAGCCACAAAGTTATGTACATTTAATATACATAACTTGGGAGCACTCTGTGGCTTGAGTCCTGGAGGGCTCCCAATCAGCTGATGATCGGGAGACTGGGAGCATTAAAGAACCCTAGTTCTTTCAGCCTTTCCTCAAAGGCCTGCTTCCCAGGTCCCTAATCATTTCTGTTGCTCTTTGCTGGACTGTCTCCAATCTGCCCACCTCTTTCTTGAAGCGTGGAGCCCAAAACTAGACACAGTACAGTAGTCAAAGCCTCACCAGTGCTGAAACGGAGTGAAGTAATCACTTCCCTTGATTTACCAGTGACTCCTGTTTTTACAACCCAATATACTGTTGGCCTTTTGTGCAATAAGGATACACTGTTGGCTCATACTCACTGTAACCCCCAGACCCTTCTCTGTAGTACTGCCACCTAGCCACTTATTTCCCAGGCCATGTATGGGCATGCAGTTAATCCATCCCAAGTGCAGAACTTTGCACTTGCTGTTGTTGAATTTCATCAGATTGATTATGGACCATTTTCCTAATCTATCCAGGTCTTTCTGGGTCCTAGCCCTGCCCTTCAGAGTGTCTGCCATTTCATCCAACTTGGTGTCATCTGCAAATTTAAGTGTGCACTCAGTCCCATCATCCAAATCATTAATGAAAAATAAGGCCCATTCAGTTAAAACTATTTCATTACCTCTGTAGCTTTAATTCCCACTAATATCACTCATAAGACCCCTAACAATTTTATATTACACTCCTATTTGATTGTTAAAATGGAGTTAAAGTTGAACAACTGTATCAGTAACATAAAGTAATTGGAGATGGTATCATTATTTAAAATAGCTTTGAATCGCCTATCCTTATAATTTGTGTAAAGTTAAGCTTAAATGAAATACCAACATGCCAAGATATGGAAATGAACAGTTTAGGCACCCAACCAGTCTTGGTTCTGTTTTATCCTGTCATGTGATAACCATACACTTACAGAAATCATGAGGAAGTAGGGCTGGAAGGGACCTCCAGAGTTCATCTAGTCCAACCTCATCTGAGGCAGGATCATCCTCCTCCAGACAATCCTATACAAATCTGTTGTCTAACCTGTTAACAAAACTAGACAGTCAAGCCTGACCAGGGTGGATAAAAATCGATGATTTTTTTTTAATTGGATTTTTTTTAAATCATCAATAAAATACTAAATTTTTCTCTCTTTGTAAAAAAAAAATAACATATAAGTAAATTTCATTACAAACATGCTATACCTACACTTTTTCAATCCCATAAAAATGAATTTAATGGCTTTGTCACACGCACGCACATGCACACACACGCACGCACACACAGAGTTACCTACCAATCAAACATGGGCATTTATTTCAGTTTTTCATCTCATGAAAATGGCTCTAGTCTGTCCAGCCTAACTACCAGGTCTTGCTTCTTGAAAGTTCTGGGCTTTCTGTTTCTCAGCAGACTAAAGTCACAGGCTAGATGCAAAGACACAGGCTAGGTAGGGTCTCTCTTATGCCCAGAAGCCATGACAGTTTTTCAGTGGCAAAAGTGTGGGGGGATCCTATCTGGGAATATTTTGAAGAAATTCCTTCCCCGGGTAAAAATGGAAAATGTGTCAAGTGCAAGCAGTGCAACAAGGAGAAGCAGGGCCTAGCTGCAAGAATGAAACATCATAATGAAAACCACTTATTGGGAGAAAATGATGTGGATGAAGATATGGATATGTCTGAAGAAAAATGTGGATCAATTGGTTAGTAAATTAAATAATTCACTTTGCAACGCATCATTCTTCAAGACTTTCTCTACACCTGATACCTAACCAGAAAGTTAAACTGCAGGCAATAAAGAAGCGAATGGATCAAGCACTGACTCCACCTCATTTTCTTGCGAACATTCTCAACCCCAAATATAAAGGTAGATGCCTAACTTGTGAAGAAGATGATGCAGCCATGGCATGGGCATCTCAAAATCATTCCTCAGTTATTCCAGTAATAATAAATTTCAGGGCTGGAGGGGAACCATTTAAATCAGGGA
>NW_017729027.1:11196716-11224586 GCF_001723915.1 Gavialis gangeticus
CCCAGATATAAAGGTAGATGCCTAACCTCTGAAGATGATGCTGGTGCTGTCATGGTATGAGTATCTCAAAATCACACCTCAATTATGCCAGTCATAATAAATTTCAGGGCTGGAGGGGAACCATTTAAACAGTACATGTTTACTGATGATGTTTTGAACAAAGTCAGTCCCTGAATTGGTGGAAATCATTAGCCAGGCACCTTGAAAAAAGAGTTCCTTCAGTTGCTAAGCCAACTTTTCACAGCAGTCATTTCCTCTGCAGGCACAGAGAGAACATTGACAGGGAGCTGGGAAAAGCAGGAAAACTCGTATTTCTGTTTCAGTCTATGAATAAAAATGACAGTGGGAGTGGGAAAGATGAGATCTAGTTGTAGAAGTTTTAAGGTCAACGTACGTTTAGTGTTGTGATGACTTGTCTGTTAGAGTTAATAAAATTTGAAAATTAAAAAGAGTTTAAGGACAGATGTTGCAAAATGCTGTATTGAGTTGTAAATTAACATGTTTTAGTGATCAGACTTGTGCCATTGTTTAAGAACTATGTGAAGAAGTATCAGTGGGAAACTTGATTTAAATTGGGGTTTTCTCTTGGTGATTTAAAACATGATCTAAATCAATCCACCCTGAGCCTGACGCAACCACAGAACATAACACCCTAACCTGCCACAGGTAAAGCAGGGGGACAACAGCAGCCAACATCCTGCTGCTACAAAAGTTGTTAAAATATTCTTGAGAGATCCAAGGAATAGGGCCACACCCCCTGCTGCAGAGGAAGGCACAGCCTGATCATGGAGTAAAATTCCTTCCTGACCTCAAATACAGAGATTGCTCTGACCCTGAGCAGAGGGGCAGGAGCCTCTATCCAGGAACCTCTAGGTTTTTATGTCTCAACTGCAGCATTGACACACTCCAGTCACAAGTCCATGGGCCCAGATAGAATGCACCCGAGAGTCTTGAAGGAGCTGGCAGACATCATTTCACCCCCCTTGGCAAAGATATTTGAAAATTCATCGTGCTCAGTCAAGGTCCAGAAGACTGGAAAAGGGCCAGTGTGGTCCCTATCTTCAAGAAAGGGAGGAGGGATGACCTGGGGAATTATAGACTAATCAGTCTGATGTCCATCCCTGGAAAATCCTACAGAAAATTGTTAAGGGATCCATCAACACCAGACTAACAGAAGACAAGCGTCTGAAGGCCAGCCGACACGGCTTTGTGACTGACAGGTCTTGCCTGACCAACCTCATCTCCTATGACCAGGTGACACAAGGCCTGGAGGCACAGGGGGGTGAAAACTGCCTGCCTGCCTGCTAGGCCCTGCTGCAGCCACAAAGCCTGCCAGCTGTCGAGGAGAGAAGTGCAGGGGGAGTCTGGGTTCTGGGGCCCTGCACCTCTAGCTGCTGACAGGCAAAACTGGAACACACAGCTCAGTAACTGACCCCAAGGCAGAAAGCAGGGCAGTTCAAACAATGCTGCTTTGTATGCAGTTTCTCCATCCCTCCCCCGGAGCACTGAGCTTGGAAGGGACCTCAGGAAAGGATAACAGTCACTAGCCAGCTACACAGTCAATAATGAGAGCACATCTTCCCCCCTCCCTCTCCTTACTTTAGTTTCTGTTTCCCTGCAGCCAAGCCCAGCTTGAGCTTCGAAACTCGAAACGTTTCAACTTGCCTCGTTTCATTTCAAGGCTGTTTCAAAGCTCTCTTTTTCATTTCCATTTCACTGTTTTGAGCTCAAAACGAGTCAAAACAGCATTGAAATGAAACTGCCTGCAAAATTTCAGCCCCTGATGTTCACCTCATATACTTACAGGCTGCCACCAAGCCCCCCCTAAGTCTTCTCTTCTTTAGGCTGAACAGTCTCATGTCTTCCAACCTCTCTTTATATGGTCTGTCCTCCAGACCGCTAATCTCAAGAGGAACAGGAAGGTACTACACATGTAATGTGTGATTAGATAAAGTCTTTCTGATTAATTCTAGCAATATACAACAACATACAATACAAGGCCAGAACATGATAGCTTAAACAGCTTGGCATTAGAATAGGTTATGTTTAAATTAAGTAAAAATAGCATTATATTGACAGTAATATGGTTTGTTTGTGTGTGTGTGTGCGCGCACGTGCGCGCGTGTGTGTGTATATATATGAATAAATTCTGTGTAATCATTTATGTATGTAATCCAGCTATGAACTTTATATTAAGGATAGTAGTATAATTGATTGAATGCATGAAGAGTGTATGGAATGTCTAGAGTGTGTCTGTGTAAGCAAGAGGAGGTTTGCTAAGGCACTGAATGTGCAAGTTACCAGACAATGAACTGTTAGATGGATGGCTGAAGAACCAGTCTGTGAGCAGATATAGAGGAGATAGGCGAAGCAACAGGATAAAAGAGGAATTCTGCATGTCCTGCACAAGGTTTCAAGGCTAAGAAGAATGACTTTTACGACAGGAGTGACCTCAAGTTGAGATAACAAAAAGGATGATGAAAAACAACAGCTGGATGTGACTACAGATGAAAAAGTACCTCAACTTCTCAACTGTGGACAAAGACTTGAAATCCCTATAAAGTGGAATTCAGCAATGCCAGAGCAGGGAATTCACACTCTGCAACCTTCACTGGAGCACAGATGCATCTGTTCATCCCCATTCCCATCATCCTCAGGGAGCCTGGGCTGGCCACCCAGTGCCAACATTGAGCAAGCAAGCTGGTAACTATAACATCTCTATGGAGTGTGTCTGTGTGAATGATGAGTGTGTTTGCCTTTGTGAAGTCTTTGTATGTTTTTGTTTTATGTAATCAATAAACATGGCATCTTGCCTTATCCCCCCCTTTTAAGGTCTTGCTCATCTTTTGAGCAATAGGCAATTTGTGTAACACACATGCTCATTGCCTTCTCCAGGTCTTCCCTCAGCACTTGAGCAAGGCATGACTGGGTACGAGCAAAAGCTCTATGTGGCTGTCCTCAAGGTTAATATCAGGATTTAACTTGCTGTAGATAAAAAGTGAAATGGGCTGTGCATTGCAGTAGGAGTAGACTCCAGATTTGATAGAAAAATACTGAGATATTATTTTAAGTTTGATTGCAATGACCTTGTTTTTCAAATTTTACTATGATTTTTCTATTATATGAATGGCAGGATCTGGAGAAAAACTTGGAACTGAGTAATGGCAGTTTCCAGCGACAGTTGCACACTGAGAAAAAAAAGGTACATGACGCCCAAGAAGAAAACAGAGTACTCCTGGAAGAGCTTCGGCAATTAAATCAGAAGCTAAAGGTAAAAATCATGTGGAACTGAATTGTAACTACTTCAGGACATTTTTATGTACAGGAATACTTTAAAGTAAACTTGAAATCTTAATAGTGCCTTACAAAATGAACATCCGATATGTGGCACATCTGTTCTTTTTCATTATTATTTACTATTAACATTAAGTAAAAAAAAAAAAGCAGTGTGTCAAGTACACAGTCATTCCTGAATCAGTCATTAGGGGTTTGATTTGTTAAATTACATCTGTGCATGTATGCAGTTTACATTTATGCAGTTTATGTGTCTAATCTGTGCAGTTAATTTGCAAATAAATTAATTACATGTAGAAACTGAAAGTCTGCTTGCACAGTTGCTTATTTTGCATGAGCAATTACTTTCTTATGTTAGACATGTGTTTTCCACACTTAGGCTCTGAAAATGATTGTTTTAAAAATCACAAAGCAACACATTGTTTAATTCTGTTTTAATAAGTTTTGCTGTTAAAAGAAATGGAACATTTTCATTTGGGCCAAAATATTTTATAAAAATAAGGTAAAAAAATGCTCAGCTGAGTTCCATTGGGAGCAGTTGTTTTTAAACAACTAAATACCATGCAAAATATAAAAGTGACACTAGCTTTGTTATTGTTAGCCCAATTTGTAAGAAATACCAAATGGCTAGTGTCTTGGAAAGTAACTTGGATTTTTGAAGCTTTCATTTTAATTAATTTAAAGTGGCACTATTAATAAAACCTTTTTTTGTTTACAAAAAAAAGTTCTAATTGACCAGTTTTTAAAGCAGTGGAAGCCAACCTTTTTTCCAGGCATGGCACAACCCTCATATAGCTCCACGCCCCCATGTAGTGCCACTCCTGTCCTCTTTTCCTGCCCAACCTGCTGCTCTGCTTTCTGCTTCCTGCCCTATCTGCTGCTGTCCTCTCTCTGATCTTCCATCTGCCACACACAGAGGCTGCCTGTGACCATTTATGATGCATGCCACAGGTTACCATCCCTGCTTTTAAAGAATAGCAGGATACTTTTGAAAATACTTCTATAATCAACTGAGTTCCAAAACAAATTCAAGATTGTATATTAACAGACATTTAATATTAATATTCCAGTATTGGACAATATTCATTTTTATATTGTTTGGTCAATATCCCTGAGAAGAATTTATCGCTGCATTATAAATAGGTTGATGGCAAAAGAAGGCATTTTTTGCCCTTACCTTACTTAAGATGTGTTCTTTGTGACCCATATCCCATAAGGTAGTTAAGTATCAAAGTCAGAGGCACTGCTTACATACTGAAAGTTAGGTATTTAAGTACTTTCCGTAATGGTGCTTGTACTAGCTGTTTCCCTCTCCTGTCATATTTTCTTTTTCACTAATACAGACAGAGCCAGTTCCGATAATGGTACAAATATGTATTGCAATGGGTCCCAAGTCTCAGGGTATCCCCATGACCTAATGTAAATATTTTTAATTTTAATATTATCCATAAAATTGACATGAGCTGCTTGTATATGCATATTTAGGCAAATTAAACTATAAAGGCTGGTATGAAACCTTACTTTCAGTTTTATCTTGGCTGTCTACAGAAATACAATATTAAATTTTTGAGTGTTTTGGCAGTTGAATGATTTTTGAAAGGAGGAAATCTGTGCACTATAGAAGGAAGGGTAACTAGTTCTTCATGTAGTTATAGAGTAAAGATTGCATTCTCTTTAAAAAGAACGCTTAGTAATCAGTAACCATATCCAGTGTCCACTGACAAATGAATTTATTCCTTTAACATATGTATTTGCTTAGCCTGTTCACAGTTTACCTTGTCAGCTATTAAATAAAACATTACTATTCAACTCTGCTGTCTCTACCTCATTAATTTTCAGGAAAAGGAAAGAGAACTGGAAGCAAAAAACATATATGCTAATCGTATGGTGAAGCCATCACCCAAAAAAGACACAGATGTTACACACAGAAAAAAAGGATGTAAGCAGAAAATTTAACGTTTATTTTGAAAACACCCTATTGCATTGTTCAAGCTATTCAGGATGTTTAGGCCTTCACACCACTTAAATTATGGTACTAGTTGCAAAATACTGAGTGTACCTATTTGGTTATTTGCTTTTCTAAAGTAGTTTAACAAAGTCACCATATTCCCACCACGAAATGCTCAGGCTTTCAGCTCTTAAACCCAACCCCATACCAAGATCTCATAAAAAAGAACAGTTTTGTTTAGTAATAGTTTCCTATTAAATTAAACAAGTTGCCAAGTTGGCATCTTTTTTGTAGCTAGAAGCGCTAGCGATATACACCTGCATGCTTCCACGTCATTCTGTGGACCTCTGTGGAGGGTTTATCTGATTTTAGATGTTTATACTCCAGAATTTAATTATTCATTGAAAATGCACATGTAGTCCACATGACCAAAGTAACCTTCCCAATATTATCCGGGCTGGTGGGATCTTCCAGAAACTGCAGACTGAAATGCTACTACATATAGGGCCAGACCCTTCTCACTGAATTAACAAGATTACTCACCAAGGAAAGCAGGATTTTTTGTGGCTATTTTAAGCCGTTTTTCATTCAGACTTTAACAATTTAACTGCTGATAATTTTAATAGAAACAACATACTATTTTATGTTTTCAGTTTAGTTAGATACTTCGGTAGTTCCGTAAGGACTAGATTTGCAAGTTTTAAAGATTCAAATGATTGTGTATTCTCTAATATTTAGGTTTCTCATTTTGCTCTTCTAGAAGGAGGATCTGAAAGGGGGGGAATAGAGGAGATCTCTAGGTTGATTGAAGGGCAGATGTTTCTAAGGGTTTGGGGGTTTTTTTAAGATAACTTAGTAGATAAAATTATTTACTACCCAGCTTTATTTTTCTTACTTGAGGATTTGCTTTATTAGAAATTTCTTCATATATTTTCCAGAATCTGGGGGAATCTCCATAGAATTTGGCAGCATATTTTATAACCATTTGATTAGCTCTGATTTCATCAATTACACTCATTCATCGATTTCACCAATTACAATTGCTAAGATAGAAAAATACTATTTAAAAAAAATCTCGGACCCACTTTATTTAGGGATATTTTAAATGGAAAAAAAATGGAATTAACTTGCTCTGATTTTGTTTATGTTCACTACAGCCAGCAGCCAAAGCACCAAAAAAGGAGCACAGACTACAAAAGGAGTACAGACTAGTGGCTACTGCTCACCAATAGAATTTCCTCCACCACCGGAGGAATGTGCTTTGGATGATGCAGCGTATCAGAGAGAAGAGGAGATGCTTCTCCGAATAGTGAGTTTTGCAATAATCATAAAGGGCTCATTCCAAATAATTCAGCTACCAAGTTAAACTTCCTGAGTTCAATTTCCATTTTTAGAAAAGCTATCCTAATCTCTTAGGAAAACTATCAAACTGTCAAACTATCAAATTCTCGTTTGATGTGCCCCCAATCAAACTTGATGTTTCACTGTCTCCAGTGGACTATCATTAGCTCAGATTATTTCTTTCCTACCATTATCTTTCTGTGTAGTTTTAAACTGGTATCAGATTGTTCTGGTTTCTTCCTCTATATATATATATATATATATTCAGCAGTCTATTGTAAAGCAATATTAGCTGCTTTCTTCAGTGTTTGTTGAGCCTTTATTATCATTTCTTTTTAACTGCCAGCTTTCTTCTACAATCACAGACTTCAATAATTCTTCCCAGCTCCCTGTGTAAACCCTGAGATAAATTTCCTTTATCTTTCTCCTGGGCGTATTTTTTTTTTTTTTGCCTGTTATTCTTTTCAAAGTATCTCACTGATTTTAATTCTTTTGAGACATAAGGCTAAAATTGAAGCGAGCTGCAAGTGTAGTAGGCAAACACCCTTAAATTAACTTACACTTGTATAAACATTTTGAAAGTGTATGCATGATATAATTTACACGGAGGAATTGAAAAGGTATATATTGGATATTAAAGGACAGAGGCTATGGATTCCATAGCTGCAGAATCATAGACTACATGAGACTTTGCTTAAAAGTGAAATATCCAAAAGGGTCTCATATTTCTTTCCCTTGCCACATTTGTTTTTTTTTTTTCTAATTATTGGAAAGCAAAATGGAAAACAAAAGTGTTGCTCTTTGTTCGGAGGGTAGCAACATTCACAGTCATTCTTTTCCACAAGGAAGGTCTGTATTGGAAACCCTTGTCTCCACACTCTAACAAATCTTATATCTGTGACTGACCATTACATAAGTCTGCAGAACATAAGGTAGGAAGTGGTGATGACTCCCCAAGGTAGCTTGGATTAATTCCATGGAAGAGGTTTGATTAATAAAACCAAAACATGGAACGAACAGGGTTCTGTATACAGGCACCCCACACTCAACACTGCTTCACTTAGCGCTATTTTGCTATAAAGCTCATTTGAAACTGATACTTGATTTCACTGAGCGCTTAGCAAGTTTTGCTATAATGCTCACAGTCATCATCTTGGGTCATTAAAAACAATTGCAGTTGCCATCTTGGGTCATCAAATACTTTTGTTTCACTTAACGCTCATTTCATTTAACACTCAGTTGTTCAGGAACCAATTAAGAGCACTAAGTGGGGATTGCCTGTAAAGCTGGCAATTGCTGGGCACATCTACCCGTGACACTATGTTGTCGTAGCAACATGCTACAGCAACCTAGCATTCATGGGCAAAAACTATGATGCCGCTGCTGCCTCGCCGTAGCAACACACTTCCTTAGTATAGTGCTCTGCTACAGCAGTGTACCAGAAGTAACCATGTGCCGCCAGCACAGCACAGTATGGGCTGTTACTGTGCTGTCATTTAGTACTTCCAAAAGGAGACACATGTAGATGCACCCAGTATGTTGTGGTGATATTGTTCATTCGCCTGCATTGTTGCTTTAATCATATCTGAAAGTTTTGCTTTTTCAGGGACATATTTTTATTATTTTCATGTTTTACTAATCTCTTTTAAACATGGGCTCAAAGACAACTGACAGTGTTCTTTGTTTCTGCATTTTTCGAAGCAAAAATATGAAAAATGTTATAGCCAAATTATTTTAACATAATTGTTTCCTTAGTTCCTCCTTGCTGCATTTTCTTTCATTGTTTCTACTCAACAAGCACACCAAATGACTGAGCTCACCAAATGACAGACTTTATTCTAGAAAAAATAAGCATGAACTGCAAAATTAGAAACTGGATTTGTGATTCTTCCAAACTTCCCAGGCAAGGGTGGACAGTGACTTGAATTTTGGGTTTTGGAGTAGGCCAAACTGTACTCAGAGACTTTGGCAAATATGGACCCTTGTTTATATATGAGAAGTAGAGAATACATTAGATAATCATCATGTGTGCAGTTAATATATGCAGTATGATCCTGCCAGTTTGATGATTTGTTGAGGGAAACAGTATTTGCTAGATTTCTTTTCCATGTCTTCAAAAAAAAAGCCGGATGTCTGGGCCAAGCATGACTTCTTTTTACTCAGTTTGTCATTGATGCTCTGTGTACATGTGTGTGCATGTGTGAGGATGAGTGCCTTCCCTTCTGCAATTCAGCCACATTGACTGATGTTTTCACCCAATATTATAATTGAAACTACCTTTTTAATACCCTTGCTGTTTAATTCGTCTTCTGTTGTGTATTATTGAATGTTATGCTTGTGCTGTATGACACTGAAATAGCCTAACCCTAGTTTTACCAGGCCAGTCACTTGAGTTGAGTAGGCCTGCTCCCCTGGGGTTGCTTGCTTGTTTGTTACAGAGGAAATTAAGGGCCTGATCCAATACCTAAAGTCAGTGAAAAGACAGCTGTTGACTTTTACATCCTAATCCAATTCCCATTAAATAATTTTAAACTCTAATGAGTTAGTTAGTTATGGTAGTTTGAAGTGAGGCAGAAGGCAGGGTAGAGATGAATCTTATAGATTAACTGAATCAGAGATGCATAAGCTTTAATGAGAAAGAGCTCTAGTGAAGTGAGTCTTGCTCACAAAAGCTGTGCTTCTGTGATCCAGTTACTCCATAAGATCCTCTTCAGTCTGGAAACTCAAGTGTGTGGCAAAGAGGGGTTCTGTTTTTGTGAAAGATGTCATACAGAATAAAACCAGTGGTCTGTTAATTTTCTCTCGGGTACTTAAGACCATATTTGACCTAATAATAGACAGATCCTGAGCTGGTGTGATTTTGCTAAAGCTTTTCCACTGAGTCTCCATACATCATGTTTAACTATGAACATAAAGTTGTGTCAAAGAAGCAAAACAAGTTGTTAATTTTCTAGCAAATTTCTATCAATTTACTTCAGGAACAGGAAACACAAATAAACAAGTGGAAAGAACAAGCAGAGCTTCTGAAACATGAACGCAACAGAGAAAGAGAAGAAAAAATGAAACATGAACAAGAATTGCAGGCCTTAGAGGAGAAAGTCCAGAAACTACATGATGGTAAGAAAACTGTGACTACTGCCAAACTGGAAAATCAAAACCAAATAAAATGTCAGTCAGATGAGGCTTATAAAGATCCTCTTGAAAAAAACAAAGATTTTAGAAGAGGAATAGCACTGCAATTGAAAATTATAAATGATACATTGTGAACAGGATCAAAATTGAAAATATCATGAGATATAATTTCATCTCAGTCCCATGCCCTATTGTGCCCCTAGTAACAGCTAAAGTACTGAGGACTGGGCATTTTTACCTATGTTTATTGAGTTAGAGATGGCATAACCACTAGCAGCTCAAATTAAATGTTATTTTCTACCCATTATTAGGGTGGGACTCATACATTACAATAGAACAGCTCTTTCAACAATATTTCCTTTGGAGGAGTGGGGGGGAAGCTTACATTCAGCCATTTAATTCATATCAGCTGAAATCACAGTTCCTACTGTATATTCATGGATGTTTTTAGTTACCTGTTATGACAAGTAGCAGCTGGAGAAAAATCTATTTGTATAATTGCATTTCACACTAATTCGTATCAATTTAAGTACTTTCCAGGAACTTATTAAAATTATTGCTTAAATATTCTGGGATGGTACAATAAGGCAAATATTATGAATAAGTTGCATCCTGTCAGATTTTTAATTTTACATTGCAAATAATATTTTTGTGTGATGAATTGGCAAGAACATTTGGTTTAGCTGAGCAAAACCATGGAATTCTGAAAATCAATAGCCAGATTCTGGGGGCTGGTTTATATTACCATAGCTCAGGGGTGGGAAAAATATGTCTCACAGGCTGGATCTGGCCCGCGATGCCATTCTGTCCAGCCTGAGGGGCCCCTCAAAAATTTAGAAAATTAATATTTATCTGCCCTTGGTCCCCATCAGAAGTGACAGGAGCCAAGGGCAGTAGGACCCAGGGAAAGCCCTGGCGGGCTCCTACAACATCAGAGCCTGCCTATTCCCACCCCCCTGGGGCCTGGAACCATGGGGTTGCCCTGCACCAGAAACTCAGGTAAGGTTGGGGGGAGGGAGCACATGGAAGGAGCCCAGGGAAAAGCGGCCCCTCCCCCACCCCATGGCCCGGGCTCCCTGCTGCAGCTGTTTGCAGACCGCGCAGGGCTGTCCTGAGCAGGCAGAGGCAGCCCCACGTAGGCTGCAAGCTGCTGCAGTGTGGGGCGCCGGCCACAGAGCAGGGAAGGGCCGCTTTTCCCCATGCTCAGCACCAGCTTGTAACCTGCCTCCGCTGCCAGCCTGGGCTCTGTGCAGCTCCAGACTCGCCCACCGGGGCTGTGCCACAGCAGCAGCAATTGTGGGCCCCACCCCCCACTTGCTGCGCCGGGCAGTGTTTGCCACCACCTCCTCTGTGCTGCCCAGCACACAAGCTCCAGGCAGGTAGCAGCAGCAAACGCAGTTGCTGCTGCCATGGCACAGCCCCAGCGGGCAAGCCTGGAGCCGCACAGGGCCCAGGCTGGCAGCAGGGGCAAGTTACAAGCTGGTGGCCCCTCGCCCATGCCGTGGCCGGTGCCCCGCACTGTGGCTGCTCACATATGGGCTGCAAGTGCCTGCAGCAGGGAGCACTGGCCATGGGGCAGGGGAGGGGTTGCTTTTCCCCATGCTCAGCAGCAGCTCCTTCCCTGCCAGCAAGCAGGGGGTCAGAGCTGTGCGCTGCCCCCTGCCTGTACCACGGGGCTGGGGGGGCACTGGGAGTGAGCGGGCAGGGAGCCAGTGGGAGCACGGGGCCCTCACCAGTGTCTCCCGGGGCCAGCACCAGCAAGTCCCAGAGCAGGGCAGCAGGAGTACAGGGTCCTGGCCGTCAGGGACTCTATGGAGCCAGGCCAGCTCCCCATCTCCCTGCTGGTGCAGCTCAGCCCAGCTCCACAGACCCTTGCCAGCCTGCACCCTGCTTTGGGCTCCACCGGTGCTGGCCCTGGGACATTGGTTCCAAGACATTGGGACATTGGTCCCAAGATCATAACCATGGGGTGGGGCACCTGTCAATGGGCAGGGCTACCCACGCGGCCCTTGACAGCTTGCCAAAACTGGATAAGTGGCCCTCCAGCCAAAATAATGGCCCACCCCTGCCATAGCTCCATTGAAGAGAATAGATAATTTACATAAATTGAGAATCTGCTCAGTGGTATGTTGGGGACAGATGGTCCTCTTATCAACCATTTCTTCCATCTTATGTAGGTAAGACTTTCATCTTAACTTGTTCATTTGCCTTTGTCCTCCATAGTGATGATGCTTATCTATATGGATAACATTGACTGTTGCAGTTTGTTTTATAAGATTTGTCTGAAGTACAACAGATAACTAGAATTATTAGTGCTATCAGACCCATGTTCTACACCCCATTTCTTCTGAGAGGATTCCTAATAATCTATCTATTCTTCTACAGGTATGAGTCAAAGGGAAATTGTATGAAGGAGTTCTTTTTCAAATCTCCATGTAACTTAACTTTTTATTCTGATAGAGAAAACATCTTTTAGAGGGGCAGATATTCAGAAAATGGCCTTTGTTGTGAGGGGGGATTCTGATTGTGTGCGTCCAGATGCTTATACCAGTTGTACGTGTAGTTTAGGATTCATTTTCATTCCTTGCACCTTTTATGTCTGTTCAAAGCATGTCTGAGATATGCATTTGCCTTCAGCAGATGGTGCACAAAAAGTTTGTCCAGAGGTGCTTTCAACACACAGAGCTGCAAGCAGACTTGCATGCAATGTAGAAGTGAAATATTCAATCTCTTGTAACTGTGCTTTGCAGCAGCAGGTTCATTTCAGAAAAATGTATGTTTTGGAGTTGTCTTGAAGTCAATGATGCTGACATAAAACACCATGATAATCAGTTACTAACGTAATTTGGTGGCATTGTAAGCGTGTTGATTAATCCTGGCTTCTGCAGCCGAGTCTGCTGTCTGAGGAGTTCCTTAGCTAGTCTTCTAAAGTAAAAAACAGTCTTTAAACATAAAACAAAGCAAAACCCTTCTGTCCTGTCTGGACACTAGGAGCCCCTTCTGCTATGGCCCCAGCACAGCAGCCCAGCTGTTCAGCCTGCAAGCCCATAGGCAGCGGAAGGCCATAGCTAACAGGGCTTAGCCCCCCTAAATGCGGCTCCACTGCTCCAGCACCACCGCCATGCCCCGCCACCGCAGCGCCACATCCAGCACCCCTGCCACGCACTGGCCCTGCAACAGCCTTGCAGGAGGGAGGGGTGGCTCTGCAACCTGCCTTGCACCACCCCCTGCACCCCAGCGCCCCCAAATCTCCCACCACTGCTGCTGCAGCCAGCTTCCTTTCTCCTTGCAAACTGTTCCCTCACTGTTTGCCTTCTCCCATTTCTTTCCACTGGGGAACACTCCCTGGTTATCAGAAGGCCCCACAGCTTACTGCCCTTAAGTGGACAGACCAGCCTGTTACAGATATGTTTTTCACAGTTCAAATACAAGCAAAGGACAGTCAGCAGAAAATGCAGCTCTTTCAAACCTCTAAAAAAGTGAATAATGCCCAGTTACACATCCAGAAATAGTAGGCTGTGATCAGATGTGGCTTTAAACTGTTTTAAAAGGGGCAGTAGGGACTTGCCCTTCAGGTATTTACATAAGCTGTTTTAATTTAATTGTTATGTCTATCTGTTCCTATTCTCCTTAAAAGGCTTTTTATGTTTAACATTTGAAATAACTTTCTAAAATATTTCACGCAGAGTGGGAAAAAGAAGAGCTTGACAGAAGGAAAAAAGAAAACAACTTTTTATTGGATAAAGAAGAAAAGACAAAGATGGAGACCGAAATACGCAAACCTGAAAGTGAGAGGCAAAACAGTGAAGATCTAGAAGAAGAGCGACGAAAAAAGCAGTTGCTGCTTGATAAGATGAATGAAATAGACAGAGAAACTCAAAATGCCATTAACATGAGATTTGTTTCCCAAGCACAGCTTGCAACAAAATCTGACTTTCTGGAGAAAACTGAGGGAATCTCTCAGCACTTAGAGACCGCTGAGAAGGTGGTCAA
The DNA here is from genome assembly GCF_001723915.1 of Gavialis gangeticus. Classification (NCBI taxonomy): domain Eukaryota; kingdom Metazoa; phylum Chordata; order Crocodylia; family Gavialidae; genus Gavialis; species Gavialis gangeticus. The sequence continues at coordinate 11,210,425 of NW_017729027.1, forward strand.
TGGATTTTCACACTATGACAGCCAGGATACTGGCATAAAAGCAGAAGGGCAGAAGCAGCAAAATGCTAGGACCACAGAGTCAAGTGATGATTTGACATTTGGTAGCTATGTACCTTCCTTTGCAAAAGCATCTGGGAAAGGATCAGGGAAGCCAAACTGGCTTAACCAGAAAAGTGACTACTTAGAAAAAAATATTAAGGAAAATAAAAATTGCAGCACTAAGAAAGAGAAAAAATCCAATTTAATGGAACAGCTATTTGGAACCAGTGCCAACTCTGTCCTGCCCTCTAACAGAAGTGAATCAGGTCCTTTTGACAGAGATTGGGATTCCAGTAATGTTCTTGCTCAGGATAAAGGCAGTAAAGCCAAAGTTAAAGAAGACAGTGATCTTTTCTTCAGTGAAGGAAGAAGTTTTAACCCAAATAGACTCCATTTGCAGCACACAGCAAGCAGGCCAGCAGTTAAGGCTGTTGATTCTCTAGAAGATGATATAGAAGAACCATATGTTATATAATGTTCCTTGGGTAATTGCTATAAATTTATTTTAATACAATATTTATTAGATACAGATTTGAAGCTTCAGATCTACTGAAACACCTGAAGAAATTATTTCAACAGATGAACATATTTACAAAGAAAATATATGCTGCACATTTTGCTCAACCAGTTTGACCGAAGTGATGCTCTTTGTGTAGTGAGAGGTTTTTAACAGTTTACGTCCAAATACATGTATCAAAGATAAAGGCAGTGGGGGGGAGCATTTATTTTATATATATCACACAACCAAGAGTCTTAAGGGAATTTCCTGGCATATTCCCAGGTAGTACAGCTGAGTAATGGGTATTTGGTTGCTGCTTCATTCAGGAGTTGACGGTGTTTTCACCCTAATTACAGTCCAGTCTTCCTTCTGGATTTGCATTGCCATTAACATGATCAGATTTGTGCAGCTGCCAAACGAGATTGGTGGCATTCCAAAAGGCTGTTATTAATTCGGTTCCACAGACGTGGATAGAAGGGAAAATAGAGTCCAAATATGTGATCTCTGCAGCTTTGCTCATTATTCTCTGTTTATGGCCCTACAAAGCTCCCATGCCACTTTTCCAGACTCTTTCTTGCCAGGCAACACAATGCCATTTTCAGAGCCAGGACAGTCACTTTTTTCAAAGGAAGGTCTGTTATTGCAATAGCCCTAGTTATTGGTCTTGTTCCTTTTATGTACTTTCCCCCAGTTATAAGAAGAAGAGAATGGGGAAGGAGGGAAAATGCAACCTGTGTTTTGGAGAACCCTGAGCCATGGCCCTACTTTGTTATAAGCTAGTCTTATGCAGTGACTGTAAATATTACTTTGAGAAAACTTATGCCACAGTAATACTTCTCTTAGTAGAAGTGGGTTTGAATCCCCAGAACACACACACTAACCTTAGTTAAAATATGTAAAATATTATGTAAACATAGAATATTTTAGTATATTTTAAAATCATTTTCAGAAATACTGTAAAGTCTGACTTATTCAATTGCAAATATTTTTTCAAAATAGTGAGTGAGAAAAGTTGACAGTGCAGAATGTAACCTAACCAGATATTTGTATGAGAAGACAGAAAGTTATTAGCCTCTGTTTCTATAAATCGAGTAGCTGACTTTTGGAATTGGAGAAAGCTGTCTCCTATATTGGGATAAATATAATGTAAAAAAAGTAACTTGGATACCTTAAATATATAAGATTCTTTCCATTTCATATTGTTGCTGTTTCTCTCTTCACAAAATTTTACTTTCTGCATATAAGAAAACTTATTCTGGAGCTGTCCATAATCCAGTGCCACATTTCTTCCTAATTTAGTCATTCAGCTTGGTTTTTACAACTAGGTGATGTTAGTCCTTTGCTGTAAATGCCAGTAAAATGTGCCCATATACAGTATGCTGCTTGCATCTTCCTGGCCAGACCCTGGCTGTTAATCTAGTTTCCATGTGAACAAAAAATCATAACTGGAAGTAAATTTTGAAAACATTTTTAAAGCATTGTGAACCACTAACAAGGCACCTGGTGGATGCCTATATTTGGCTTTGTGTCTTTTACTTGCTCTCTTTCACAATTCTAGTAACGGACTTTCCAGTCTAACATATAAAGCAGAGGGCTGTAATTTGTTCCCAGGGGAGCTCGATTAGTTACTGTCAAATGGTGAGAAAAATAAACACCAATGTTGGGTAATAGCTCAGGGAGCTGCTGTGGGAGAGGGCCTGCTTTCACGCCTCCGCCCAGCTGTTATGCATGATGGTACGGAACTTGGTGCTTTATCTGGAGGCAGCCCGTAGCACTTTTTCTCTTGATTTGGAGTGCCTCTCTGGCTACAGCATGTTCTGTCTTGGATGTATTTATTCAAGTACTTCATAGTGGCATCTGGGGAAGGCACATGCAATGTTAACCCTTAACATGCAATGTTAACCCCAAAGGGAACACACTTCTGGGAAGGACAGGCAGTTACCTGGAAAGAAGACACGGGTGAAGAGAGAGACTGGAAAAGGCTCTGTATACTATAGTGCTGGTACTACAGAAGGACCTATATAGAAAATGCACCATCTCAGCCAGTTTTTCCTCTTGAGTTGGTGTCATCTTGCAGCAGAATTTCTGGCCATGCAAAGTTTGGTTTCAGATATGTCAGATTAGACTAGATCCCTGACTGCTAGAGCTGCATTGGCCAGCTGGTGAGAGAGGCAGTCAGAGGTGGCTTTAAATCACCTCTATGCTTCTCTGATCCCCAGGGCTGCCAGGGACTAATATGGCTCCAGAGCTGCTCCTAACTATGCTTGTAAGGGCTCCAAAGAGACTGGAACTGTTCTGCCCTGGGAGCACAGGAGCAGAGCATGACTTGATTTTGCTGTCTCTAACATATGCCTAATGCATCTTTTCATCAGGGCAAGCTAGGACGGGGTGTTAAAAAGCCAGCTGTGCTATCTCAGCACCAGACCAGCACTCTTCCAGCCAGGGGAATTGTGTGACCTGCCCACCTAAAATAGTTTCACATCCCTTTCATAGTGCCACAAGAGACTGTAACAGAGGCCAAAATCTGTTCTAATATTCAGCAGTGCATTCAGAGGGGCTAGATTTGTAATCCTCAGTTTGAAACTCCATGCATAATTTGGGAAACCACAACATTTCTTCATGAATTAATCTAACTGTGCACTTCGAAAACTTTCATGATCTAATATAAAAGTAGCACCAATTTGCCTGGGACTTCTACTATGAAGTCATTTTGTTTTGTGTAACAATAAGTCATTAGTATTTACTCATTTAATACAAAGCCAGGAGAACTGCACAATTTCAGAAAATGTAATTAAACATGCCATAGAAATAATCATTTTTAAAGTTTGTGAAGATATTGTGATAATGCAGTTCCTATATTAATTTCAGTTCTATTTATTATGTCATGTCAGTTTTGTAACATCTGATTTATTTTCTGTGTAAAAATTTAATCATTAAAATGTTGATTTTTAACAAAATGATTTTTATTAAAAAAGAATTGAGTAAATATTTTGTGTATTGGTTGCCTATTCAGAACTTTACCAAAGTTTGCCTGGACATATGATTTTCATCTGCACTGGTACTGATTTCCTCTGTGTCAAGATTGATCTAATAATACTGAACACACACTGAATAATGTGTGTGTTCTTAAAATAAAGGCACACAATGTACAGAATAAAAGCCAGTGCAAAATCATACATACCAGAAAGTAAACTGAAATTTGCATCCTACTTAGGACCACAGATAGTGAAACCTCTTTGTATAGACCAGGTTTGAAGCTTGTTGAAATTCAGAGCATGATTTTAGTGAGCTTTGGATCAGAACTTATCTGAGCACAGTTCTTTATAGGGAAGTGATGTATGACAAAAGGATCTGTTTGTGAGTCATCAAATAACTTTTTTTTTGCTTTCCTGTTTAAAAAGCAAAGTACCCACAGAGCTAGATTCAGCTTGATTTCCTTCTCACTAACCATTTTGTATCCAAGATTACCTGATGTTCTCAGACTACCTAAAAAGCCTAACCTGCTCTTATTGACTATAATGGTGCAGGGTCTGACCTGTTGCTTCCACATTTTATTAAACAGCTACTCAGAATATTGGGAATTTCTGATTGGTTGCTGGAGGTCTGGTAACTTTTCTTTTGTATCACGGTTCCTTTGTGACCTGCACCTTGGAATACTTAGAAGAGCTGCTTCTCCTCACTAGCTAGATGAGATTCTCAAGTCAAAGCCGCAGGAAATCATGCCAGTGATTGTCTTACCTCTGGGTGAGTACTGAATCAACATGTCTGCCTGCTGTGCTGCTGCAAGAGTTACCTCCTGCAAAAGCAGTGCTGCAGACTCATGGTTAGTAGGGCTCTGCAAAACAGCTGTGTTTCGTTTCTGTTTCCGATTCAGCCATTTCAGAGGGACAGTGATTTGTTTTGGTGTTTCAGATCACTGTTCCATCTCAATTCAGCTGAATCTGTTCTGGAGTTTCAACTCTGTTTTGGCGCCAATTCAGAGATTTGGATCAGCCAGAGAGAGACAGGCACAGCTGGGTGGCTGCAGGTTCTCCCATGGCTCCTCCGGCTGTGCCTGCCTCTCCCTGGATGGCAGGAGCCACAAGAGAAACCCCCATGGCTGTCCCACCCGGCCCCAGCCTCCCAGCACTTCTAAAAAAGAAAAAAGGCCTGCACACCCCAACTGTAGCAGTGGTGATTGAGGCCTCTGGGGGCTCATGGCAGAGCCCCCCTACACAGTGGGGGGCAGCAGGATCCTCCCCCACCCGTTGCTTGGCACCCATGCAGCAGCTGCCCCATGGCACGGGTGCAGTGCAGCCCAGGAGGGCGCTGCGTACTGTCCGGGAGCTGGGGCCTCTGGAGTTGAGCGCTGCCAGGCTCCAGCTGAGAGGTGGAGCCACCCCAGCTCCTAGACAGTGTGTGGCGCTCTGCTGAGCTGCGCTGCAGCCATGCCATGGGGCAGCTACTGCACAGATGCCAAGTGGGAGGGGCGATCCCTGCTGCCCCCCACTGCCCTACACTGTATGGGGGGACTCTGCCATGAGCCCCCAGAGGCCCTGATCACCACTGCTACAGCCGGGGAGTGCGGGGTGTTTGGGTTTTTTTAGTTTTGTTTTGTTTTTCCAAGTGCCAGGAGGCTGGGGCCAGGCAGGGGATGAGGCTGGGCAGGGCAGCCATGGGGGCTTCTCCTGCAGCTCTGGCTGTGCCTGCCTGTGTCCCAGTCGGGGGAGCTGTGAGAGAAGCCCCCATGGTTGTCATGCCCAGCCCCATTCCCCACCCAGTCCCAGCCTCCCGGCACTTTAAAAGGAGGGCTGCTGGGCTGTGCCAGACTCTTCCCGCGGGGCGCGGGCTCCCAGATCAGCGTGCAGGATGACAGCAGGCAGCCATCCCCTCCCGAAAAGCACTGGGATTGAAAGGGACCTCAGGGACAGATCGCAGACACTGGCCAGCTACAGATGTCAATATCTGAGCAGTCCTTCCTCCCCTCTCCTTCCCGCTCCCTTTTCTGAGTTTCTGTTTTCCTGCAAGCCCACCTCCAAAACGTCTGAAACATTTCTGCAACATTTCGGATGGTTTCATTTAGTTTCAGAGATGTTTCGGAGCCTTCCTTTTTGTTTCGGATTTAGTGTTCCAGGTGCTGAAACAGCTTCTAAATGAAACAGCTGCTGAAGTTTCACCCAGCCCTAATGATTAGGTCTGTTATAGTCGGCTGATTGGAATTTCCCTGCCATTTCAATTGTATATCCATGATCCCTAAGGATTTTCATACTGTAGACCATTTTCTAAGATCATGAGCCTACCCATTCTAATACCAAACTTTGTCTGACACAGCCATGGTACTTAGCCCCCAAAATGTGTTTGATCTACTTTTAAGGAGATAAAAATAAACTCCTTTGAAAATACTGGGCAAGTTGACTCCCCCAACCTTCCTCTCATGTACTTTGTATCTCTCTAGTTTATCCTCTTTCCAGCTACAAATTACAATTTTTGAGTGGCTTGCAAGCAAATTTGGCTACAGTTGCAATATACAAAGCAGCTGCTGAGGATTTCAGTTAGTTTGCTTTTCCCAGAAAAGGGTTTTTGGAAAATTAAACAGCAGTATTGGGCTCTGTTACCAACTAGCCAGCACTATCTCTGTTTGCAAACTAACAGATGATCCTCCATTATAAGAAAAGCATTTCTGCAATCTGAAAGCACTTTACGAGCCATTAATGTAGAACCACTAGTACATAATATTCATCATTCCTTTGCAGGCTCAAGTGCTGCATGTTGATGGCTTGTGCTCTTATGTAGTAGCCTAAGTATCACTTTAAAGGTGGTAGTGAAGTGATTGCTCTGTTTCTCCCTATTACGTTTATAAAGGACTTGATCTTTGTGGATGTAAATCAAAATAGAAATATAAGATGTTTGATTTTTAGAAACCTGATGATTTCTGGCTTCTGAACACTGGTTGATGTTGGGGTCTGTGCAGTGCAGCATCAGACTACAAACTATACTTTGAATGTGGGCTTCATTGCCTTCTCTGATGCCCTTTCCTTGCTTATTGAGCTAAGCTCATTAGAAGGCAACAGGAAAAAGAGGTTGCTGCCACCCAGGGCAAACAAGCGTTGGAAACCTGAGCTCCAGAAAGGTGATACGTAAGCAACAGATCACCTGGTGAGAGAATCTGATTACTTGATGAAGCTGATGGTGTGAAACATGACAAAGGAGACTGAAGATTATAAAAAGAAGATCCCTTACTAGCCAGTTTAGAGAGAGAGGGGAGAGCAAAAATAAGAAATTGGCTGTACATGATTTGGAAGAAAAGCTATGGAAATCCTATAGGACCTAAACCCAAGAACATTTAAAGTTGTGAGAAACTGAGGCAGAAACATGAATAGAGGTGCTCAGTATTTTGTCTAGAACTGCATATTTCTTTTGCTAAGTAAAGCAAAGGGTGATTGATTTGGGGGGTTTTTTAAGTCTTAAAATTCATGTCTCTTTTTTTCAACTATTGTTTGCCCAGGAGGTGAAGAATAAATGCAGAGTGCTCACAGGATACAAATTCTAGGAAAGGGAGAGTTTATATGCGCGTGGATGTCAGAACTGGTCCTGAGCACTATGAGGTCTTTTATCCATGAGAAATAGCATGTGCCAGGGAGGCCAAGGAAAGATCCAATGCTGTAGTTTATTCAGGGAAGGTTAAGAGCAGGTTCATCAGACTTGTTCAGACCTGAGAGCCTGTCCACCCAAAAGAAGCTTTACCCAGACTGTAACAATGTTATTAGGGGAGAGGATAGCATTTGCTTTACAAGGCTAAAACAAAGCTGCAGGGAGCTGGGCATTCGTGGACTAACTCCATCCAGGCCTTTGGTCCTACCTATAGTGTGGTTTAGGTGGTTGTTTGTGTGCTAAAGTATACATTTTTAATGAACGCTCATTTTGTAGTCAAGTTCCAAATGCAGAACTGGCAGTGGCATACCCACAAAGTTTTGGGCACTCAAGTAAAATTCTGCTGCACGCTTTTGTAAGGGGAAGTTTTTTGCCAGAACCATGTGATCTATTTTATTTTACTTTATTTTTTGCTTTGTGACCAGTCCCTGTCCTGAGATAACAGCTGTAATGTAAGAGGAGCCCTAGGTGACTGTGTTCATTTATAAAATTTCCCTTTGTTTGATCAAATTTAACTTGGTCTCTTGTTTTAAATTATCTCTTTGATTAACTACAAAGTTTTGATGTCTGCACAATGAGAACAATAGCATCAGTGTACACGGGCAGCTGGGACTTTCCCTGGCTAGCAGGAAGTTGCTAGGATACTCTCGTAAAGATACCATTGAGCTGATTAACTGCAAACCCAGTTTGCATAAGAAGTACACTTGTAGACACTTTGTGTTGTGCCAGCATAGATCAGACATGCATTTACATTAAGAGCAAGCTCCAGGTTAACCTTTTCTGTGATTTATGCCCACTTCTGTTGTGCTGCTCACCTGGCATTTTTTGCCAACAAAGCAGCCCCAATTCCAGTGATCTATGTGATGAGCACTGCTTTCAGCTTTCCACTGCTTCTGAGCTGTGCACAGACATAGGGAGTCAGTTGGGGCTACCTGGGCCTTGCCTTCGCACCTCTACCAGAAGCTGGAGTAAGGAATCTGCCATACAAATGGCAGAAGATAATGGGATAAATCCTATTTTACCTTCAATGCCTACATGGCACTTATATAACTTATGTACTTTTGGGCACTTATGCCTTATTTGGATGCCACATAAATATGCTTGCCTTGCCTTGGAAAGTAGAAAGGTCCCCACTCCTAAAGACTTTTCTGAACTTGGCATTTTATCTTATCGAATAAAGAGAAATGGGATCATTTATGCCCTATTGGTGGCAGGGACAGGTACACACATACAAGGATGATCCTCTTCTGCCAGGGGAAATCAGTGGTGATGCACAGAAGGTGCATGGGGGTGCATGTGGACCTCCTGAAGGTGCTGGTGCACCCCCTTACAGGCCACACTCCTTGCTTAGGTTATGGGCGGGGGGGAGGCTGGAGTGCCAGGGACCCCCCTGACAGCGCCAGCCAGGGAGTGGGAACACTAGATGAAGTGCTGCGGCCACTTCTGGGAGTGCTGCAGCCACTTCCCAGTTGGCGAGGTTGGCTGTGGGGAGAACCCCCACCCCAGTCAGCATGATTGCCTGCAGAGGACTCCACCCCAGCTGCTGACTGGTTGCTGAGGGGGGGCACATACCCCCCCAGATTCAGGAGGCACCAGTCACCCATGTGGGAAATAGAATCCAAACTGTGCATAAGAGCCTAAAATTACAGTTCTATAACTACATAAGTGTCACTTAACTGCGTAAAGGTAAAATAGGATTTAGCCCTATGTCTTGCGGGTGCAGAGTGCAGGCCTTGGAAGACCACTTAGATCCCAGGATGGCTGCAAAGCTTCTCTCTATGGAACTTTTTTGTAATACTTACAAAACAGAAAATTACCTAGTGGCCTGGAGACTGACCCTCTCCCTCTCTGTGCTATACATTACTATCACTGAGGATGGCCGCATGGTGAACACTAAGTCAGTTTCTTACTGCTTTGGCTACCCCATTTCCTCCTAAGCAACATTCATTGGCTTCTTGCTTGTAAAAACATCATACTCAGACCTTTTGTCCTCACCTCCAGGCCCCTAAATCATCACCCTTACCTTTCATCTCTCCTGTTTCCCTCTAATCCCTTTTCCTAAAGCCTCAATTTTTTTCCTCTCTCTCTCATGGGCTGACATTCATGATACTATCTCAGGTTGGTGCAGTCTCCCATTTCCTAAGCACTTCTATCTTCCCCCTTCACATTCCTCCCTAAAATTAACTTCCTCCCTACACCTTTTTTAGGTGTTTTTGTCACCACTGGTTTCTCTGCACCCTCCCCTTCCCATCTGATATCTTGTACTTCACTTTATTCACATTGTGCTGTCAGCTTTCTGGGGTAGGGGGTCATGTGCTACTCTTTTTTGCAAAACGTCGTATAAATTGGTAGCACTGTTTTTGCTTAATAATCATCTTTACCATTTGATGCCAAGGTGTATAACCTACTTGTTATTCACTAGGGAGCAGCTAGTTTGCTAGTTTTCAGCATGCAAAAACTGTGTTTGGAATTGTGAAAGGCAGAATGTGAATCCCTGTGTCTGAGTTTCCTTTTGCGCAATACCAGGTTCCAGATCCTGAATTCTCAAATGCTTTAAGCAAGAACACGACTGACCCCTAAATTGCTGGAGTAAAGGTAAGTTTGCAGGCCTAAGGTCCAGGATTGCAAGTTCAGGTCCTTGGGGAATGGTTCTCATATGATTGACAGTTGTCATTTTGATTGCTTCTAATTTTGCTATTTTAATGATTGCAAATGCTACCAGACAGTCTTGGGACATATTTTTTTTAATTTAATATTGCCCTAGAAGCTCTCAGCAATATTGAATAGAAAAACTATAACAGGCAGATTTTTATACAGCAGTGTTCATCCTTTGAGATGTTTATCAATCTTCCCATTTTACAGATGAGGTGCAATGACTTTTCAAAGCCACGTAACAAGTCAATGACCAAGGGGGAACTAGATCTCTGGCCTCCTGTTTTCTAATCTATTGTTCCAGGCACAGGACAATGCTGCCTTCCAGTGAATGAATAAATGCACTCAGAACTCTGACACTGCAGTGAGGGAGGCATTGAATCGGTCATAAATCCCATAAGACACTGCAATTTGCAAGATTGCCTCTTGAGCAGAGATTCTTAGGAAAAGTCTAGCATAAAAATGAGAGCATATTTATCAGCACTCAAAGCAGGTTTTATCAGAAAATAAGCACTGTAGCTATGAACAACAGCTCTCATATTTCAAGCCAACTTTTGACAGTTGAGATTTCTTTACAAATTACTACTGAAAGTGTTACTAAGAATATGTTAGTGTTTCTAATAGTGTTGGGTATTTAACCAGTCAAATAAATTTTTTTCCGTCAATTGACCCATCAAATATCGGTCAAAAAATGTAAAAAAATTGCCAGCACAGTCAAATAATACACAGAAAAAACACAAATTTTCCATTAAGAAATGTGTCAAAAAACAATTAAAAATCATATTTCTGTCAAGAAAACTGCAAGAAAAAATATTGTTCCCCATAAAATTGCTGTAACCTTTGACCAGCGAAAAATATATTGACTGGTCTATTGACTGGTCAGTTGACAATATTTGACCAGTCAATTGACTGGCTTGCCAACCCCAGTTTCTAACCACTATTTTCTAAAAACCACACCTCTTTGAATTTTTTCAGTTGATATGCCCCATCTAGTTATGTTGGCATGTGATGTAACCTTGCTTTTAGCCATATGATAAGATGTTTCATCTTGATTGCACTTTACCTGCAATACAACAAAATATCCACAAGGCATGGTTTACTTAACAACACCAGTAACAAAAGCAGCTTTTCATTAACATAGTTCACGTTCTATGAAGTGTTAACATTTGTCATAGTCTACAAATGATAAGTCAGAATCCAGACTTGAAGACTCCAGGCTTGGAGACAATGAGGTAGCATCAGAATAGCTAAATAATTGCCTTGATCTGCAGAGGCACAAACATCACAGTTCCTGTTGGGTTTGGAGGGGAAAGAGAGATACAATTGGCAGCAGGGCTACTTGTCAGACTGTTGCTGACTTGTATGTGTATGCCTATATGGATGTAGTTCTGTTTTGGAGGTCAACAGCTATTTCTAGAATACAGTCAATCACAGACACTGGGCCAAAGGAATCAACAGGAGTTTGGAAGCTTTAAATAATATAAGTGCAGGCTCTCGTTATGTAAGAACTCCTTTGAGACAAAAAAGAATGAGACAAAATACAGGTTATGGAAATAAATTATTAGATTAACAGTTACTCGTGCATGTTATTCTTTTTGACTGGTGTGTATTGTAATCTACCTGTTTATACCGCGTGCTGTTCTGTGTTCTTTAACTGTGACATACAGCTTTGTGAAAGATATCATCCACTGTACAATCCACTCGTGCAGGTATTGATTATGTGAGGAGTCCATCTAGTTAACAATATTACAGTTTTTGCCAATAAATAAGCATTTGAATTATATTTCATGCTGCAAATGACTCTTTGGGGAGGGGGATACTCGATTGCCTAACCAATACATATCTTCAAAACCTATTATAAAGATCAGATTTTCTTCCCAAATTCAGATAAAGTGTTTGAGTAAATTGTCCATGTTGTACCAACAAACTGTTTATTTAGATTGGTTTTCATTGATGAGATTCTTTCTTGTGATACTAAATTTAGACAGAGCTGTCATGAATATTTCTTCCTAATGGAGTCTCTGTTTTCAGTAGTAGTTTATGGACAATGTAGTACCTGGGCACGAACAATAGCTACCAAGTGTTTTGTATATTATACTAGTTTCCTTTAGAGGGCACCATTGACTTTCCTGAAATCCCTTGAAACATCTGATCTTACTGTAAAGCTTACTATTCCCCTTATACCACTATAAATTGGTTTATTTATTATTTTGTTTTACAATGTACACTCCCTAGGGTTGTGTGTGTCATATAGCATGCGCTGGTATTCTACATAGCTCCCACCCTGTGACTGATCTCTTGGAGTTTAGTTACAATGGAGTTCTTTTCCATCATCATGCTCTAAGGGCCAAACCTGGGAAAAGTTGAAAGCCCAAGTCCCTGAATTGTGCCCTCAGATGAAAGGAAGGCTCAGTTTCTACCTGTGGATGTTGTAATGGACCTGGGCTATCATTGGTACAGGGTTCTTCTATCCTAGCTGTTAGACTTTTGGATCTGTACTAAGCCTGGACACACTGGGCATCCCAGACCATGTCCCCGGCAGAGGGCATAAGCAGAACACATTTGTCTGCATCCTTCAACAGAAGGTGCATTCTCATAGGTTTCTAACTTCTTGCCTCCCACCCAACTCCAATACATCCCACTTGGTTGACTATGCTACAGAAATACTGCAGGGAAGGGGCAGGGGTACAGGACTCTTCATGGCACAGTACTGCCCAGCTTGGACTTTCTTATTTTCTTCTGAGGTGCTGAGCACTTCTAATACCCAGAGACTTCAAGGAGAGCTGTGGATGCTCAGCAACTGTGAAATCTAGCCTTTAAGGCCATGACCTTGTTTTCTGGGTCTGTTTGTCACAGGCCTGAAAAATGCCACTTGTTAGAAATTTCTTCATACCCCGGTCACTGTAGTCACTCAAAACTCATCTCTTCCATCTGTTAAAATGGTAATAACATATTAAGTGTATATATTAAGTTATATTTACACATATTAAGTTCTTCAAATAGAAGAAACTAAAGACACCTCAGATTTAAGGCCACCTCAGCTGAAGATGAGCCACATTACAAGGAAATCAGTTGAACTGTAGGTTAGAAGGCTCTTTAATGCAGTGATTTTTCAACCTTTTTTCATTTGCAGACTCCTAAAAAATTTTGAACAGAGGTGCAGATCCCTTTAATTGTAAGTGTGGTATTCACATACTTTTTTGATCAGCCATCTTTTGCAGACCCTTTAGACATAATCTGTGGTCCATGGACCACAGATTGAAAGCCACTGTTCTAGTCTAGTCCAATCCCATGCACAGATGCAGGATGTGCTTATTCCCAAACAAAGTGCAGCTAATATCACCAAGCCAAGGCTTTGTCATCTGGGCTGTTTTATACCATTTGGTGACAGACATTGCTCATAGCACTATGTCACCAGAGTGATAGTACCAATCTACAGCAGAGCCCATGCTGGCCATGGATATCTACACCATGCCTGGGGCTTATGTACTAAGTTGGCTGCCCATGGTGCTGCTTTTGGAGCTTAGATGGACCCCATGCCTACTGCAGAGATGAGACTCAAACCCAGCAAGAGAGACCAAGGGGATGGACATGAGTTGAACTGGATTCCAGGATACTTCTGAACTTGGGGCTAGTCCCTATTGGCCCTTTCTTGACAGTATAGGAGTTAGAGGTAGTGAACTGAGAAGAAAGGATAGGAAATTCAGTGAAGAGTTTATAGAAATAGCACAAAGAAGACTGAAGAAGGAGAGAGGGAAGGACCTTGGGAAAGCAGTTGGTGTACTGGAAACCTAGTATGCTTGGTTCATTTCCTATCAAAATGGGCAGTGCAGAACAAGGGCTTAGATAAGTTTCTCAACTCTGTAGAGGAGTGAGAGGCCAGCCTTCACAAGAACAAGGGTCATCCTTTTCTTGGCTAGTTGCCTTCTCCTGTAAGACAGACAAGGTTCTTTGGGTAAATGTGATATATTTTATTAAACCAACTAAATAGTTGGAAATGCTCTTTGTAAGCTTTTGGGCACAACCACCCTTCTTCAGGCATAGGGAGAGTCTGCTGGCGTTTTATGTTCTCCATGGTGGAATAGAAGCCAACATGCAAAATGCAGATCTGCGAGAATGCAAATTGTGGCAGTGAGGATTTCCCCCTCTTGTCAGCACGGAGGTGGAAAAGGATCTTGGAGTTATCATTGACTCCAAGATGAACATGGGTCAGCAGTGTGGGGAGGCAGTTAGGAAGGCCAACCGTACCTTGTCATGCATCCACAGATGCATTTCAAGCAGGTCAAAAGAGGTGATCCTCCCCCTCTATGCGGCACTGGTCAGGCCGCAGTTGGAGTACTGA
>NW_017729027.1:11224872-11231521 GCF_001723915.1 Gavialis gangeticus
CCGAGCACAGCCAGGAGTGACCAGGAATAACGGTCACAAGCTGGCAGAGGGTAGGTTTAGGTCAGACATCAGGAGGCGCTATTTCACGATCAGGGCGGCTAGGGTCTGGAACCAACTTCCAAGAGAGGAGGTGGGGAGGGGGAACTTGACCTGGTGACAGAATGTAGCTGATAAAATGTAGAGAAGTCTGGAGTTATTGGATGGCAGGCAGGTTATAATGTGCCATAAATCCAATCTCTATATTTCATCCATGATTTTTTGTATTCAGTAGATTTATGAAGTGAGGTTCATAGGCTTGTCTACAAAAGGTGTTTTACAAATTCCCTTTGAGGATTAGAACTGAGAGGTTGGAGAGAGAGTGGTTGTCTTGTGAGACCTGTGCACCTGCAGGTAATTGGGTATTTTTGTCTTTGATAGATTTTCAGCATGCATTCATTCTGGTACACAGTTGTTGGGCTTCTCCTGTGTATTTTCCATAAGGGCATTTGGTGCACTGGATGAGATTATATTACATTTCTGGAGGGGCAGCTGTAAGATCCAGGCATGGTGATGGTTCTGTTGTGGGGTGTAGTTATAGTGGGGGTGGTGGAGATGTGTTGGCAGGTTTTACATTACTTGTCCTGGCATGGTCTGGATCCATTTGGTGTGGTTTGGGCCATAGGAAGTTTGCTTCTGGTGATGATGTTGGTGAGGTTCAGTTCTGGTTTGAAGGCTAGGATGTTTCTGGAAAGATCTCTTTAAGAATTGGGTCTTCTTCTAATATGGGTTGCAATTGTTTGAGGATTTTCCATGTAGGTTTCAGGGAAGGGTGGTATGTCATAACTAATGGTGTGTGATTCATGCAGATTTTCTTTTTGTATCGCAGCACCCATGATTGTCACCTCACAAATCTCAAAAGGGCTTTCACACCCTCGTTCCCCTTTCCCCCACTTACCTGTCTCACACCTATTGTCTCCCATCACCTCTGATTCTCACTGCCATGATTTTCACAGACCTGCATTTTGAATGTTGCTTCTGTTCCACCATGGAGAACACAAAACACCAGCAGACTCCCTATGCCTGAAGAAGGGTGCTTGTGCCTGAAAGCTTGCAATGAACAATTTTTCCACCTATTCAGTTGGTCTAATAAAAGATATTATATTTACCCAAAGAACCTGGTCCACCCATGTCCTTGGACCAACGCGGCTACAACGAACTTCTCCTGTAAAGCACATTCTAAACAAAGGGAGACCTCACCTGTGCCAGCTCCAAAATAACTTCATGCCAGTATGACATAGATTTCAAATGGGTAGTCTGCTCTCCTGGACTAGTAGTTTTTATCACCCACTGCCTTGGGGTGAAACTGTGAAGAAATGTAAATGATTGCCAGTCCTGTGTTTGTTGGCTATACCATGTGTTGTGTCTCTCTGGAAAGGCCAGCATTTTGAATGCTGCTCCTGCTCCCGCTGCGCTGTGAGTCACTCTGGTTCAGTGCTTTGAAACTGTTCTCTTTTCATTATAAGTGTAGCAAGCCCTGGGACATCCATAATTTTGTATTTAAAACTGAATTACCCTTCCCAAAATACAAAATCAGCTCCATCCCTGCTTTGCATGTATTTAAATACCTTTTCATCACTAAAAGGGAAAACTTAGTTGATTTGGTATCAGACAAGATAGAGAGGGTTGTATTGATTTTTAGACCTAATGTTCTCTGTGCCAGGCTATTCCTGGATTCATTCAACTTGGTTTCTGCTTATTTTAGCATTTTGCTTTGCTAAAAGTATGTTTTTATTGCCATTGTTTGTTAGAGCGCTTACAAGCTCACAGTTTGTGCAGGGCCCTGACTGCTTAAACTGTGGCTTGTAAATAAAATCTTTTCATGAATATATTTTATAGCTAGTCTCTTCTCTTTTCACATCACCTCTCTCCTCCTCCTTCACCAGTGATGTCCCATTCATCCTCTTTATCCACCCCTGTCGCTGCTGTGTTTTTGCTTGTCTGTTACCCATGGAGTGCCCTGCTAGGCCTGTTCACCAGCCAACAGCCTTCCCTCTGTCACATGTATTAAGAGTAGCTAACCATGTCCTTCCATCACTAGCCCTCATCACAAGGTTGTAGCTAATTAGGATGTTGGCAGAAACATACCTAGACATTGCTGTCCCCTGGGTGCAAGTGGCAGTGCACAGGGCAGTGTTGGTGGTTACACTGCTTGTGACAGCAGTACTGACCGGGTTGGCACTCCAGTGGCTTCTATTTTTTCATCTTTCCTTCTTTGCTCCCCGCCCCGACCCCAACTCGGTAACAAGGGCTGGTGCCCCAGTCACCCCTCCCCTTAGCTACGCTACTCTACATCAGATCTCTACTGAGTAGAGATACCGAACAACATTTTCTATGCTTTTCTGAGGACTCAGCTTCTTTAAAATATATTGTCACATGTGGCTGTACATTTTGGAAGTTCATCCATTATTTTTGTATTTCCTATATTAGGTTATTCTACATTTTTAAATGGTCCTTTCTCTTTCTCTGTCCATCGTTTTGGGAATCTTCTGGTGGTGCTGATCTGCATCAAGACATGGTTCTGGTAGTGCATCTGACTTCTAACTTTCAAAATATACACACATAATATTTTTAGACCCTTTTCCCTCCACATCATTCTCGATATGCTCTTCCTTTTAGTATGTTTCTAGGCCAACATTGCATGCAGTCCTTACCTGTAACATCCTCTATAGTTTAGGCCATATAAGCACAGGACTGGAATGAACCTTTGAGTAACTGATTTCAGTCTCCTGCTACTTCAGGAGTCTATGTCATATATCCCTTGAACGAATTAGATCCGCACTAAAAGATCTTTGTTTTGTTCTTGCTTTTTGCCCTACTACTTCTGTTTGGATACCAACCTCACAGCTCTGAAGGTAGGAAAGGTAGAAAACCTTTTAATTTCCAGCCTAAATGTATTTATGTCCAGCATATTGGCATTTGTTCTTGTGACAGCAGTGCTTTAAAACATGGGCATGGTAAACAAGGGAGTTCTCTCTCCCTTGTTTACCATGCCCATCCCAATACTCTTTGTGAAAGAGGGCTAAGCTACACTGGCTTAGTGTTCACTGAGGCGCCCTCTACACGTGCAGGTAAAGGCACCAGGGGAACATGTACACATGCATTTACTCTGGTCTAAGTTTACTCTGGTGTAAACTACTCCAGTGTAAGCATTTTTGGGCAGATGTCTACACACGCGAGGATTAGGGAGAAGATTTGCACCAAGTTTCCTGCAACCCTGCAATGGACCCCTGCTGCTGCTGTGGGGAGCTCCAGCTTCAGCTGCCAGCACCCAGCAGCCATCTTTAAAAGCCTTCTTCACTCTCTGCTCTCTGGCCAGCTCCTTCCCTGCCCAGAAGCAGCAGTGCCTAGTGCAGGGGCAGCATGCAGCAGCTCTCTCCTTGCCCACTCTGCCTCCCCATGCCATGGCTGTTCCAGCCCCTGCCAGCAACAGCCAATGCCCCGCACTCCTGCTGGCCATGCTGCTGGCCCCAGCAGGCCCTGCCCGCCTAAGGCCCAGAAGAGCCACATGCCTGCCAGTGGGCACCAGGCCACCAGGTACAGAAGGCCCTGGCCGACCACTTCCTCCAGCACTCCACACTGTAGCTTGCCTGCTGTGCCACCCACAGACCCACAAACCCACCCACTCACCCCCAGCACCATGCTCTCTACAGATAAACAAGCCTTTATTTCCTTCACGTCAAACAGACCTCCCTTCCCAACAAACAGACTGCCTCCTCTACCCACCCCACCCATAAGTGATAAAAAACCCTCTTCCCTGTTTCAAAACTCAAGCTCAAGTCCCATTTCTCCCTCCATTCCAGGTGAGCATGATATAACCAGCTGGGCAATGGACAATGGGCTGTGCTGGGGTGGATTTTTCTCACTCTCTTCTCCTGAAGCCATTTGACTTTGTTTAACTAATTAAATATTCACTGGAGCAGTGTCTTGAGGCTGACTGGCATGCATCCTAGTGCAGTACTGTGACCAGTGAGATATTGTATCTGTTTTTCTCTTTCTGGCTAAATGCATATTTATTTATTTAATTAGAAAATTCCAACAAGAAGAAAAAAAAACTAACTCCAAGCTAGTAGATGAGAGAAAGGCAGAGTAGAGGCATGAACTTGTGTCTCCATTCTCCCACTCAAGTGCTTTCACTACTGGACTATTGAGTATTTCTTTCTTTTTTAATTTGACCAGAAATTCCAAAATGATTTCTTTTATATTGTGAGAAACCTTTCCCAGCAGTTTAGTTAAAATTGGTGTCTTTCCATAAAAAGCTTGTTTTGATGACTTTGCATTTTTCAAAAGAATTTTAAAAAAAAAGGTCTTCGGAAAATTCCTAACCAGTTCTACTGAAATTGCATTGTTCTTCACCTGATGTAGACCTCTGTGACAGGGTGGTAGGTTTCTTCCTTTTCAGCCAGCAAACTAGCTTTATGACACATGAGGTTAATGAGCTGGGTTTGCCCCTCCACACTAACCTATCTGCCTAGATTGTGACCTTACCTTTCAGTGAATTACTGGCCCAGTTTTTCTCTAATTCTAGTCCCTAAGGTTAGGCCAGTTGCTAAGAATGGCTGGGAGCATGCCAGATCACTGCTCCCTTCCTCCATTATCTGTGCCCTTCCACAGAACAGTGCTCTGACCATGTTCAGGCAGTGGCTGATACTTAACCTCTCTGAGAAAATAGTGCTTCTAGCTAGGGTAGGAAAACTGAGGTGAGTTTGATGTGGCATATGGGCATGCTGCCAAGGCACTAATGGAGGCTTACTTTGAATAAAGCTGTCAAATGCCTCACGCTCATGAAGGTTACAGCTACGTGTTTCTGAAGCTATATTATTGTAAATATGTTCTGCAATCTCATATGTTTAGAACATATATGGACCCCGTCCCCTGTTTGCAAACACTTGACCTTCTCACTGGAATCGCCTTTCTGCTTTCCAGTCTTGATCTACTTATCAACTACACTCTAAAAGACCACCTTATATATGATTCTGTTTCTCATTATTCTCAGCCACAGGATTTCCTAAATCTTTTCCATTCACCCCACTAACTATATAAGAAACAACACTTCCTAACGTTTTCTTGGCATCATGCTTGGAGGGGATTCATTCTTCACTGTCCCAGTTTATATCTTGAATCAAAATCAGGGGGTACTTAACCACTTATTCTAGCCAACATTGTACAGTTAAATTTGTCAAGGAAATTAATACTGATGACCCATTATTCACAAGTGACTATTAGTAGGATCCATTTTCAACTTGTTGTGAGAGATTTTGTATGCCATATTGTGACAGTAAAGAATTATGTTGACCATTAGAATGAAGAAAAAGTATATTTTTCAAAAATTCTGAATGCAAGCAGTACTCTTTCTGGCTTCCTATATGAGAATTGCATGATTATACAGATACATGCTTAGGGTACAATTTCTAATTACAACAATTCAGTGTACTCACAACAAAAAAGTCCATGATTACAAGAGGGAAATAATCAAAGATTTTTTGGTTGGATCCTTGCATGTATTCAGCACCAAAACAAAAGACAATTCTGCAAAACAGAATGGTTGATCATCTATGTTTTGTGGAGCCAAGAAAAGCTGAGGAGTATCTAATACTTTGTAAGGATTAGCTGGCTTGACAGGTGCTATGGGAAGGCCTAGGTTAGGACTTTTTAAACTAATAATCAAAAGCAAATTCCATTGTGATTTAACATGTGTAGAAATTACTAATCACACTTGAACAGATGACAATTTAGCCAAAGTGGTTTTTGTACAAATTGGTAAGAATGGCACTGACTGACAACACAATGGTGCCATGTTTTCACAGTGAGTAATTAACACTGTATTTTCTAATTTAAAAAAGCTCAGGTCTCAGGCCACAGTATCTCTTCTGGTATGTTGTCACAATATGGCTGGTCTGTTTTCCTATCCGCTGGTTAAACTTAACACTCAGAAAAGTCTAAGGAAGTTCCTTGCACTCCCTCAGGAAAGTTTCCTTCCACTGTTAATACTGCTTTTACTTTGCACATGGTAGGTGGTTTTCCTGTATTCTAAATCATCTTGTGCTAGAGGTTTGTCAGGCACAGCTTTTATTTCCTTGACCTACTGAGAACTTCAGCAGCATAACTAGGGGTGGGCAAGTGGAGTATCAGCCCTCGGCACTGATTTAGAAGCAGTGCAAAAATAGTGGTGGCAGCCTGTGTGGCTGCTGAAGCTGCCCTGCCCAGCACTGCTAGACCTGCTTGTTACTCCTCTGCCCACAACTAAGTGGGAAGTACAGCTCCCTTGGAGAAGCCACTGCTGTGGGCTTACCATGAAGCTCGGGGTCTCTGTGAAACACCGCTGCAGCCCAGGATTTCATGTAACAGTTTTCAGAGTTCTAAATAAGTCTTAGTTCATCTTCCCACTACCCCAGAAATTCTGGAGTTCCTACTAAACAGTTCTTTGCGGGGAACCTGTAATGTCTTATTTCAATCATAAATGTTCTCAGTTTGTTCCCTTTTCTCGTGTCTTTCATTTAGGGTACCTATCTAATGTTTGGTAGATAACAACCGTGATGTAATCTGGCCATTTGCTGTTCATGTCTGTCTCGTCTCATTGACAAGGTACGCTGTCTGGATGTGACCTAAGGGT
>NW_017729027.1:11236521-11239024 GCF_001723915.1 Gavialis gangeticus
GTGAGGAAATGAGTCCTAATAAATATGTTTTGGTAAAATTCATAATGGTTAATGTAAAAATGTTTGCAGAGAGAACTTGTTTTTTTGTTGGTTTTTTTTTATTGGCAGGCAGAGGGTAATGTCTTTCTACTAACATGAGCTGATTTGGTTATCACTGTCTTCCCATGCTTCCTAACTCCACTCCATTTATGGTGTACCCTAAGAACAACTGCTGAAGCTCTGCTCTTCGTGAACTCTGCATGCATTGACAAGGGTGCAGTTAGTACCCAGCTATAGTAGTAAAAGTGTCTGGTCCACCAAAAATTGTCAAAGGGTCTGGCACTTTATTAGCAGTGGTCACCACCAACCTGACCCATTCTTTTTTAGGAGATTACACATACCTGGCAGTATAGCATTACAAGCAAGTTCTCAGGTGTAGACAGTTTCTTTATACAAGGAAGGAATGGACTGGCAGACTTTGTAATTGTTGGTAAATCTGGATAGTAATCCTGGCTTTTTGCCATGATTGCTTTCTCCTGCCTCCACTTCTTTTCACATAGGATATTATTGATTTAATCTAAGTGAAATTTAACAAATTAAGGTGTGGCGCTCACTGTACCCTTGATTCATCTTTCTTTTCCTCCTCCCCGCCTACAACTCTTTTCCTTCTCATCTGTCACAGAAGCAGTTTTTTCTGCTCTCTTCCTTTCATCTCTGCCTTCCCTTATCCCAACTCATGTTCTGATCTCCTTTGTATCCACTTTCATCTCTTCCCTTACTCTTCATATTGTCATTTCACCCTTCTCTGGCTCTTCCCCTTCTAAATAAGTGTACAACATTTCTTTAACTCCTTCCCTCTCACTTCCTTCCTCCCCACTCGCTTCTCCCACTACTGCTCCATCTCCTGTCTCTTTCACCTCTAAAATCTTTGAATATATTGGTCACACTCACTATCTGGAGTTTCTCTCCAGATCATACTGGCTCACCAGCCTGGCTTCTGCTCATTGTACTCAACTGTCATCCCTTTCACCAAAAGTCTCAAGTGCATCAGAAACAGCACTCTATCATCTTTCCACTCTAAGATGTTTGACACAGTTGACTGCTTTCTTCTTGAAATGCTGTCAGGCTTCCATGATTCTGTCCTCTCCTGATCTTTTTTGTCTTTGTCTTTTTTGCGCTGATCACTCCTTTTATCACCACCTCCAGCTTTCCATGGGAGTCTCACAAGGCTCTGTGCTTGGTTCTCTGTTCTTCTCTCTACATGTGATATCTACGTAGTTTCCTCTGCAAGCCGAAATTCAACTACTGTGTTTATGCTGAAGACTCGCAAGCCTATCTGTCTAACCCATCAACAACTCTGCTCTCAGAGTCCTATTCTATCTTATTGACTTCTCCTTTTGGAGATCAACATAGCTAAAATGCAATTCTTAATTTTCATTTCCCTCTTCTCACTAGCCGTGGTCAGGAACATCAATCTGCCTGGCTTTGCTATAAGTCCTCACATTTAAGCTATATTTAAGTCCTGCAAAATAAAATCTTACACAAGATCACTCTCATCACCTCCAGGCATTGTTGCTGTGACATTTCCTTTGTGTGCCCCTAATCATATCCATTTAAAACTCCAGTGTAAAGGCCATTTTCCTTGCCAAATACAAACTGTCTGTCTTCATTTTTGAGGCCCTCCTTTCCAAAGCCTTCCCTATCATATCTCATTCACTAGAGAAAAGTTGACTCCCACCTCCAAATGGCCACTCATTAAATGTTTCAGAAAGCTTCTTCTTGTGTTGCCCCTCACCCTTTGGAAGAGTCTGCCCTAAACGTCCATAGAAGCACTTCAGTATCCTCTTTCACAACCTTCCTTAAACATCTCTTCTTTGCCAAAATGCTTACAGAGACAAGACAGCAATCAGACTGCTGGTGGCTTAATTGCCTACCATGTTAACTAATGTTGTTTCCTTGTACTCTCCATCCCTCCTCACTCCCTCCGTCTTCTATATCCATTGCTTGTTTCTTGTTTTATGCTTATGCTGTTCTGTCATTGTTTAGTGCCTAGCACCATGGGGTCTGAGCTCCTAAACACTAAAGTAATACAAATAATTAATAATAATAAGGACTTGGAATTCATTATGCCTCTTGAACTGATTAAATTCCCTGGTGAGCAGTTACCTTCTGAGAGAATATTTAATGTCTTAGTGCAATCTGAAAATGCAGGGCAAATGACAGTGTAATAAACCAAGGAACTACATCAGTTTCTAATTGAAATTAATGAATATTGAACTACCTTGTGTGTAGCATAACAGAAGAGACTTCCTTCCTTGTCCCTAAAGCTGATTGGTTCAGGGATATTTTAACTTTAAACAGAGCAGTTGGAGCTGTTTTAGACTCTTCTTTTTCACTCCAGGCACCCTTTTTTACAGCATAAAAACATTTTTTTTACTTTCTTCATTTCATAAAGAGTCTATGAAGTTAAATCCTCCCCCTCCATATTATTTTGTCTATTTTCTGTGTAACCAACCCAGAAGAA
>NW_017729027.1:11244024-11250600 GCF_001723915.1 Gavialis gangeticus
AGAATCTGTTAATGGGGACAGGGGAACATAGAGGTTTGTTTCTCTGTGCAAAAGACGTTGCATAAATGTAAGCATAGCTGCTCAACAGCTTAATGTCCCCCACCAATTTGTTTTTTTTACTTTCTTCATTTCATAAAGAGTCTATGAAGTTAAATCCTCCCCCTCCATATTATTTTGTCTATTTTCTGTGTAACCAACCCAGAAGAAACTATGTCCTTCCATATTTGGGGGGTGGGATGGCTCATTTCTCATCTATGACACCATTGTTAATTATCACTTGACCTTTTACACATTAACCAAGTAGGACAGCTCATGTAACATTTTATGAGGCAAGATTCTCAGTTGTGGTGAGGCCATCTTAACATCACTATCATGTCTCAAAGGGGTTTTAGATGGCTGGAAATAACCTTAGGAGAATTATCCCTGTGCCATGTAACAGAATCCCAAAGCTGTTCTGATGTACAGGTGGGCCCAGGAAAACCCTTTCGTGATCCATAAACTGGGGAATACAGAGATCATTTAATTTAACAAAGAGCTTTATTAATCACCGTAAATTAGGGAACTACTCTTTTACTCTGACTCCTACAGGGATAGGATTCTATTGGTCCCAAACTATGGTACAGACTAATAATAAATCCTACCTGCCTGAACTGTGGAATACTTTTCTGCAGTATTAATAGCTCTCTGTCCTCTTTGTACAGACAAATATTCTTTACACTTTACAGTAACAGTTAGCAAAGAACACCTAGTCACAGATATTCTTATTCTTTTGTGTGCCATGACCTGCATCTTCATCTCCACTCCAGTTTGACATCATGGATACTGCATGACCATAGTGGATTGTGAATTCAAACACCTGAGCAGCAGGTTATTGACACAGCCCCCCATGCTCTTCAACACTGTTATTTAACTCTTACTGTTTTATACCCTTTGTTATTGAATGTTAAAGAGATAGCTGAGCTTTACTAACCCAGGCCATGGTTTTGCAAAGCTTTAACATTGTTAAACTTAGTAAAAAAAAAAAAAAAAACCTTTTCACATGGTTATTAAACCTTTAGCCATTTGGATCATATAGCATACCCTAAATTTGTGTTACATTAACATATACAACATACTGAGGTTATCAGTTAAGCTGACAATGTGCATACGTTATATAGAAATCTGAATGAAGAGACAATTAAGGTGATGGATAAGGCTTAATATTATGCTTTTCTGTTCCTTGGTTTCTTATTTTCTTACTTAATACTACTTTATTTTCACACTCTTTGGGTTCCAAAAAGTATTTAGTCATGAGAGAAACTATTTTCAAGAAAGCTAGGGGAAAGTGATATTTGAATATTAGCAATACCTTATATAGTTAGAGATTCATAGATCTCAAAGAACTTGGAGCTTTAAACCTGTGTAACACAATTGTAATAATTTGCTCTTTCTACTAGAGTACATCACAAGAGCTTCAGTGAAGTTGTGATTGAAGAGTAGATTTCAGTCTGTTCTTCTTATACTGTTGAGCTATTACTTTTCATAAAAGTTTTACTGAAATATTTCTTGTTGCACTGCTTAAATCGCATGTGGCACTGTTCTGTAATTTCTGTCAAACCTTAGGACCTCCATTATATAGTAGATGAGAAATTCGGGAAACAAAAGCAAAAACAACAGTGATTCCCTTAAAGTAGGATAGAAAAGGTGACATTTTTACTAATTTTATTACTTTTGAGAATATAAAGAATTATATTTTTTAACTGAACCTGTAAGTAATTTAAATATGAATTGCCTTTCAGTACTAAGAACTTGATATGGAATGTCCCCAGGTGTTTGTTCTTTGATATTTATATAAAAAAAATTTTACCATCTTGATATTGAATATGTCTTCCCAAAGCCATAGCTTATCATGGTAATGCTGGTTCTACAGCAATACTGTATGTATCATTATGATGTGTGCACAAACAAGGAGCCAATCTTAAGCCTGATTAGAAATTCTGAGGAGGAAAAAGTCAATATTATCAAACCAAATATTGATGAGAGCGCTTTTAGTTTACCTGGATATACAGTTATTGGATGGTTCCCAAAAGGCTTAGTTTTAATGCTGTATTCTACTCTGCCGTGACGTCCAATGAGTCTTCAGCATCCAAAGGGAGAAAAAAATGTTTTTGAAACTGCACTAAATTTATTACCAATGAAACCTCTCACATAGTATGAAATTCTAAAAAAAAAAAGACAGGTTTATTTTAAGCCCTCAACAAAATGTTTCAGTTAATCATTTACATTAGGAAAGAGACTTGGTTGCTAAGAAAATCTTTGGCCTGTTTCCACAGGCTTTGTGTATTATTGACAGAAAAAGTACCAAATGATGTGAAATGCATCTGTCAATTTCAACAATGAAAGTGAAAGAGAGGCAAACATTTCTCCACATAACTGTTGTTAGTGCAAGCTAGGGGCAGAAATAATGGATTTGCAATCCGCTATTATAGATGTTTTGCTTTGGGAAGGTCACCGTTTCTTTAAGGGTCAAAAAAAGTTTTTGACAAACAGAGTGGAAGGACGCTGGTTCTTGTGTCACACAACAACAGGGTTCAGTGAAATGGCAACCAGTGAGACTAGGGAGAGTACATATTTTTCAGAAACACTGGCATAAATTCTGTCAGTGACATGTATTTCCAAAAATTATATTGAAAGTAAATAGTATTAGTACTTTTCCTTTGGACTGCAATGGCCATATAAAACAACCTGTTTTGTGCAATGATACTTTGCAAAAACAATGTGAATTTAATTTGGAGAAAATGTGTGGGCTCAAACTACAGCTGGAGACCACATGCATGTACAGCACACGCATCAAGTAACAATTGTCTCCTGCAGTGTTTCTTTTTTGTGCATCAAAGCACTGAATTTAGCTTTCTCACTTAAATGATCCTTTACAATGAGTATTTAAATATAAGATGATCACAGAATAAGCACTGCCTGAGAACATAAGTTATGGGGAACTCTTAAACTATTTCAAGCATAGCTCTAAAGTGAAACGCCATTATATACTAACACTTCTAGAACCCCAGTATGTCTTTATCCTTGGAATGGAAACTGAATGCCACTCAGCATACAACATAGGAACACCAAAGGCATAAATTTGACAGGTGGATGCATCTGACTAATTTATTGCTATGGATACTACCATATTTCATCACATATAATTCATATTCCCTCCCCGCCCCTGAAAAAAAACAGCTGCTGGAAATTGGAGCACACATTATATGCAAAAAATACAATAAGAGCAGATTCTGCCACTTACCAAGTGAAACCCAAAGTAAAAGATTCAGTGATCCACATGGGACTAGAACAATGAGCCAGCTCTGGTCCCTAGCTGCTGTTATTTAGTGGGTGCAGCTACACAAGATGCTTAATGCACAGTAGACTAATTCTACTTCATGTTAGCACATAATGGCAAAAACTGTACTAATGTGCACTAGAATTAGTCTACTGCACATTAAGCATTATGAAAAGACCACGTATCAGTGCTACCATGCAGTAGCACTGGTTACTGCCCATTTAGTTAATACCTCATATCAGAGGTACTAAACTTAATGTAACAACAGCACATTAATGCATGTGTAGACACACCCATTAACTACAAGAAAAGATCTTTTTTTCAGCCTGTCTTTAAAAAACAAAGTCTGTATTTTATTCTGTGGAGTGCTGTACGTGAAAAATTATGGTATTCAGTCCTAAACTGCTGCAAAATCCCCTTGAGCCTCCCTGAAGAGTTTCTTCACCCCTCAGAGATGGCTAGGTAAAACTCAAAGCTCCTCTACATGAAAACATTGTACCACTTTAAGAGTACTGTGTAGTTATAGTTATAGCAATGCAACCTTCTCACTGTAGATACAGTTGTACTGATATACAAGTGCTTATACAGACAGGAAGGAGAAAAAACATATCCTTGCAGATGACATCTTTCTTCTGCCCTGCAATCTCAGAGATGTGCAGACCAGTATAAATGCCCTCTGGACACTCCTACAGTTATGAGAGCAAATCAACACTAAATAAGCTAAAACCATGAAAATCAATCTACAGTAAGAAACACCAATTATTGGTGGCATAAAAGAAGTTTGGCATTTCCACTTATCATAAGCAAAACAGGTAGAAGATACTAGGGCCAGAACAGTGAAAGCCACACATGCCTTTGTAACTTTGAAATCCATCTGGAGAAACAGAAACCTTGCATGTCCATCTAAACTCCATTTATTTAACACCACTGTAAAGGCTGTCCTACTGTATGCCCCTGAAACTTGGAGATGTTTATTAAGACCCTAGTATCTAAACTCCAGGTCTTCATAAACAGCTGCCTTAAATCTCTAACATCCAATGGAGAGGGGGGGACCCCCTCCCCCATAGTTCAAATGCTATGGAAAATAATGAAACAAGCCAGTAGGACTGGAAAAAACAGACTGAAAATGGAGGTGGCCGAGACACACGTGATGGAAAGACGCAAACAGTATAACAAAGCAGGGCTTGAATTCTCAGGGTGAGAAGTATCAAGACGGACCAAATAAAAAATGGAAGTGTACAATAAAGGCAGAATTAAAAAAAACTGTCAAAGGGGTTTGGAACAAGTGAAGCCTAATCTACAGGACCATCAATGATGGAAGACAGTATTAAAATGAAATGCAGAAAAAATAAGCCTAAGGGTTGCATCCGTATATAACCCTTACGAAACACTCTACCTTTGAGATATGGGTATTAAAACTTTGAACTTGTTCAAAAATGTTTGTCAAGCCCAAAATTAATCTACTAGAATAAAATGCCTCTACCAGTTGTTCTCCAGCCCTAGCTGAAATGGTAATCTAATGAGAATTCACTACGTTATCTGATACTTTGAAAGGAAAGGACTGTAACTGGTCCAAGTTGAAATCAATGTGTCCTTTAGGTTTAAGGGTGCAGACAGAAGTGCAGCTCCCCACTGTAACAGAATGCTTTGCAGGAAGCATTCTGAGTTACAAGGATCCCCTGGACCAAACAGAAGTTCACAGTTGCTTCCAGGGGAGAGAGCCACTGGTTTCTCCTTATCAAAGGCACCTCCTTCCTTCCAGCCTGTCTTTATTTTCAGAAAAGGAGGAGGGGAAGAGGGAAAAGGGAACTGGTTCTAGGGCTTCCCCAGCTGGCACTGCAAGGTGGGGTGGATGAATTGGAACCCTCCCACCTCAGGGGGGCTCTGGTACACCTGTCCCACCCTCTAGCAGGGGCTGAAGAAACCCTAAATCAAACTCCCTCCACTCCCTTTTCCCCCTCCCATTCTGAAAACAGAGACAGGCTGGGAGGCAGACAGACAGAAGTTACAGAAGATGCTCTGTTTTGAAATATCTCATACAACGAGAGTTCAGATTTTTTCCTAATTGGCCATTTTTAAGCTGTCTACAGCCATGCACTTGTGTTTGGTCATAGCTACAGACCACTTTCTGTGGCCAGATCAAGCAAAAATTGTCACTTCTGTCTGTGTCCTAAATGATGCTTCCTAGGGCTCTCAGGGCCTGATCTAACATTTTACGTTGCTCTGTGTGACTCTGGTCAGGCAGGATCAGATCTGGCAGTTTCTGGGATAAGCCACATCTATCTCTTTGGCCAGATGGGCAGTTAGTCCTGAGGAAATTCCATTGAGGGTGACTACAAAGAGGACAAAGCAAATGAAATTTTTCCCCAACCATCAAGGGAAAAAAAATATTCATACTCAGTGTTCCCTCTCAGCTGTGTAGTGTGTGCTGCCGTGCAGGTCCACTCATGCTTCCTTAGATGGGATGCTGGTTGCGCTAGGGAGATTTTATTCATTTGCTACATGTAGTTTAGTAACTGCCACAGAATCTGGAAATCAGGAGTTTTTGGTCTTCCTGGTTCTGTCATTTTTAGCTACCTTGGGCAAGTTTCTGTAACTGCTCTGTGACTTGACTTTCCATTCTCCAAACAGGAAATCAAACTTTTTCCATTGAATGCTGGGTGGATTGTGTAGCACTTTTACAAAGGGCTCATGAATCCAAGAGAGCATCAGCTGATAGAATGGCCTGATTATTCTTTTTGTTTGTTTCATGTCTCCTGCAAGTGTTCTGATGTTTTCCAGCATTTTTTTAAATAGAATAAATAAATAAATAACAGTAAAATTTAAAGAGTCACAACAGCCTGTGCCCTAGCAAAAGAAATGATTGATTCAGAATTAAGAACCTATTTGTAAGACAGCATGGGGTTAGCGAGGATTTAGTTAGGGAGCTTCTGGAGGGGCTGGATGTTTTCAAGACAGCCGGTCCAGATGATCTCCACCCTAGAGTTCTAAAGGAACTGGTTAAGGTCATTGCAGGTCCCCTGGCACGGCTTTACGAGCACTCGTGGTGCACTGGAGAGGTACCGGAGGACTGGAAGAGGGCCAATGTGGTTCCCATCTTCAAAAAAGGGAGGAAGGAGGACCCGGGAAACTATAGGCCAGTTAGTCTTACCTCGATCCTAGGCAAGCTTTTTGAGAAAATTATTCTGGTACACATCCAGGAGGGGCCAGCAGGGGACTGCATGCTTAGGGGCAACCAACACAGGTTCATCAGTGGCAGG
>NW_017729027.1:11250719-11260494 GCF_001723915.1 Gavialis gangeticus
CAGAGGGTAGGTTTAGGTTAGACATCAGGAGGCGCTATTTCATGGTCAGGGCGGCTAGGGTCTGGAACCAACTTCCAAGGGAGGTGGTGCAGGCTCCTACCCTGGGGGTTTTTAAGATGAAGTTAGATGAACACCTTGCTGGGGTCGTTTGACCCCCAGTACTCTTTCCTGCCACGGCAGGGGGTCGGACTAGATGATCTGCTAAGGTCCCTTCCAACCCTAGAAACTATGAAACTATAGCCACCCCACTTCTAGAGCTGTCTGCTGTACTTTTTAAAAAAGATGCATTTAAAGAAATGCTGGCTTGCATTTCAAGTGTGGGGAGGTACATTTATGAGCAAGCGTGCTATTTAAAATTCATTTTCAATTTTATATAATATGTCAAATGTAAGTATATTAACCTATAATAAAATGATGTAAAACAATTTATTCAGCTTTTCTGTACCTGCCAAATCATTTTTCATTGCATGAATTTATAAGGCCATCATATAAATATAAGTTAAGATACTTTACATTATTTTAATTAAGAACATGTGGTATGATTGCCCAAGCTAAGAGGCACAATTGCAAGCTAGAAATAACTATGTATAAGGAAAATCAGCAAGGGCATAGATGAAGTCAGGAAGAGCTCTGTGTATTCAAGCCACTAAGTAGTAAATCTCCAAGACACTGTTATCATCAGTCAGTAAAACAGTGATGGTAAAAATCTGAAATACATTTTGCAAGGTATTTTTGTTAATTGGATCTAATAATTGTTTTACACTGTATGGAATAATACTATAAAAGCATCCCTGTGCTAGATCAGAACAATGAAATCCTGTCTCTGGCAGAGGATGAGGTCACATCAGGTATGTGACAAGAAGAAGAACCAAACCCAATAATTAACATAAGTAATATTCATAAAGGGGAAGTCTCACCCAGCTGATGATGAGTTTCATCAGTGGATGATGGGACACTGCCTCTTTTATTGGTGAAGCAAGGAAAACAGTACTGTACTGATTTGTTGTCCCTTACCCTCCAAAAAATTACATTTTCCCTAGGAAAGGCTTTATGTCATAACCAATTTCTACTGTCCTCTGGGTGAGGGGGCTGGTTACTGGCTGACCCCTCGATGAAGGGGATCTCCCAGGGCAGCATTTTCCTCTTGGGGGAAGGGCTACCGGCAGACTCTTCTGTGCAGGTGCAAGGCAGGCACCCCTGCACAGAACAGCCTTTGGCAGCCATTAGTAGATGCAGGAAATTCAAACCTGCGCCTGTTGGACCCAGATGCCAAAGCGGGCACACATGTGGAGCAGCACGTGTGCCCTCGGCTTCCCCCGAACCCAGCATATGGAAGCAGCCCATCTCCAGCTGATGGGGAGGCAATGAAAAGGTAAGTGGGGTGAATGAAGGGGACAGGCAAGAGAGCAGGGCTAGCTGTAGGGGATTGGGAAGGGTTTTTCCACCCTCTGGTCCCCATATAGCTGAGCCGGGTGAGAGCCGCGCAAACAATCCGCACAAATATGGCACGGTCTTCTTGGGCACACTGGAGTTTGTGCAGAAGAGTGCACAGGAGGGGCCTGTGACTCCAGGCATTGGCAGCCTCAAATAGAGGCTCCGGGTGAGCAGAAAGTGGAGGAGTGGTAAGGACATGGTATGCAACTAGGAACCCTTCCCCTGCAATGCCCCTCACCTGGGGCTGTCCCCCTGTCTGTGAGGCTTGCCTGTGGCCTGGGGGTGGGGGGGCAGGGGAACAGGAGTCTCCTCACCTGTCCCATATGTGCCCAGCTTGAGGCCCTGAAGAGGCAAGTGAGGAAACTCCAGACAGATGTTACCAGGCTGCTGGGGATCAGGGCTGCTAAGGATGAGATTGTTGGGTACTTTCACTCTCTGCAGGCCTACACAGCTAGTGGAAGTCAATGCAGGAGGGACCCAATGTGGATGCATGGAAGATTGCCACCTCCAGAACCAGACATTGCACTACTGAGGCAATTTCCCTAGTGCAACTGAGGAACAGATACAAGGCCATGGCATCACTAGAGGAGAGTGAAGCAGAGGAAGCCACACCCACAGCCACCACTGTGCAGTATGAGGGACAACCAGATAACCAGAAGAATAGGTGCTGAGTCATTGTGGTAGGCAACTCCCTCCCGAGAGGAACAGAGAGAGTAATCTGTCACGCGGATCGCATGGTACAGCAGGTATGCTGCTTGCCTAGATCCTGGATTCATGACTTCACTATGAGGATTCCTGACCTCATCCAGCCCTCCAGCTACTATCCCATGGTCTTCATCCATGTTGGTACAAATGATACAGTCAGGAGTAGTCCGAGCCAAATCATGAGTGACTACAAGGCTCTGGGGGGCAGGCTTAGGAGATCAGGGGCCCTCCCAGTCAGCAGTTGTGGCCAGCATCAAGACAGCTGTATTAGAGAAGTCAACTTGCAGCTCTGGAGTTGGTGCCATTGTGCAGGTTTTGGCTTCTTCGACCACAATCCACACTTTCATGAAAGGGACATGCTGGAACATGATGGTCTCCATCTGTCTTTGAAAGGTAAGAGCCTGTTCTCTTACAGG
Organism: Gavialis gangeticus; assembly: GCF_001723915.1. Classification (NCBI taxonomy): domain Eukaryota; kingdom Metazoa; phylum Chordata; order Crocodylia; family Gavialidae; genus Gavialis; species Gavialis gangeticus. The sequence goes on from NW_017729027.1 coordinate 11,253,275, forward strand.
TTTGCTGATCTCCTACGCAGGGCTTTAAACTAGGTTTGTCGGGAGATGGGGGTGCAGAAGACAGGGAGAACCTAGGAACAATGAACCATGAGCTATGCACTGGAACAGTCCACGTAAGTACTGAGGGGCCCAACAGGCATCAGGACAGGGAGGTACAAAGGGCACCTATCAGGGGCTTAAATGTCTCTATACTAAAGCTAGGAGCATGGGAAACAAGCAGGAGGAACTCATGCTCTTGCTTGCAAACAAAAACTTTGACCTGGTTGGATTAACTGAAACCTGGTGGGACCCTACCCACAATTGGGCAGTAGGCATTGAGGGCTATAGGCTGTATAGATGTGACAGAGTGGGAAAAAATGGGGGAGGGTGGGATGCTGCTCTCTATGTTAAGGAGCAATACACATCTTCAATAATCAAGATGATACCAGAGGGGAGCAAATTGAGATACTGTGGGTCAGAATACAAGGGGGTCAGGGGGAAAGGGACTTGGTAGTGTGAGTCTATTACAGACCACCACACAAGGAGCTAGACCTGGAATTCTCAAGGCAGCTCTCAGAGGCAGTACACTCAAGGGACATGGTTGTCATGGGTGACCTTAACTACCCTGACATCTGCTGGGAGGAGCTAGATCCGACTGTTCATGTAGGTTCTTAACCTGCATACAGGACCTTCACCTAACGCAGGAGGTATATGGTCCCACTAGGAGAAATGCCTTGCTGGATTTAGTGTTTGCTACAGGGGATAACCTGGTGGGAGATCTGAAGATACAGGGTAATCTAGGAGATAGTGACCACCAATTGCTAGAATTCACTATCCATCAAAAGGTGGGAAGGATAACAGGTAGGGAAGAAGTGCTAGACTTCAGAAAAGCTAACTTCAATAAGCTCAGGAGGTTAGTAAGTGAGGGGCTGAAGGACAAGAACCTTGGTGAGATGGGAGTCCAGGAAGGGTGGTCATTCCTCAAGGGAACGATCCTTTGGGCACAGAAGGGAAGAATCCCATTGCACATAAAGCGGGGCAAAGGGGCCAAGAAATCTTCTTGGCTGAACAGGGAAACTTAGGAAAGCCTAGGGATGAAAAAAGAGGCATACAGGCCAGTGGCAACACATAAGTGGTGCACAGGTGTGCACATGCACTCCCTGAGAGTGCTGGTGCATCCCCTAACAGCCAGCATTTCCTGCTTAGGTGATGGGCAGGGGGGACAGACAGCAGCACTGGTGCCCCCCCGAGAGCACCGGCCAGGGAGTGGGAGTGCCAGGAGAAGTGTCGCCGGCCCTTCTGGGTGCACTGCTGGCACTTCTGGGTCAGTGCACATGCCCGGCGGGGGGGACCCCTCCCCCTGGTCACTGACTGGCCACTGGGTTGGGGGGTAAGTGCCCCCCCAACTCAGGAGACACCAGTTGCCCATGATACAGACTGTGGAAGCAGTGGGTAGCCACTAAGGAGAAATATACCTACTTGGCTTGCCCTTGCAGGGGGTCAATTAGAAAGGCCAAGGCAGCAATGGAACTCAGACTGGCAACAAAAATTAAAGACAACAAAAAGTCTTTCTTCAGGTACATAGGGAGCACAAAGAAGGTGCAGGGTAACATAGGACCCCTACAGGACAGACTAGGGCAATTAGTGACAGATAGGAGAGACAAAGTTGAGCTCTTCAGTGAGTTCTTTGCATCAGTATTCCTGAACACAGATAAAGACATATCTCCAAATTGGACTATAGACATGCACAGCAGGGACACCAGCCCATCAACAGTTAGTGCTGACCTAATGAAGGGACACTTGGAGGGACCTGATGTGTTTAAGTCAGCAGGCCCAGATAGTCTTCATTCAAGAGTGCTGAAAGAATTGGCTGGTGTCATAGCAAAACCACTGGCATGACTGTTTGGGCACTCACGGGGCTCAGGAGAAGTTCCAGAGGACTGGAAAAGGGCCAATGTGATCCCTATTTTCAAAAAGGGGAGGAAGGAGGATCTGGGTAGCTATAGACCAGTTAGTCTCACCTCTACCCTTGGGAAAACCTTTGAAAAAATTATTAAGGATTGCATTTGTGGGAGTGCAGCAGGAAGAAAATGCTGAAGGGCAACTAGCACAGATTCATAGTAGGGAGATACTGCTGACAAACCTTGATTTCTTTTTACGACCGGGCCACAAGCTGCTTAGAGGCAGAAGTCAAGACAGATGTAGTATACCTGGATTTTAAAAAAGCCTTTGATACGGTATCTCATCCCATTCTCATAAACAAATTAAGTGGCTGTGATGTAGAGTATTACAGTTAGGTAGGTGGCTAATTGGCTTATGGGACACACCCAGAGAATGGTGGTGGACAGGTCAGTATCGATGTAGGCAGTGGAGTCCCCCCAAGGCTCAGTCCTTGGACCAGTGCTGTTCAATATCTCCATCAGTGACTTGGACGAGAGTGTGGAGAGCACTTTGTCTAAATCCGTGGACAAAACCAAATTATGGGGCAAAATAAACACACTGGTGAGCAGAAAATGAATTTGGGTGGATTTGAACAGGCTGGAAATGTGGGCAGAACAAAATAGGATGCAGTTTAACAAAGATAAGTGCAAAGTACTGCACCTAGGGAGAAGGAATCACCAACACACTTACAAACTGGGAGGTGACTTTCTATGCAGCACAGCAGCATAAAGGTATCTCAGAGTCATAATTGATCTAAACATGAACATGAGTCACAATGTGATGAAATGATCAATAGAGCTAACCACACTCTATCATGCATTAACAGTTGCGTTATGGACAGGTTTAGGGAGGTGATACTTCCCCTCTGTATGGCACTGGTAAGGCCACAGCTGGAGTACTGCATTCAGTTTTGGGCTCTGCACTTCAAGAGGGATGTGGATAATCTTGAGAGGGTCCAGAAGAAGGCCACTCATATGGTTAGGGGCCTGGAGGTCCTACAAGGAAAGATTGAGGGACCTGGATCTCTTCAGCCTCCGCAAGAGAAGGCTAAGAGGTGATCTTGTGGCCGTCTACAAATTCATCAGGGGAGGGGGGCAAGGAAAAGGAGATGATCTGTTTACCAAGGCACCCCTTGGAATAGCTAGAAGCAATGGCCACAAACTGACAGAGAGCAAATTTAGATTAAACATTAGGAAGAACTTCTTCACAGTAAGAGTTACCAGAATCTGGAATGGGCGAAAAAACCTGGGGAGTTCTGCTTCCGGAGCCATTACCATATTAGGATGGAAGCTTTGAGATGGCAGTGGGGCAGTGAGATGGGTTTTTGTGGGGGAGGAAGGGAGCAGGAGGCCTCCGAAACCCCACGCCCCAGAGCTAACAAACCCGGGTTATGTCCCGCGGCACAAATTGCCGGGGCGGGAACACACCCTCCACAGGTGCATCCGGAGAAAAGCCCACGAGGCAGTTCCGGCTGCTACAAAGGGGACGCCAAAGGCAGCTGGAGAGGAGGAACCGGAAGGAAGCAGCGGCGGTGCAGAGGTCGGTGGGAGCACCCGGGCGCGGAGAAAGGCAGCCCGTAGGCATGGGAGGACCTTCTGGGGTAAGGGCAAACCCCAATGGGACCCAGGAGCCAAGGAGCAACCGCCCCAACATGGACACTGATAGTTCTAAGCTGGTGAGAATGGCTTGGCTCGACAAGAGCCGGTGAGCTGTATTTCCTTGAATAGAGGGGCACTCGCAGCTAGAAAGGTGCTGCCGCTGTGACAGAGAGGGACCAGTGGATTTTGCAAGCCCAGGAACAAATCCAGTATTGCAATTGGAGCCCGAGGAAAGGTGGTAGCCCCACAGCGGACAGGAAAGGACCAGGGAAGCCCGTGAAAGGTCCTGGCAACCTCTGGGCTCCGGGGAATCCCTGGCTGTTAGCATTAAGTTGTTCTTTTTTTTCCTTTGATTTATGGACCCCAGACATACTATCTCGAAAAGGGGGCTGAGCAGGCGGCTGATTAACCACATGGAGGTATGGGCGATGGTGTAGGGATGGAGGAGCCCTCAACAGCGTGGGACCCCTGGGATACAGAAGTCTCGTCTGTGGACTGACACACTCCGAATTATTTTCACTGAACCAAGAGGTCATCAAAGTCGTGGCAGGCAGTCCGGAGGCAACCAGCCTACAGACGAGCATTGTCAAGGGGAGTACCCTGGGGATGGTCCCCTACCAAGAGGGGTGGAGGCTTCGGCACGGAGGAAAGGGATCTGCATGGACCCCCCCTTTGACAGTTTTATATAAAAAAGAAAAAAAAGCAAGGACTGAAAGGAAAAGAAGGAAGAAAGAGGATTCTCAGGGGATCCACAACTTATCTGAAAGTGTCTCACAGTGCCAGGAGAGAACAGGGCTCCAAGGAGAGGGGCGGATTCCTGGGGAGGCAAACCCCACGGGTCGCATCAGATGCTGCATGCCTGGAAAGTAAACAAAAAAAAAAGACGAGAGTAAACTTGACTCAGATGGTGGCTGATTACCGTTTAAGAGGACTTGGGACATTGACCACGTACAGGATAAAAGGTAGATTCATAAGTTATCATAAGTAGAGTGTACATAGAGAGATTTGAAGGGAGAAAACCATAACGAGAATAGAAGAGCAAACAAACAAGAACAAAAGAGACTTGGTTTAAGAATACTAAGTTCTGGTCATCCTAGTTAATAGTGATAACTTCAGAGCATTATGTAAGTAGAGTTACTTAGTTGATATTATAGATAAGGTTAAAAAAAAAAGGGAAAAAGGATACAAAAAGACAGCTTCTGCCTGAAACTAAAGGAAAGTTGTACAGAGTGATAAAAATAAAGACAAGTATTAATCTGAATCAGCCTGTGGCTATATATATATATTGCTGCGAGTGCGTGCGGATATTCGGGGAAGCAAGCAAGATATTGTATCCACAATACTCAAGACCCCTAACAGAGATATACTAAGAATGAACTACAAGAAAAACAAAACAAAACCCCCAAAAAACTATATATAATAACCCTCCCAACTGGTGACATCACAAATTAGAACATATTATAATAACATCCAAGACGTGGCAGGTGGGGAAAGTCGGTGTACAGTTCGTTTGGAGACTAAAAAGGGGTACAAGGAGGAACCCTAAAGCACCAACACCACACACTCCAACACTCTTCTAAGGTCCTCCATCAACAAACTCTTAATGAGCAGTCCTCAGCTCTGGTAATTCAGATTCACAGTGAGATTCTGGAGAATATTAAATATTTCCCATACCTCAGAAGCCATCTCTCACAGAAGGGTGACATTGACAAAGAAATTTAACATCACCTCAGATGTGCCAGAGCAGCCTTGAGATGCCCAAGAAAACATTTGAAGATCATGACATCAGATCCAAAACCAAGCTCATAGTTTATCAAGCAGTTGTGATCCTCACCTTACTATACAGATCTAAGATGTGGACAATGTACACCAACATTAGTGTTCTCTCGCAAGCAAACACCATGAGCATCAAGGCAATGATCATCTGACATCAACTTTCCTGGGCTGGCCATGTCATCCAGGTGTCCAACTCCAGGCTCCTGAAACAAGTCTTATTCCGCCAGCTTAGTCAAGGTGTACACTCAAAAGGAGGGCAGACAAAGCACTTTGAGGATGTCCTCAAGGCCAACTTGAAAAAATGCAACATCAACTTGTAGAAGACTATTGCCCAGGACTATCCCAAGTGGAAGAAGAGTGTGTTGCAAGGAACTCAGTACTTTGAAACCTTACAATGACAATAGGAGATGAAAAAGTGGGAGTGGCAGAAACAGCATATTGCAGACCAAATCAAGAATCCAGAGCCACCAACCCCCACGTGGAACAAGTGCCCAAGTTGCAGCAGAGTCTGTTGATCCTGGATCAGACTTGTCCATCATCTTCAGACCCACAGATAAGACATTAATGGAAGATAATAATCCTGAGAGCAATTGCCAAAGAAGAAGGATCATCATCCTCCCCTAAAAAAAGTAGAAGCACAGCTTTCCAATTTCATTTTACAAGAGGAGAATATAAGATCTGCTTCCGCTTTCTCCTTGCACCAGTCTTACTTCAGCGCCAAAAAATTTACTCCCGATTTCTGGTAATGTAAGATCAGACGCATAGCATTTGCTAAATATTAAGGTGGATGGACAATTTAAGGAGCACTGTTGAAATGCTTGGTGGATCTGTTTTCTGCTTTTACCTATGTAAAGCAAGAATTACTTTACTGGAGTTGAGGTAAACCTGGGATAACTGGAATGGGAAGTAAATCTTATGTTTGCTAAACAGATGTCTCTAACATAAAGAAATGAGAAACTGCCAGGTATGTTTCTGATTTATTCTTAACCTTAAAAAGAAACATTTTTTTTTTAAATTAAAGCACAAAATTAACTATAATATAACATATCCAAAAAAACCCACTCGGTGATTATGTTTATTATGGAACATTAGCTGTGAAAGATTGCTATTAGGTACAGAAGACAATCTAATTCTAGCAGACACTCCTCCTTAAGGCATTAACAATATATGCTAACAAAGGGAAGCATTTGGGGGTATTTGATTAATGTCATTTTAATTGGAGTTTCCTGCCTCATTGGTTTTATTTTGCTCAATCCTGCTCAAGATGCTTAAATACATAAGTAGTCAATGCACCTATCATAATTGACAAAATACCCTGTTTGCAACTTACTAGATTTCTCATATTGTATATAAGCACATGATGTAAATACTGTTAAATTTGTACAAAAATGTAAGTAAACAAAAACCACTGTTCAGTAATGAAACCTGATGTATGAAAGCTTATTTGGGATACTTGATTTTTATCGTTCATTTTGGGCTTTAATTTTCACTTTTATTTCACATTTCAGTAGCAGTTCATATGATACTCTATCAATGTCTTTGAAAATGGAATTTCAGTGCACTGAATTATGTCCCTCATGTGATGCCTTCTGGTTTGAGCATGTCCACACATACAAACACATGCATTTGCAGCAGCTCAAATAGAAGCAGTGCAAATTTGAGCTGGGGCTTTTTGCCTTGGCGCACGTGCTCAGACATGCACTTTGGTGTGGGGCGAATTGTGCCACCTGGGGCAAAATAACCCTGCCTGGCTCGTCCCAGATCTGTAGCCAAGGGGAGATAGAGCCTGGGGCCAGCACCTGTGCTGTCCCCAGCAGTATAAAAAGCTGCCCTGTCCTGGCCCCATCAATACAGAAAGCCGCCCTGGCAAGTAGCTCAGGGCTATGTGCTCTCAGGAGCTTCTGGAGCCCGGCCACTTGGTACTTG
>NW_017729027.1:11265494-11266097 GCF_001723915.1 Gavialis gangeticus
TCCACAAGTAAAACAAAAGACCACTATATATACAGAGAGAGAGCAAGAGACAGAGAGACAGCAATCAATTGGACAATGTTTTATTGATATATCTGCAGTGTTAAAGCAATTTGGAAGCCTCTGAGTGTCTCTATCATCATAATAAAGTGAATTGTAAATACCTCTATGTTTTGCTGCCCCCCACAGGGACCACATGCCCCGCCCCCACTTGTTCTCCCAATCGCCCAGACTGCTGCCCCCTTGGTCCCACCCCCCCCCACTCCTGATTCCTGCCCCTCCAGGCCCCAGCATCCCTGCAATTAAAAAAAAATAAAAAATCCCAGCACTCACCAGCAGCAGCAGCTGCTGTTGGGGTCACTGGGCCCCCCACCTGCACAGTGGAGCTGGGTGACAGCCCCACCAGCCCTATCCCAGGCCCCACTGCCCCATGCTGTTCAGAGGGGGGGCTCTGCCAGGAGGCCCCAGAGCCCCTCCAGCCCCCATTACTGGGAGTAGAGGCTTTTTTTTTCTTTAAAATGCTGGAGGCTGGGGTGGGAGTGCAGCCATCAGGGGGCTGGGGGTGCAGGCTGGGGGTGAGGCCAGGCAGGGCAGTGATGGAGGGGC
>NW_017729027.1:11271283-11271903 GCF_001723915.1 Gavialis gangeticus
AGCCAGTAGAGGCATCTGACCCTCTGGGCCAGCTGCCAGTGGACTGCACTTGCAGGGTTGGCCTTTGTGCGGCACTACTGCCATTTGTTCCCCCTTCCTGGCCATCTGGGGCAGCTATCACCTGAAAAATGTTCTGGGTATGGTGGTCTGCTTTGAACTGTCAAAGCATGTCCTCCTGGCTCCATTTGGCCAGGAGGTCAGCCACAGCCAGATGGGTCCAAGGTGCCAGCTCTGAGCAGGCAGGGTCCTGCCACTGGCCTCCCTAGCAGGAATTCTGGTGTTCCCTATTGGAAAACTGAAAAATCCCTGATAAAAAAAATCCCCAAGTCACTCTGTAAAATACCCCCAAATCCATGTTCCTCCACAAGTAAAACAAAAGACCACTATATATACAGAGAGAGAGCAAGAGACAGAGAGACAGCAATCAATTGGACAATGTTTTATTGATATATCTGCAGTGTTAAAGCAATTTGGAAGCCTCTGAGTGTCTCTATCATCATAATAAAGTGAATTGTAAATACCTCTATGTTTTGCTGCCCCCCACAGGGACCACATGCCCCGCCCCCACTTGTTCTCCCAATCGCCCAGACTGCTGCCCCCTTGGTCCCACCCCACCTGAT
>NW_017729027.1:11272511-11274430 GCF_001723915.1 Gavialis gangeticus
CCTACTTACCAGCACTGGAGCCTGGTTTCAGCTCCCTGTAGCTGGCACGCTGCCTGCCCTGCACAGGCAGGCAGCATGCTTCAGCACTATGGCAAGGACCAACCGCAGAGATGCTCTGGCTGTTACCAGACTGTCTGTGTGGAGGACCCAGTATCTAGATGCCTGCCTCACTTCTTTTCACTGTGGTTTTTTTCGACCTCTGGATATCCAAGGGCCTAATTTTACCCCTGCGCTGCAAACTTGCAGTGTGGGGAACCTTTTCTCATTCCTGCACGTGCCTCTTGCAGCATCTCAAGATGCAGGTACATGCTCATCTGGATGCGCCTATGTGATATAATATTTGGTTCAAGCAGCAACATGGAAAAACAACTGTATAAAAGGCCAGTGGCAAACCCCCTTCCTTATATTGCTGTTCCATTTTTGTCAAGGATTTCACTGTGTTTAAGAATCCTGTAATATACTATAAATCTATCATTTCATTCAAAAGGAATATTCATGCTTTACAATTCTTAACAAAATCATCTAATTAAATTTGCTTAACTGTAGGAGTAAGTACATAAGTAATTTAATCCTGAAAAAAATGTTAGTGTAATCTGGAAACTGTGGCATTCATATAGAGTAATTCCATAAGTATGGTATGAGTTGAAACCTGTTTTCATGTATAATTCATGGCATGTGTGAATATATACATATTTGCAAAAACCAAAATAAAATTTTGTGTATACTATGTATGCTTGAGTAGATATGTAATTGCACAGCATGCAGAGAATAATTCAATTAGCTAAAGATTTATATTGCGTCTTTAACAGACTTTGCTTTTTAAACACTTTTCAAAGTAGCTCCATATTAGAAAATGCACTAGGTCTCTAGCAACTGACTTTCCTTTGTGAACTAAATTTGCATTTTAGCTAATCTAAATTTCTACCCCAGCAGCACCACCTACTGGTGAATATGTGTGTGTATAATAAATATGGAAATAGCTTTTTGTTTAAAATTATTTTTAAAACTAAATTCAAAAATTTTGTATTGAATTTAATTTTTTTTTAATTGGCAGTTTTAAAGAGTTAACCCACAACTTCTCTTCAGTTTTATAAGATGACAGGGAAAGGCTTCATATTTTTCACAAGTAGAAATATGTTATCCAGAAAGAAATTAATCATAAATGTATTGCATACTTACTGTTCTTCACCTCCATTTCTGCCCTGCCACTTCCCTCTGGAAAAATATCCAGAGATTACAGAATGTTTTTTATAGAGCAGTTTTTCCATATAATCTAAAAAATTCAGTTAAGTATGTCTAAATTCTTTAATAATTCTTTGAGGCAACAATTTCTAAGGGTTACCTTTTATTGGACAAACTGCATATTTGGGATAGAGTGAGACAAGCTTTCAAATGCAAGACATTCTTCTTCAGGTCTAAGGCAAAGAGCACAGTGAAAGTAAAAGAAAGTTGGTAGAGCTTTGAAATATGAAGAGGAAGAGACATTCCCAGGGGTAGCACACAAACAACTAACAGAAGAGAAGCTGATTACCTGGAGATCAAGATCAAGGCCTATCAAAAGGGAGGAGAGCCATTATCACCTTTCCTATATAGGAAGAATTCAGTAGTCAGGTAGTTTATAATGTGCCATAAAATTAGTATCAGTGTCAAATCCTTGTTTCCTAGAGTACAGCCAGCTTATGAATTTTTGTTCCCAAATTCACCTTTTAAAGGTGTTAGATAGATTTGCCTTGAGCATGAGGTCAGAGGGGGTGGTTGTTTTGTAATAAATGTGCTTTTAATGGTGTATGCATCTCTGTCCCTTATATTTTTTCTGTGAGAGTTCATTCTGGTGCATAGTTTCTATTTAGTTTCACCCATGTAGTTGCCATGGGAGCCTTTCATGCACTGGATCACATTTTGGGAAAGACATGTGTAGC
>NW_017729027.1:11279430-11281935 GCF_001723915.1 Gavialis gangeticus
ACATCATCAGTAATTCTCCTGTGTGTGTATATGGGCATGTGTGTGTAGCGTTGGAGCCATGGATACTGGTGAGTTCACTGTGAGGGGTGCTGATTGTACTAGCAGTGGAGATGTGTTGCCAGTAAACATTTATTGCTAAGGCACGACTGTGTCCCACTTCATGTCTGTTGAGCAGTAGGGGGGTTCACTTTGGATGATGCAGGCAGGGTTAGAATGTTGCACTTACGTTGCATCCTCCATGCATTGGCAACACCTATGGCTCCCAAACACATTTTAAACCCCAAACAGACTGACCAACCACAGACAGCTCTTTTTGCAGCTCATATATGCCACGTTCTCCCCAGCACTCTCTCTCCCCCTCCAGTGCCGATTCATTTAAAAATTGGAAACACAGTGTTGTTTGATTTGATTCTAAACTTGTAAAACTGGCAAGTCAGTCAGCAAAGCAGAAGTCCTCAACTTCAGAAAAGCTGACTTTGACAAGCTCAGGAGGCTTGTTAGCAAGGCCCTAAGGAACCACAACCTAAAGGGGAGTGGGGTTCAGAATGAGTGGTTGCTCCTCAAGGGAGCGATCCTGGAATCTCAAGAAATGTCTATCCTGTCTCAGAGGAGAGGCAGCAAAAGGGCACACCAGCCCCCTCGGCTCTGCAGGGAACTAGTGGACCTCCTGCATCTAAAAAGAAAGAGCTGGAAGGCTGGATCCACCCCAAAGGAGGAGTACTCTGCACTGGTCCGGACCTGTAGGGAGCTGTGACAGCTGAAAACTATGTCTGTGTGATAAAGGTGCTTGCTGAAGGCTCTATGAAGATTAGATTAAGTGTTTTTCTCTATTTCTTTAGATATTAAGCTATATGTTGTTGCTAAAAGCCTAATTAAAGTTTAAGATGTAGTGAGGCCTTGTATTAAGTAAGGCCTAGTAAATTTAGCAAAGCCTTGAAGTAGTAAGGCCCTGTTGTGTAGTTAAAAATTACCTTATCAAAGGAATGCAAGGCTTGTACTGTTATTGGCCAGTCTAAGGACAGTTGAAGTAAAAGGAATCTGAGTGGTTGTATGTTATCAGTACCATTCAGAAGCTATAAATTAGCTGGAATATTTGGAAACCATTCAGAAGGAAGATACACCTTGGTAAAAAGGATTAGTTAGCTGTTGGCCTGGATCAGTGGACCTGTGGATCTCGAGGAGCCCAAGAACTGAATTCCAGGGTCCTTCCCAGTACCTCTCAGACAGCACTGATTGGGGACACCTGACTTCGCTGAACTTTGTGGAAAGAGAAACTGGTTGCACAACAGGCATAAGAGGGGACTGCGGATAAGTTGCTGATGTGAATTGTTCTTGTCTGTCATTGTTTGTCTTGTTACTATGTGAGTTGTGTTTCTTACCTTTCTACCCCCGACCATACTCTCAATCTCAAACCCTCCACAGGTGGCTGGGACAGGGAGCGAACCAAGAAAGTCAAAGCTGAGACTGAACTCCAACTGGCTACACATATCAAAGACAATAGAAAGTCCTTTTTTAGGTATGTTGGGAGCCGGAGGAAAAGCAAGGGTAACATTGAATCCCTGCTAAACCACATGGGTCAACTGACAACCGACGCCCAGGAAAAAGCCAACCTGCTTAATGGGTATTTTGCATCGGTTTTTCACCAGCCCCAAGGGACGGCCAGGGTGAGGGAGAACTGTTACCCTTCATCAATGTTGACCACGTGAAAGAAGATCTTGAGAGGTTGGACACCTTCTTGTTAGCTAGCCTAGACAGTTTACACCTCAGGGTACTTAAGGAGCTGGCAAGCGTCATAGCTCAGCCACTAGCACGGATCTTTGAGAACTCGTGGCGCTCAGGTGAAGTGCCCAAAGATTGGAAGAAGGCCAATGTGGTGCCTGTCTTTAAGAAAGGGAGGAAAGTAGATTCGAGGAACTACAGGCCCATCAGCCTGACCTCTATCCCAGGGAAGATCTTGGAAAAAAAAATCAAGGAGACCATTCTTGACAAACTGGCTGAAGGCAACACCCTGAGGGAAAGCCAGTATGGGTTTGTTGCAGGTAGGTCGTGCCTGACCAATCTCATCTCCTTCTACGACCAGGTGACCTATCACCTGGACAAGGGTGAAGAGATTGATGTCATATATTTTGATTTTTAAAAAAGCTTTTGATCTGGTATCCCACAATCAACTCATAGAAAAACTGGCCCACTTCAGCCTCAATCATTGTGGTGCGCCATGGTCAGTGGGGACCTGCAAGGCTCCATCCTTGGACCTATTCTTTTCAACATCTTCCTTAAATGATGTGGACATCGGTATCATAAGCAGACTGGCCAAGTTCGCTCATGACACCAAACTTTGAGGTAAAGCGTCCACACCCAAGGACAGGATGGTGATCCAGGCTGACCTTGACAGGCTCGGAAAATGGGCAGACAAAAACCTGATGCTCCGAAAAATGCAAGGTACTGCACCTTGAGAAGACAAACCCGCAGCATGCTTATAGGTTCAGCAGTGCTATGCTGGCTGCA
>NW_017729027.1:11282887-11283887 GCF_001723915.1 Gavialis gangeticus
TCAGGCTGGACATAAAGAAGAACTTCTTTACTGTCCGAACCCCCAAGGCCTGGAACAGACTGACTCTAGAGATGGTGCAGGCACCTACTCCAGACTCCTTTAAGAGTCAACTGCACGTGTATCTTGCTGGGATCCTGTGACCCCTGCTGACTTCCTGCCCCTGGGGCAGGGGGCTGGACTTGATGATCTTCCAAGGTCCCTTCCAGGCCTAATGTCTATGAAATCTATGAAACTGCACACACTTGGAAAAAAATAAACTTGAATCAAAGAGTTAATTTCATAATGAAAAATATTCCAGATAAAATTGCTGTTTATGTAATGAGTTGAAACAACTAAGTTAAAATTTCTAGCAATGCAAGGAAACAAAATTAACAAAACATCTCTGGAAAAAAATCAATCGTTCTCTGATAGTTAACAGAGCTTCAACCAATTAGAATTGTAAGTCCATGATCCTGTAGGGTTTTTTGTATTGTAATGATGATTCATTTTGTACTATATGTTGCTTTTTCTGTAGCCATTGTTTCTTTCTCTGAATACTGTCTAAACATTCTCTGTGCTTCTCAATACAAAATTACTTTAACACGTCTAAAAATGTTCTAATTTACCTGTCTCTGTGGCTGCACTCATTCTAGCACTTTAAAACAGTTTGCAGCATAGTAGCTTCTACAATACATTATATTGTCCTTCATGTCATGTGAGATGTGACTGTAGAACAAAGCATAATAGTTGCAACATTTTTAGTTGGAGGAATCATAGAATGCTCCAGGGGACATATCCAGCCATTTCAAATGCCAATCTTTTCTAAGACCTTCCCCCGGATAGAGGTCAGGCTGACGGGCCTATAGTTTTCTGGATCCATTTTCCTCCCTTCCTTGAAGATAGGGACAACATTGGCCTTCTTCCAATCATCAGGCACTTCAGAGCACCAGGAGTTCTCGAAGAACCATGCCAATGGCTGAGCTATGATACTAGCCACCTAATTGAGTACCCTGGGGCACAA
>NW_017729027.1:11288887-11291064 GCF_001723915.1 Gavialis gangeticus
TTTGATCTGGTATCCCACAATCAACTCATAGAAAAACTGGCCCACTTCAGCCTCAATCATTGTGGTGCGCCATGGTCAGTGGGGACCTGCAAGGCTCCATCCTTGGACCTATTCTTTTCAACATCTTCCTTAAATGATGTGGACATCGGTATCATAAGCAGACTGGCCAAGTTCGCTCATGACACCAAACTTTGAGGTAAAGCGTCCACACCCAAGGACAGGATGGTGATCCAGGCTGACCTTGACAGGCTCGGAAAATGGGCAGACAAAAACCTGATGCTCCGAAAAATGCAAGGTACTGCACCTTGAGAAGACAAACCCGCAGCATGCTTATAGGTTCAGCAGTGCTATGCTGGCTAGGACCACAGCTGAGAGGGACTTGGGGGTCATGATTGACTACAAGATGAACATAAACCACCAAAGTGATGTTGCAGCTAGCAAAGCGAGCAAAACTCTGGCTTGCATCCATAGATGTTTCTCTAGCAAATCCCAGGATGTCATCCTCCTGCTGTACTCAGCTTTGGTGAGGCCACAGCTGGAGTACCACATCCAATTCTGGGCTACACAATTTAAAAAGGATGTGGAGAAGCTTGAGAGAGTCCAGAGGAGAGCCACGTGCATGATCAGAGGGCAGGAGAAAACAGGCCTTATGATGAGAGGCTGAGAGTCATGGGACTCTTCAGCTTGGAAAAGCACAGGCTCAGGGGGGACCTGGTGCCTGCCAATAAGTATGTAAGGGGTGTACATCAGGATCTGAGGGAATGCCTGTTCACCAGAGTGCCCCATGGGATGACAAGGTCAAACAGTCACAAACTGCTCAAAGACCGTTTCAGGCTGGACATAAAGAAGAACTTCTTTACTGTCCGAACCCCCAAGGCCTGGAACAGACTGACTCTAGAGATGGTGCAGGCACCTACTCCAGACTCCTTTAAGAGTCAACTGCACGTGTATCTTGCTGGGATCCTGTGACCCCTGCTGACTTCCTGCCCCTGGGGCAGGGGGCTGGACTTGATGATCTTCCAAGGTCCCTTCCAGGCCTAATGTCTATGAAATCTATGAAACTGCACACACTTGGAAAAAAATAAACTTGAATCAAAGAGTTAATTTCATAATGAAAAATATTCCAGATAAAATTGCTGTTTATGTAATGAGTTGAAACAACTAAGTTAAAATTTCTAGCAATGCAAGGAAACAAAATTAACAAAACATCTCTGGAAAAAAATCAATCGTTCTCTGATAGTTAACAGAGCTTCAACCAATTAGAATTGTAAGTCCATGATCCTGTAGGGTTTTTTGTATTGTAATGATGATTCATTTTGTACTATATGTTGCTTTTTCTGTAGCCATTGTTTCTTTCTCTGAATACTGTCTAAACATTCTCTGTGCTTCTCAATACAAAATTACTTTAACACGTCTAAAAATGTTCTAATTTACCTGTCTCTGTGGCTGCACTCATTCTAGCACTTTAAAACAGTTTGCAGCATAGTAGCTTCTACAATACATTATATTGTCCTTCATGTCATGTGAGATGTGACTGTAGAACAAAGCATAATAGTTGCAACATTTTTAGTTGGAGGAATCATAGAATGCTCCAGGGGACATATCCAGCCATTTCAAATGCCAATCTTTTCTAAGACCTTCCCCCGGATAGAGGTCAGGCTGACGGGCCTATAGTTTTCTGGATCCATTTTCCTCCCTTCCTTGAAGATAGGGACAACATTGGCCTTCTTCCAATCATCAGGCACTTCAGAGCACCAGGAGTTCTCGAAGAACCATGCCAATGGCTGAGCTATGATACTAGCCACCTAATTGAGTACCCTGGGGCACAAACTGTCAGGGCCAGCTGACTTGAAGGTGTCCAGCCTCTCAGGGTGTTCCTTCACAAGATCAGCATTGATGGAGGGTAAGGAATTGCCCTCACCTGGGCCTCCCTGTCCCGTAGTGGGCAGGGGCATTCCATGGGACTGATGAAAGACCGATGCAAAGTACCCATTTAGCAAGTTGGCTTTTTCCTGGGCATCGGTCATAAGTTGTCCCATCTGGTTTAGCAGGGGTCCAATGTTGCCCTTGCTTTTCCTCCGGCTTCCCACATATCTAAAAAAGGACTTTTTGTTGTTCTTGATACTTGTAGCTAGTTGGAGTTCCATTGCAGCCTTAGCCGTCCTGGTTTGCTCCCT
>NW_017729027.1:11296064-11308520 GCF_001723915.1 Gavialis gangeticus
GAGTTCAGTTGCAGCCTTGGCTTTCCTGGTTCACTCCCTGCAGGTCCGCACCAGTGCAGAGTATTCCTCCTTGGAGGTGGATCCAGTCCTCCATCCTTTGTAGGTCTGTCTTTTTAGATGCAGGAGGTCCACTAGTTCCCTGCAGAGCCAAGGGGGCTTCTGTGCCCTTTTGCTGCCTTTCCTCCGAGATGGGATAGACTTTGCTTGCACTTCCAGGATCACTCCTTTGAGGAGCAACCACTCGTCCTGAACTCCCCTCCCCTCCCCTCCCCTTTGGGTTGTGGCCCTTTACGGCCTCCCTGACAAGCCTCCTGAGCTTATCAAAGTCAGCTTTCCTGAAGTTGAGGACTTCTGTATTGCTGACTGACTTGCCAGCTTTACAGCAGAAGGTGAAGGTGATGAGCTCATGGTCACTGTCACCCAGCTTCCCTGTGATCATTAGGTCACTGATTAGGTCATCCCCTGTTGCCAGAACCAGGTCGAGCAATGCTTTACCTCTCATCGGCCCATCAACTTCTTGCATCAGATAGAGCCCATCCACGCATGAGAGAAAGCTTTGCGACCACTTGCATTTGTCTGAGCGCTCTTCCCACGAGATGTCTCAGTAGTTGAAGTCTCCCATGACAACCATGCACTGGGAGCATGCAGCCTCAGCCAATTCCCTGGTGAATTCCTGGTCAAGCTCTTGATCCTGGGTCGGAGGTCTGTAGTAGACTCCCACGATTGTGTCCCCTGTGCCGTTTCCCCACAGATTTTAACCCAGAGGGTCTCAAGTCACACACCGTGGGTGCCAATGTCAGCTTGCAGGGACGTGTAGCTGTCCTTGACATAGAGAGCTACACCTCTGCCCTTTTGTCCACTCAATCTCTCCTGTACAGGGTATAGCCATCTATACCTGTGGTCCAGTCATGGGTGGAGTCCCACCAGGTCTCTGTTATCCCTATGACATCATAGTTATTTGTGTAAAGCAGGAGGACAAGTTCCTCCTGTTTATTCCCCAAGCTCCTGGCATTTGTGTATAGGCAGGCAAGTGTCCCTTTGGGGGCCCTTGCCTTGCCGGCAGCTTGCTCCAGGTCTGGGTTCCCTTAAGTGCCTTGGCCTTCTGGCTTTGCAAGTGTTGCTGTGTGGGCCAGCAGTGGCAGTAGTCCCCCCATTCCCTGGCGGCCTTAGTTTGAAGCCCAGTGGAGTAGGTCAGCCAGTCTGGCTGAGAAAAGCCTCCTCCCCAGCATAGGGAGGTGGAGGCCGTCCCTTCCCAGCAGCTCACTGCCTCTCTCACCAAAGAACGGACTCTGGTCATGGAAACCAAAGCCTTCCTGATGAAATCAGCACCGCAGTCTTTGGTTTACTACCTGGATCCTCCTTTCCCTCCTCAGCCTGTAGCCTGAGACTGGGAGGATAGAAGAAAACACCACCTGTGCCCCCAGACCCTTTAGCCCTGCTCCCAAATCCCTGTGGAGCTTCATGACCCAACTGGGAGTGCTCCGAGCTATGTCATTGGTGCCCACATGGATAAGGAGCATGGGATAGTGGTCAGTGGGCTGGAGGAGCTTAGGGATCTTCTCTGAAATGTCTCAGATACGGGATCCTGGGAAGCAGCAAACTTCCTGGGCTAAGGGGTCAGGGCAGCAGATTGCCCACTCAGTCCCCCTCAGGATGGACTCTTCCACGGCAAAAACTTTGCATTTTGTCTTGGAGAGAGTAGGGGTGGTAGCTACAGTAGAGCCTGTGTTGCCTGTGGGAGCTGGCAACTTAGCAGGCTCTGTTGGGGCTGCAAGAGGTTCGTACTTGTTGCAAAGCTCCAGTGGTGGGGGGACCTTGGTGCAGTGGGCCTTGAGGCCCTTGACCACCTTGGTCCAACCCCTTGGCTGGACAGTAAGGGAGGTCCTTGAGTCCTCCCTCTACCCTCCGTCTCCCGGGGGGAAAGGGCCTGGCAGTAGGAGTCGATCTCCTGCTCACAGTCCCTGATGGCACACAGTTTCTGGACTGCGGCCTAAAGCTCCTCCAGCTGGCGCACCAGAGACCCCAAAAGGCAGCAGACCTCACAAAGAGAGGTGGCCATGCTCCCAGACCCCAGAGCTTGAAAAAGTGTCATGCAGCCCCTGCAGCCAAGAGCCAGAGGCTCCATCTGCATGGAGCCTGGAACCATGGGCTCCATCTGAGTGGAGGCCTCTGAAGCGCCAGAGTGGGGGGCCACAGACCCCGAGGGGACCCAAGGGGTGCAGTGTGTGCCCATCTGCAGCATGCTGCTAGTAGGCCAGCTGCGGCTGGGACTGACTACCCTAGGGGGCTCACAGGCAGGGCCTCTGGCCCTCCTGCACAAACTCCATGCTAACTTGTGTGCCAGGCTCAGAAGCATGCCTTTTTGCATGGCCTGTTCATGAGGCTCCAGTTGCGCAGCTCCTTGGGGGGGCTGGGTGAAGTAGGAGCGGGGGGGGTTGGCATGTCCTTCCCCAGCTCCACTCAGCTGGCTCCCAGCTGCCTAAGTTGGCTAAGTCCCACCCACCATGGGCCCCTGCTTACCTGCGGGCAGGCTGAGCTCATCATGGGTCCTGCAGGCTCTTCTGGGGGTCCCTGGGTTCATGGAGGCACAGCAGGCTTACACCTGCGCATCTCACACCAGAGCCAGAACCAGAACCAGAATGAGGCTTCTGCCATTGCTGGGCCCTTTTTAAACTGTACACATGCACAGAAGGACCAGCTGGTGCCTCGCTGCTTTCGGGGGACTAAGGGGGCTAAGGGGGGGGTCCCTCCCCCCCACTGAGGGAAGGAAAAGGTGAATACTCCCCCCCACAACCTGACTCGCATGCTGGCAGCCCGGTCATGTGGCTCCCTGAGGGGCTGCACCAACTAGGAGCTGGGGGGAGTGTGTCCCTCCCCGCCTCCACTCAGCCGGCTCCCAGCTTGCTAAGTTGGCTAAGTCCCACCTAACACAGGCCCCTGCTTACCTGTGGGCAGGCTGGGCTCATTGGGGGTCCTGGGGGCTCTTCTGGGGGTCCCTGGGCTCATGGGGGCACAGCGAGCTTACACCCATGCATCTCGCACTGGAGTCGGGACCAGAATCCTCATGCTAGCACGCCGGGCCCAGAAACATGCCTGTTTGCATGGCCTGTTTGTGAGGCTCCAGTCGTGTGAAATTAAATAAAAGAATATTTTAAAAGTTTCAATTCAAGGGAGCTCTCCTGCGTTCCTTGCATGCTTCACATTTTCAGTAATTCCAATGGGAAGTTTCAGGTTTTTTGAGGACTGTAAAATAACACCCTCAATTGACGATGAAGCGTTCTACATATGCAGTTAGTGCAACACAATAAATTCTGGTGCAGTTCATGCCAGAATTTATTGCTCCTGGACACCAGGTTTACATGTGTTCCTGGAACTGCAGCACATTGATCCAGGTCAGAGCAGCCCAAGTGAGCAGGGGACCCAGGTGAGTCAGCCTGCCAGCCCAGGGTTGCTCCAACCCAGCTCAATGTGGTGCAGAAGTGCTGGCTGGGGCACAAGGGTGCTCCAGTATGGGGCTAGCTGGCAGGCAGCCTCTGTACTGAAGCACCCTCATGCCTCAGCCAGCCCTGTCATTATCTTTACGTGCGTTCCTGCACACTTAATGCCTCCATAGGATAGTACTTGTGTTTACAAGTACTACCCTACAGCGGTGTTTATTAGTGTGCTAAGTCTGCACATGTAGATGCAGAGACTTTATTGCAGAGCTAATTAAGCAACTTTGCAGTAAACATCTCATGTAGATGCGCTCACAGTAACCTAACTTCTTCTGCTACAAATCAAGCTAGTTAAAGCTTTGTCCACGATTGCATGTAAGCTCTTTGGGGCACATATGATCATTTATGAGTCTGCACAATGAAGGCCAATCTAGATGTGGCCTTTAGGGCTCTGCTACACAATCACATTAAATCCAGAGAGAAACAAACCACAGAGATGTTACCTGTTTTCAACTGCTAACTTTGTTTTCAAGCACTAACTTTGGCTCTTTTTATAGCTGCATGCTCATTTTAATGGTATGATAATTACTTTGCACATGTAGCTTGTCTAAACTTATTGTGGGATTAACCAGTTAATTGCATGATGATTACTTTGCACAAATGGCCCCTCTAAATTTATTGTGTAGTTGACCAGTAAATTGCGCAATATGTAATGTCTAGCAGGGGCTTTAAATTCCACATATATACAATACAACACTATATTGCACAAGCAAAGAATAATAAGGAATAGATGCATCATGATGATGATCATACATAAGTCCCAGGGTGAGTGGTGAATTATATATTCAGGTGTAATGCTGTAAATTCAAATGATCAACAGACTGAATAATGAAGACTAGTCCCACTATGGACAACTCATGAATGAAAAACAGAGGTGACATTTCAGGTATTATATATAAACTCCTCCAGGAAAACCTGAGGAATCTATAAATATAAACCCCAAATTTCAGACCCCAGAACTCAAAGGATCCACTTTCATACTGCTAGCACCTGGGTTTACAAGCTCTGCTGACATGGTGCTAATGAAAGGTATACATGACGTTTAAACACCAAACTCCAGTTTGAAGTTTAAAAATACTGAAAATATTTCTTTCAGTTCAAAATTCAGGATGAACTACTAATAATGAAGCCTTCCTTTACGTTCTGTGTGTTTATAAAAGACAAAGGAAGAGACAGGATTTACACATCCCTTTGAGCCTAGCAAAATGGAAGTTTGGAAAACATGTAGGTAAAGCTAACAGCCCCACCTCAGTGGGATGTAGGGAATGATCAAAAGTAATTTAAATTGTTTGATGGAAAAATCTGGCTAGTTTATGAATATTTTAAATCACATCTTCAATATTTTATTCACATTTTTATTAGGGAGAAAAAACTAGAAACCACTATTTTATAGGTTGCCTAACATTTTTTATAGGTTGCCTGATAATTATTCTGATCATTTTTAAAGCTCTCTGGTATCCCGTTGTTTGTATCATGAAATGAAGTTTAGCAGGGGAAGAGTCCTGGGGGCAGGGAAGTGACTTTTTCTTTTCCGTAAAAATTACCATATTTCATGGTGTGTGGGTTGACACAATATCTAAGTCGACCCCATTTTTCTGATCCAAAAAGTTCAGAATGTCATAGATCTGGTGTATGAGACTGTGGCAAGGTGGAGCTCTCTTGGGCTAGCTGCAGCTAGCTCCCCACCTGCCTCTGGGCACGCCACCTGCCTGTCTCTCCCGCCACGCCTTGTTGTTACTTAAATAAAGTTGTTAAATAAAGCAGGAGGCTATCCATTATTGCACCCTGATATTAGGGGGGTGTCCATGGCTCCGTACCATCCCTACACCATGGCCCAAGCCTCACAGATGGCATCTCAGGCAGTTAGTTGGACCCTTGCCTTCACCCTATTAGCTGTGGCCCCCAACCATGGGGACCTTTGGCTTCCGTAAGCCCTAGCCCCATCTCAGACCCAGTCAGGAACCTGAGCTCCCTTACTCATTGTGGGTGTCCCTCGCAGTGGGCCCCTGGCCCTTTTGACCCTCAGGTCTTGGCCCCAGCATTGACCAGTCAAGTCCCTTAGCGGGGTCTTCACCTCCTGCTTGCATTTTCTGGAGCGAGGTTCCCCATTCCCAGCTCAGGTTCTCTGGGGAGCATGCCTGGCCCTGCGGGGTCTCTCCCCAACTGGCTCAGGCACTTCCTGAAGCTTACCTGGACTCTACGCCTCCCATGGTGTAATTTCCCTTGCACACATCACAACTGGTGTTCCAGGGCCTTACAGGGACTCTCACTCCCCCCCAGAGCAGTAGGTTATCATGCTTGGCAGCTGGTGTTACCTTCTACCCACCCAACCATGAGGGCTGGGGTTAAGATGCCCCTACTCACCTTTCACTGGAGTGGTAACTGGCCTGGCATTTCCTGGGGGCTCCCATACCACTGATAGCCCCCCCAGGCCACCCCTTCCCAGCAGGGTGCAGTTTTAAGTCATGCCCAGGACCAGGAGCCTCCAAACCATCCCCTACAGCTCATCCCTTACCTCCAGGATGATACCTGCAGCCTTGCAGCCAGACAACATTGCTGCCTCCCCTGCCAGCAGGGAACTGATGAGGTTATAAAGGCAGCCAGGGATTTAAAATGGCTACCACAATCGGGCACCTGCTGGCAGCTTGGCTCAGGCCCTTAAAGTGGCAGGCACCTACAGTGCCCTGCCACAGAATCAACCTGACTTTTTGGATCAGAAATATGGGGTTAACTTATACCAGCCCCTGCGTGTCCTCAGTGTGGGCTGGGGCACCCAATGGGTGGACGCAGGCTGCAGCACTGCTTGCAGGGGGCGGGGCCAGGCTCAGTGACCTGTGAGCAGTGTTGCCTTGGCTGTGCCAGCTGAATGTTGAGCCCAGTTCTGCTTGCAGAGGACAGCAATACTGTGTATAAGTCAAGGTTGAATTTTAAGAGTTAAAAATTGGGCCTCAAAGCTCAACTTATACACTTTGAATATAGTAGTTCAGATTTTGGTAAATGAAGAGCTGTTAAAAATTTCCGTTTCCTGTCTGTCTTGTTCTTGACTAGCTGTCAAAAACTCTTAGTACTAACATAAGATATGCCATACTGGGTTAGGCCACAGGTCTGTGGACTCATTTGAGGAGAAGCGGCCTTTGGCAACTATACTCTGCTCCATATCCCCACTTGGAACACTCAGTCTTAACCTTTGACCCACACTCATGCCTGTGTTCTCTCTTTTGCTGTCCTCCAGAATCAGTTGTTGTACTTCTAGTGACCTCCCTGATTGAGGGAGGCTTATAGGCCTGGGCCCACCACCCTTCACACAACAAGTAGGCCTACTTCTCACAGGATTGGATGCCAAGGGAGAGTTTGTTAACAGGGATTACCTAGACTCATCTGTCCCCTGCCCCTCCCCCATTGCAGTTTTTAGCATTCCTAGGCCTAAAAAGTCATAATTAGCAGATGAGCCACATAATTTCATAGAATCATAGAAGTAGGGTCGGAAGGGACCTTATAGATCTTCAAGTCCAACCCCGTGCCAGGGCAGGAGTAAAAACTGGGCTCAAATGATCCCAGCTAGGTAGGCATCAAGCCTCCTCTTAAAGACCCCCAGGGTAGGAGCCAGGACCACTTCCCTTGGAAGTTGGTTCCAGATCCTAGCTGCCCTAACTGTGAAGTTTAAATGAAGTTTAAATGAAGATTTAAATGTGTCCACAGATCTGTGATGTGATACAATGTGCATTTCTACACAAGACACTTTACTGCAAATGAAACTAATCTAACGTGCAGTAAAGTGTCACCATCTACACATGCATGGGACTTACTGTGCAGTAAATTAGACTAATGCACAGTTTGCTAGTACCAAAAAATACAGGTACTAGACTAATGGCGCATTAGCTACTGCTCGGTAGCACATGTGTAGACACTGACATCAGACACAAAACTGCACCTGGTCAGCCACATGAGCAGGGGCCTAGCCTCCTGCTTGTGGCAGAGCCAAGTGGTAGGGATGACTCTGTGCCAGTTGCTGTCTGACCTTGGGCATCAGGTCCCACAAATGTGGCCAAGTGCTGGCCACACCTGGGACAGCAACAATTTGAGCCAGGGTGGAGCTGGCAGGAGGAAAGGGCAGGCAGTCTGTCGCAGGGCACTTAAGCGCCCTGCGCCTAAAATGGAAGCGACCCATGAGAGACCCCTAGTGGTGAGAAGGGGGAGGCTCAGCTGCCAGTCACCAGGGCAGCACAGGTGTGGGTTGCCGAGACAACCAGTTTGGTCAGCTGACCGGAAGGGGGCAGGGCCTGGCCTATATAAACAAGCCAGGTTGAGGCCAGAGGTCAGTTCCCCTCTGGCAGTTGAGGAAGGTGGAGCTCTGTTGGAGCAAGCAGGGCAAGCAAAGGAGCCTGATGGCCTGATGGCCTGAGCAGTTTCTGCATGACAATACTGGGTGGAGGAAACCCTGGTAGGGAGATGAATGATGGATAGCCAGTCGGCTTGGAATTTATGTTGCAGCTCAGGAGTGGGAGTTTTTTGTTTTGTTGTTGTATAAAACCGGAGGACCGGGTGAGGCTGTAGGGGTTGGAGGAAGCCTCATAGGGGCTCCACGGTAGCGTGGAGACCCAGTGCCGGACAGGGCGCTGTGTTTTGGGGTGTATCAACCCTGGCCCCAGTGTGGGCAGTATCGTGAGTGGAAAGCCCCAGTGTGGGCGCAGGCGAGAACCCCAGTGGGGCACAAGACCCGAGAAGGGGGTCTGGAGGCCAGGCACGGCTACGGCCACCTGAGCCTCGATTTGTGGAATCACGAGGCGAGGCCCTAGGGTGGGCGGGAATCGCGAGGTGAGGCCCCAGGGTGGGCGGGGAGAAGAGAATTGACTAGACAACGTCCAATACATCTGCGAGGCTTGGGGCCTGGTATCAGGGGTGGTAGGAGCCACGCATAGCCCCTAAGGCTGGAGTGCACCAGGCAACTAGACAGAGCATTGGCCAAGATACATCAGGGCACCGTGTCAAAGGAGATAGAAAAGGCAGCCTCCCCTAAACACTTAAGACATCAAAGACGTGGCGGGCGAGATTGGTGAGGGTGCGTGGTGACACCAACTTGACACGATAGGGGGCGCTAGGGGAGTTCACGGCACCCCTAGGTCGCATCCTGCCACACAGTCCCAGGCTCTGGTTGGTGGTGTTGGGAGGCAGAGGGGCTGGCTGGGGCACAAGGGTACTAAAAGTGTGGAGCTGTGTGGCTAGGCAGCAGGCAGGAGTTTGGCCCCCTGCTGGTTGGGCTGTCTGGGTGCAATTTATGCCTGCAGTCAGCACCTACATGTGCATTTAATCGCAGTTAATTACCCAGCTGTAAGATAGTACTGTGCCCTACAGTAGTATCTTATAGCAGTGTTAATTAGTTTACTGAGACTTAATAGCATTGCTTATGTAGACAGTGATGCTTTACTCCACAGCTAATTAATCTATTTTGCAGTTAAATGCATGTGTAGATGCACCCACTGTCTCTCAGAAAAGTTCTGCTAATTCTGTAGCTTGGTCGCTCTCTCTCTCTCTCTCTCTGTTAAATGGAGCTATTCATGCACGTGTAACCTATCGTTTCCTTCCCAGGGCTGGACAGAGCATTCCAGTAGTAGTTGCAACCAGGAAAAATAAAGAGGCCATATAACCTACCTCCTTCAACTCAATATTTTTCTGCTTATATATCCAAAGATCACATTAGCCCTTGTCATATTGGGAGCTTATGTTCAGGCCATTAACCACAGTGACACCATCAAGTCTTCTTTCAGGTCACGACTTGTCAGGATAGAGTCTCCTTCCTGTAAATAAGATCTTTCTTCTTTCTTAGGCTTTTTACAATTATATTAAACATATAATATGTCCTTGTATTCAGTTTACCAAGCAAGCCATAATGCTCTCTAGTAGTGAGCCATCTTCATTATGTACCACTATCCCAATCTTTGTGTCATTTTCAAACTTGGTCAGTAATGATTTTGTTCTCTTCCATGTCATTGATAAAAATAGCACAGTACAAAGATATGATAACTGTGGGATCCTACTAGAAATACACCTTCAGGATGAGGACTCTTCACTTTCAATTATGGGTTGAGACCTAAAAGTTGACCCTGTTGGGTTTTTATCTGTCTAGTTTTAAGTCAAAAGATCATGTTGTACCAAGTGAAATGATTGTAGAGGCCTCAGTAATTACAGCTACTGTCACTTTTTTCATCCATACTTATCTTTTTGCCAAAAAAGATACCAAATTAGTTTGACATGATCTATTTTCCATTAACCCATGTTGATTGGCATTTGTTATTTAATGCCTTCAATTCTTTATTAATCAAGTCTTCTATCAGCTGTTCCATTATTTTGTCTAGGATTTATGTAAGCCTAATAGGCCTATAATTTGCTGGATCATCATCATCATCATATGAGTTGGTCATACTGTTGTCTCATGTCTGTTCCCCTACATTGTGTTTCCTCTCTTCAATGAAAATAGATGCATTAGCTAAGAGATCACCTACTGGAAACCAGAATTGCTTCCAAACAACCTTATAAAACTGTCCGTAAAGTGGTGTTCCAATGATCTTGAAAGTATCAAGTTAGCTACAAGTTTTCTCAAGTCCAAGGGAAGCGCTGAGCAGTTGATGAGAATTTCTGAGGAACTTTGATCAATCTTATGATTGACAAAGATTCCATTGATTTTTTTTTTCTAGCTCCGTAAACAGCTAGAAAAAAGGTACTTTCTCAAGCTTTTTCTTACAGCATGTGACTAATTTAATCAAGTTCCAGGCTTGCCTCATCTGATTAATCAAAACAGGGCATGTTCCTACATCTGAACTCAGAGCCTCACTGTACATAATGCTATGCTTAAATCATCCAGTTCCAATGTTTATCCTCCTATTGAAAACCTCCAATGAAGGAGATTTCATAACAACCCTAGGCAGGCTATTCTTTTTCCTCACTGTTCTACCAGTAGGGAACCTGTATATCTTTATGATTAAAGGATTTTTGATAATTAAAATGGCAACTGCTTAAACAGAAAAGCCCTCTATAGAATGTTCTCCTCTACATAGGTAAGAAGAGAATGAGCACAGTTTCTTACTGCCTAGAATGATTAATTTGTTTGGGGTTTTTTATTTCTTTTTCCCCAGTCTTAGTGACAGACAGGAGAAAACCCACTTGATAGAGTATTTCTTGTCACTGCACATTGAATTGTAACATCATATTTTGAAAACAGCAGAGAGTAATGTATTACTAGGCAATCTAATATCAAATGATGAGCAAACAATTTGTGAGCAAATTAAAGTCCCGCTGAATCCAAATTACTGTTCAAGCTGAACAAGCTATGAAAATATAATTGTACTTTGGAAGTTCAACAGGGCTCCCTGAACAAATCTAACCTTTTATTTCACAAACCCTCTATTAGTTAATATTCCTGATTTTACTTTCACTTTCCAAAAAAATATTTAATGTTCTATAATGTTACAAATGCATGATCGAGATTTTTTGTTATAGATTTTTTTTAAACAACAGTCCAATACATTAGACAATATCAGATCACCATTGCTGAGCACTTTTTATATAAAAAAACCCTGGTTATCTGAATGGCTTATGTAGCAAGGCACTGAGGTGTGCCTTCTCCTTTAAGGGCACAAGCAGCCTGTAAGACTGCTTACAGGTGGCAGCAGGGAGCTAATGAAGGACTCAGCTGACCAGAAGAGGGCTCAGGCTGGAGCTATGTAAGCACAGAGCCTGTACTGGTAAGTGGAGCTACTACACGAGATGTGTTACTGAGCATTAGCCTAATTTATTGTGCAGTACAAGTGAGTGTCTACATGTGCGCTCCCTTACTGCCCAGTAAAAATGGCTAATCATGCCTAAATCTGCTACCTGCAAATTTAAGCTGAGTTAGTTAATGCACAGTAGTGCACATGTATATGCAACCCAGCACTAAGTTTGCTGCCAGGTCTGTCCTGCCATTAGGGAGCCAGCCTGAGCCCAGCCCTAGGGCTCCTGGCTGGGAGCCTCTCCTCACCCAGGGCTGCGCTGCATCTGTGGCAGCCCCTAGCTGCAAGCTATAAGAGCCTCCAGCCAATTTGTGCCCTAGGGTATACACCACAGCAGCCTGAAGGAACTGTAGGCCCTGTGTGCCCCCTTGGACAGCCTGCAGTATAGCTATACGTGTCTCCCTGCAACACAGTGCAGCAGCTGAGGCTGTGGCTGCTGCCTAGGGAGACTGGGGCTGTTGGCTACTCACCCTTCAGCTGCTGGCAGGTGAGCGTGCAGCTGGTGGCTGGGAAGAGTGTGGCTGCTGGCTGCAGTTTGCAGCTTGCTGAACCAGTTGTTAGGCCTGCCAGCCCCCCCTGCTGCACACCCCCAGAAGCCTGGCCTGTAACTGCAGGTGCTGCAGGGTATAACCTCAGCTGCATTGCTCCCAGTCCCTTGCCGTGACCCTGTGCTGGGCGCTGCTGCCAGCTACCCATGGCTGGCAACACAGGGATAGCCATGCAGGGCTCAGAGAGCTAGTGCAGGATGCAGCAGCATGTCATCCGCATCCTCCCCATCAAGACCCAGTCTCACCCACATGTGCACACACGTGCCATCCACCCAGGGCCCTAACTGCAGCCTTGAGGAGATTGGTGACTTTCTGGTGCTGTAGGGCGCTCAGTGCCTGCTCTGCCAAACCCAGCTCCCCAGATGCTCTATCCAGTAGCAACTCAGGGAGCCCTGGCCAACAGTTGCCTCAGCAGCTGTGTAACCCCAGACCCCACCATGAGGAATGGCCAGCCATGTTAACATCAGCCATCAGCAGTGCCAAGGGCCAGGTGCTGACCCACTGCACTTCATGGGCCATGGACACAGCATGCAGCCAGACACTGTCACCAACAGGGAGGCCTGTGAAGAGCCACCAGTCTCACCAGGCCCAGACACATGGTAAGCTCTACATTGGATGGAGGACCCTACCCCCCAGCCCCTGCCCCTG
>NW_017729027.1:11308602-11308858 GCF_001723915.1 Gavialis gangeticus
GGAGACATAGTTCAAAACTTTATTGAGCAGCCCATGCCCCCACAGCTAGGCAACCATGGGCATCTTGTACCCCGAGGAAGATATCAATGTCGGTGGCAATGTCCTCCTTGGCAGCAGGGGGCAGGGATGTGTAGCCATAGTGGAGGGAGAAAAATATTTGGTGGTGGGGACTGAGTGTGTGCACACATGTGCACATGCACACTCCCTTCCCCCAGTGGGATAGTCTGTGGGGGGGGAAGGGGCGGGGGGAAGGAAA
>NW_017729027.1:11308986-11311283 GCF_001723915.1 Gavialis gangeticus
TGGCCTCAATCTGGGGAAGACTGCACAGTGCTGGAGGGGAAGCATGGGAGAGAGTCTGTGGTGTGGAGGAGACTGTGCGTGGGGTAGGGGGAGTGAGGAGGAGATGCTGAGGATGCCTGGCCAGGGCTGAAGCCACTCAAGGAGAGCAGGCTGCAAAAGGGCCATGTGGGGGGAGAGGGAATGGGCCTGGGACCAGGTAGGGATTGGGAGAGAGTGGAGCCAAGTCAGGCCCAGGATTGGGTTTGGGGCTGGGGCCCACTGCACCCATGCATCCACTCCTTCCCCATCACCTGAGGTCATTACTAGCTCTGTCCCAGTCCCGGCTGCTTCCCCACTCCAGCCCCAGCCCTGCACCACCAGGCCGGAGGGGATGGAGCCCCCGGGACCCCTGCACCTTCCCCACCAAATACATTTCTCCCTCCACCTATGGTTACACATCCCTGTCCCCTGCTGCCAAGAAGGACATTGCAGCCAACATTGATATCATGCTTGGGGTGCAAGATGCCTGTGGTTGCCTAGCTGTGGGGGGCACAGGCTGCCCTGTGCAGTTCCAGGGGCACAACCCCCCCATGCCTCCTGGGGTGCGGGTGGCAGCAGGAGCCATGCCCCCTGGATGAGCCATTCATGTCTCAGTCCTGTGCCTTGTCCCAGATGTGCAGCACCTGCCCTTCCCCTAGCTCCTGCCCCAGCCCCACTCCCTCCCCACCCTTGCTGCACCAGAAGCTCATGGCCAGGCTGCCTTGCAGCCCTACCACTGTCCCATGTTTGGGGGGAATGACCCATTAGCCCCCCCTTCCACTTCCTATGTGTGTAGTGCTGTCACAGGTAGCCCTCCATGTGGCAGCAGAGGTTGTGGGGCAGCCCAGGCTTGCCCTCTGTGCCATCATAGCTCAGGGTCCCAAACCAGGTATGCAGATGGGCCTGGGGCACCAGGAGGATCAGCAGTAGCAGGGTGTAATGGCTTGGGCACCCTTCAGCCTGCACAAACAGCTCATTGTGCACCACCTGGGGCACACACAACAGGGGCATGCTTGGGGCTGGCTCCATGGTGCCTCCCCAGAAGAAAAGGTGGGGGCACAACCAACTCCTCGTCCCAGTTGTCCAGGAGCGCTGAGCACCCCAAGCCCAAGTGTCATGGACTAGATGGCAGCGCAGCAGAGTGGTTGACTTTCAGGAGAAGAAGTTGGGAAGTGAGGTCTGGAGCTGCAGCAGCAGGTGCTCCCAGAAGCCTGGCCTGTCCCACTCTAGGAAGGGGATGCAGGCTGCCTGCAGCCAGCAACCAGTGGGAGTGAGCAGTCCCTGGGCACCCATGTATGGCCAACCCATGATCTGTGGCCGGACACCACACAGCCCCTGGTGCAGAGCATCTTATCTCTGAAATGTTGCAAACTGCCATAAAAAGCTACTGTCTCTTGCCTCCACAGGGGCAGCATCTGGACTTGGGGAAAAGATCACAGGCCCCAGCAGGGATGCCAGATCAGGGCCACCACCATCCAGCACTGGAACACTCTGCATGCGCTCGCTGCACCAGTAGTGCATGCAGGACCAGGCCCTCCTGCTTCAGTGACTGGTGGTGGTAGCCAAGGAACAGGAGGAGTGGGCTCAGGTCTGGTGGGAGAAGGACCTGGCCCACCAGGAGGGGTGGAAGATATTGCCGGGGAGACCACCCAGGAGGAGACGTATGACTGGGCAGAGTGGGACTACCAGGCCAAGCCCCTGGCCCTGGAGAGGGAGTGCCTGAAGATCATGCAGGAGCAGAATGTCATCCAGGCCGGGGCAGTGTAGGCCATGGAAGATGACCACTTGTCCCTGGACACCTGGGCCTGGCAATCATGTGCATGCCTCCCATTGCCTGGCCCCCATTCCTAGCCCTGCAAGGCCCCTGGCACTTCCTTGCTGCCCCACAGCAGACCCCTGCCTGGGCCTGGAAGAAGGTCCTCTGATGCCTCCCACCCATAGGGAGCTCCTGGCCTGGCCCCCACTCCAGAACACCATCACCCAAATGGGCCCAGGCCTGCTGCTTGCCCTGGCTCCAAGCAAGCATGGAGCCTGAATTGCCTGGAGCAGCACCACAACAGGACACTGGCTTTGCTGGCCCTGGACTCAGGCAGCTGGAGGGGGAGCCACATGCCCCAGAGTAGCACTGGTTGCCATCACCCCTGGGCAAGCCCCCTGCCTGTTGCACTCACCACAGCTCCTGGATCCACTGGGGAACAGCCCGAGGCCAGGGTCCTGGCCGCCTTTCCCTGGGCTCTGACCTCACAACCCCTACCCCAGGGCCCTCTGCTCTGAGACAC
>NW_017729027.1:11316283-11349284 GCF_001723915.1 Gavialis gangeticus
GATCCACTGGGGCACCGCCCGAGGCCAGGGTCCTGGCCGCCTTTCCCTGGGCTCTGACCTCACAACCCCTACCCCAGGGCCCTCTGCTCTGAGACACAACCACGTGGATTCTTGTACATCAGGGAAGATGGGTTTTTTTGTTGATGGGTGGGGAGGTGGTGAAGGGGCTCTGTTTGATGGGGAGGGAGGAGGAAGGGGTTCTGTTGGTTGAGAGGGGGGGAGAGTGGGGCTCCATGTGTTGGGAAGGGAGGGGTGAGGGGGCTCTGTGTGTTGAGGGGGGAGAGGGGAGGAATGAAGTGTGTGTTGTGAGGTGAATAATGATTTTTTTGTTTGAACACGTGCCTGGCATGAGAGTGGTGGTGGGGGTAGGGGGTCTGTGGGCAGCAGGGCAGGTGAGCTACAATGGGAGTGCTTCATGACGTGGTCAGCTGCTGCTTCATGATGTGTCTCTGCTGCTGCTTCATGATGTGTCTCTGCTGCTGCTGTCATAGCTCATGCTTCCACCACCAGGTAACCTCTGCTCGGCACACCTCTTCTGCCCAGGTCTCCTGGAACAACTCTTCCCCAGGTCTCACAAGCTGCGATGATGACCCTGGGGAGATTGTTGTTGGCCACTTAGAGGCAGGCAGTGAGGGAGCATCAGCAGCCTTTGAGGAGGTCAAAGGCATGCTCAATGAGGGTGTGGGTCCATCCCAGGCACCGACTGAAGTGGACCTGGCAGGGGACCAGGTGCCCAGTGTAGGGTCTTATCAGGGTACCCAATGAGCAGGGGTGGGATGATGATGGTGCTCAGCTGCAGGTCCTCCACAGCTGGCACAAAGCACCTGCTCTCCACTAGCATGGCCAGTCCAGAATTCCTGAACACATGGGTATTGTGTGTGCTGCCTGCCCAGCCAGTGCCGACATTTGTGAAGGTCCCCTGGTGGTCCTCGACCACCTGCAGGACCATGGATTGGAACCCCCTATGGCTATAATAGGGTCAGTCTCTATGGGGTGGGCAGGTCACCAGTATGTGGATACCATCCAGGACCCCAATACACTGGGGGAACCCCAGTAAATAGAACCCTGTCCCCCCAAGAAATACCAGACCAGTTACCTCCCTGGTGAAAGGCAGGTAGAGGTGCCGTAACCAGTTGGTAAGTGATTGTAAGAGCGGGAGGGTCAGGCACACCTATAGAGAGGCACCTAAGCCCAGGAGGGGTGTAAGACTCTAGAGGCCCCAGAGAGGGTAGTGTTGATGTGGAGGCCTGTACAGGGTAGGGTGCAAAGAGGCACTCAAAGGACTGTGCATGTGTGGTGCAGAGTAGGGTTACTAAGGGAGGCCTGAAGGCTGCGTTGGAGGTGTACTGAGTAGGGCTGCAAGTGCGGCTTGCAGGGCAGTACATGGACAAACCCCCATGAATGAGAACAGGAACAAGTTGCTCAGTGAAGGGTTGGGGACAAAAGCAGCCCAGTGTTCAGCATAAGGAAATGCCTTGTAGAGTAGGGAAGTATGAGTGAACTGAAGAAGTACCAGAGTGAAAGTAGTAACGCCTGATGGCCCCAAATGGGTCACTCAAGGGAGCAGAGCAGTTGAGAGTGGCCCACTGAGGGGCGAAGTGCAAGAGGGCCCTGTGAGAGAGGGGCAGAGTGAGTGTGAGTGTGTTAGAGGACAACAGTGGATTGAATCTGACCTATCCTGAAGCTGGGGATCAATAATAATCTGGATGCCATCTGCAAGGCATGGGCCACAGTGTAGGGTAGGTTTAGAGCCATGGATAGTGCCCCCTGCCATTGGGACAGTGAATGGACAGCCTCCCAGTTCATGTATCAGAGAACATCAAGTTGTGGAAGGAGAGATGGAGCAGACTGCCCTAACAGGTGAGTGGGCTGACGTAAGTCCCAGCCTCAGAGTGCCCCCTGTTTTAGGGTGCTTGTGGGACCGGGGGTCTGAGAGCTCAAAGAGAGACTATGTAGAAGACCAGGGAGTCCAAAGGCCCAAAGGGGCCAAGTATACAAATAATTAATCTTGAAGAGAGAGAATACCTGTGAGGCTTGGGACATGATGTAGGGGAGGAAACGGAGCCACGCATTGAGCCCTTGAGGCTATGAGTTTCCGGGAGGGGCAGAGGGACATGTAGTCCTCTGAAGCTACAGGTGCCCTGCAGGGACGCAGGCCAGCTGAAAGGGACTATTGAGCTTAAGGGTAAAATTAAGGGTGGCTGAGGGTCCAGGAGGGACCCAAGAGTACTGCAAGTGAACAAAGTCTCACTTTAAGGTCTGGGGGCAGCCTCCCTTATTTTACTTCTAGTAAGAACAAGGCATGGCAGGAGATCAATTAAGGGAGGGGCTGTAATAGAGACTAAGCCAGGCAGGGGTCACATGGCCATTAGGAGGCTTCATGGCCATGCCTGGGGCATGAATCTGCCACAGCTTAAGTGACATCAAATGCATTCAGCTGATTGTGAATCCACAGGAAGGGAAGAGATGCTGGCAGTCCATTAGGTTGACAGTTCAAACAATGGAGTTCTACTGCGTAATTCAGGGGAGTCAATATGACCCACAGGCTGCATGTGATTTGCATAGCCCTGTTATCCAGCTCCCAGTGCTGCCCCTGTGTCTGAATTGACACAGACTGGCCCCAACGGGCAGGCCCTGGGATACAGGACACGTGTGGCACCTGCTCTGACCACTCTAGGAATTGCACTGCATATGGTGCCCACCCCAAGACACTCCAGGACATACCCTGCACACAGTACCTGCTCCAGCTTGTCTGTGACCAGTGCTGCATGTAGCGTCCACAGGTACTGCATCCAGCACGAGTCCAGAACCACTGGAGCAGCCACTGCATGAGGCACTGCATTTTAAGCCCCAGTTAAGCAATCTGATCTGCATGGGCAGAATTTACACTCACTAAGGGAATCACTGAAATCCACATTTTATTTAGGTGTCCATTGACGCAGCTCAGATTAACTAAAGGTTTTCTTCCACATGATTATCTTGGATGTGACCAGGAGAAGTCATTCTGTCTGAGAGTACTGCAGTCAGCTTGGAAATTTTGATAGTATTGTATCTGTTTATTTCAAAAATAATTATTTATAAATAAAAGGAGAGAACATGTTCTGCTTACAAAAGTCCTGAGAACACAGTGAAGCACATCTCTAATTTTAATGTGAACAACAATGCTTTGCACATCAATAACCGAGTTATTTTTCCTTCAGTGTAAAATTAAATGTGTTAGGGCAATAGGGAACAACCTTTTTGGCATGTGTGCCCCAGATTAGCCCCTCACACTCCCTGAATGCCTGATCCCTTTCCCCTGTTCAATCTGCTACTCTGCTTTCTGTTCCCTGCCCTATCTGCCCCTATGCTTACCTTTCCCCTCCCCAGTCTGCTGCATGCCATACACAGAGGCTGCCCAGGTTGTGGGTTGGCCAACTCTGTGCTAAGGGGTGCTCAGTACAAAAATATGTAGCATTGCAATAACTGTTACTTGGTAGTAGACTAAATTTCTTGTTTCAGTGAAAATAGCCAAGAGCTAGAAATGTATCCAAGAGAACTCTTTCTGTCTGTATCTCTCCACTTCAGTGAGGGTATTCAAATGTGAATCCTTAGTCTAAGGATTCACTTTTGTACCTTGATTTCACACTATAAAATTTAATATGGGGAATTCTTTTTTTTTCCCCATATAGTACATCTACTTACGCACTGGAAGTAGATCACATTGGACCATGGAGTTAACAGAGACAGACTGAATCCCACATCAACTTACAGAGATCAAGTGGCCCTTCAGCCACCTCATGAGGATACCAAATGCCCAAAGCCAACTATTACATGTTCCATAAATGTCCCCATTCTACAATCAATCTCTTTCATAAATTTATCAAGCTAAGCACATGAAGCTCTTTTAATCTCCTCTCATGAAACAGAATCTGTATTCCTCTACATCCTAGTGCATCCAATTCTCTGCATCTGTTCTACACAGAGGATACATATACACATTCAATTAATGTGAAGAAATACTCCAGCACAAATTGGGTAATTCCCTTTTGGTAGATTAATTCCCGTTGCTCATACTATTTTGATATGCACCACCAGCATTATTAAAAACTAAGGCAAAGATTCATTTAGTTTTGAGTAATATCAAGTTATTTCATCTTGACCCAATCCTCATTGGATAGGAACTCCACTTCTTCTTTTCTTGTTTTCTTTTGGCAATTCTAACTCTGTCCCTATAATTACTGTTCTCCATGATTTAGCTTAATTTACTGATCAGTGCTTTTTTTATTCCTTTTAGGCTCTCTGCTTCCTCTCAACATCCTTTTCTGAGGCAGTCATTCATCAACTTAGGTCAGCAGACTTTTCCTACCAGTTTCTTCCTCTATTTGCGATGCAAATTCCAAATAGATTCTCAACCTTTGACTTAAACAGCTTCCAGGCCTTCTCTGTATTCATATCTTTTTAAGCTCTTCAGTTCAGTTAATTTACTAATTAGTTTCTGTAACTTCTCAGTCTTCTCCTTTGAACTAAAAAGTCTTCATTACAGACTGTTTTTGTTTATCCTTCCATTTAACTTAAACTGAATCAACTCATAATCACCAACATCAATATTATATTCTATTACTAGCTCTTTTATAAAGTCCTCATTAATTACCAAACCCACATCTAAAATAGGATCCCCTCTTATTGATTCAGTAACCATTTGGTGAAGAAAGCCATCAGTTATCACAAACAGAAATGTGTGTCTTCCTAGTAACAATTACTTTCCAGTTTATACCTGGAAAGTCTCCCATTATGACACAATTAGCAGTTGAATTTATTTTTCTAATAACATTTCAGAGATCTGCATACATAACCAAAGCTAAAGACATAGAACAGACCCATTAAATATCCCAGCAGCACTTCTTTTACAGAGTTTCCCCAAAGAGTTTTCGGCACAAACCAGTTTTATTTTATCCATTATATCATTTCTTATGTCTTCACAGTCTCTTATGGCATTCATATTCAGTACCCTATCATCTTTACTTTTATTTCTGTCTTTCCTGAACAATGTAAATCCTTCAATGCCTGTGTTCCACTTATGACAGCCTATTCTACCATGTGTCTTTTAATTCTATATTATCCAGTTAAATGTCCTGCACCAGTGGTTCTAATTCCTCTATTTTCTCACCACATTTCTTTGCCTTAGTATATATGTTGCTATGCTTTTATGTTAGAGAAGACAAAGTAAAAAATAAAATATATAAATACTTCTGGCCTTTGGAGTAGAATGTGGTGAGGTCTGTTAAAGTCCTTAATGCCTGGCGGGAGTTCATCCTGCAGTCTTAAACCAGCCTTTGAAAAAGTTCTGTGGCCCTCATGGGAAAGTTTTCCCATCCCTGACACGAGTTCCATTCCTCCTGAGAAGCAAAGACGTCAACCACAGTCTTCACCTCAGAGGCATGATGTCATCTTAGAGATCCTGGATGCAGAGCAGAGAGTGTGTTGTACTTCATCTATCCATCCCCTTTTTAGTTTGGACCCTTAATGGGACCGGATCAATCTTCATCCCCCCTGCTTAGGGCTTTCTTCAATCTGATGTACACAGACCTCTCCCTGCTGAGGCCTGACCCCCGGCAGGTAACCAAAGATGCCTCCAACTCTCTTCCTCTTAATAAGCTCCCAAAATCTCACTGCCACTAGCCAGTCATCACATGAACTCACCCTGCCAATCTTCCTCTGGCTCCAGGTGCTTTTCTCCCCTCAGTGTCTCCCGAGCCTTTAGCTCTTCCTCGTGCCCCAACACGGATGCATAGCAGACTGCTGTCTCTGACTCCCCTACTGGGGAAACAGAGTCCCAGCTGATTTTCATCCAGGACTTCTGGTTCCTCAGCCAATCAGCATTGGATCTTGGGAATAGCCTCTGTGTAGGGCCAGGGAATGCTCTCTGTCTTCCCAGAGGCATTTCTGACACCACCTGGCAAGAGCATGGCTGGCTAGCTCTGTGTCCCAGTAAGTGATTTTACTTCCTTTTTTTTCCTCTGGAACAGGGGCTGTGGGTGGTCCCCTGTTACAAAGGACAGTTTTGATGAACCAAGACAGGTTTCATGTTTGGTGGCCTGTGTAGCAGAGGAGACATGCTACAGTGTCCTGTGCTAGTTTCCTCTTTTCCAAGAGCTGTAGACTTTGCCCAACTATATTACATTGCTGGAGTTCCCTTGAGAGGAGATGTAAATGTGATGGGCTAGCTGGCAGTGACTTAGCCCAGGGGTTTTGAAAGGGCAAAAGATGATTGGAGGACTTGGGATTCCCTTTCCTCA
Source organism: Gavialis gangeticus (assembly GCF_001723915.1). Lineage (NCBI taxonomy): Eukaryota > Metazoa > Chordata > Crocodylia > Gavialidae > Gavialis > Gavialis gangeticus. The sequence goes on from NW_017729027.1 coordinate 11,322,562, forward strand.
CCAATCTGGTAATGATTTGGCCCAGGGGTTTTGAAAGGGTAAAAGATGATTGGAGGACCCCTATCAAAACCCCTATCAGCTCAAAGTAATACTAGCACTGGTGGCTGTATGGTAGAGTTTCTGCCTACCATGTGGGTGATCTGAGTTCAAGTCTGAATGCCCTTAGGGCATTGTAGTGTCCCCTATACCCCCTGGTTTATACATGTTATGTTTCCACTACTGGTTTTCTTATTAAAAGGTGTATGGTTAAGTCCACATTGGTGATCTGGATTTGCTGTATAGAGGAAGGAGGGTCTGTACACCTCCCACAGTGCTCATGCACATGCTCTGATCCCTTCAGTTGGAGAGGGGGGTACATCTTGGAGTACCACCTGGGTTACATAATCAATAAGCAGTAACATAGGAAAACAGAATCAAGTCTGCTGGTCTAAGTCACAAATATTTGGCCAGGCCAAGGACAGGTAATTGCTCTTTGGAAAGCATTATTAGTAGTTAAAGGTAACAGTTGCAGTAACTTGATGTTTTATCTTATGATGAGAAGAACTAAATTATGTGAAGCTAGTTAGAATTTCACTAAAAAGATGATGTGCTATTGTTAACTGAATATGATGAGATGAAAATGTATAATCACTGGTTGCCCAGCCCTGGACATTTTCAAGAGGCCTATGCAAGCTACAGAATTGTAGCAAAAGCAGGAGAGCCCAAAAGTCTGTTTCTGAGTGACCACAAACTGAGCCTTTGTCAATGTGACAACTAGGTTGGTCAGCACAGGAAAGAAAGCAGTTGCCATATTTATTCACATATCACATGCACCTACCCCCAACAAAAAATCAGCCCTCCAAAATTGTGTGCGTATCTTAAGCGGTGGAGCTGAATTTTCTGCACTGAAATAGAAGCATGGAGGAATAGAACCATGCAGACACTGTGCTCTGATAGCTGCCAAAATGGCTGCTACTTCTAGGGCGGGGATTTCAGAGTTAACTTTTTCACAGCTTCAGAGGAATTGGGAGTAGCTACTGGCTGAACAGCCAAAAGCTGTTATCAGTTCTTTAGCAGCTTTGAGAGGGTTAACACTGTAGCTTGTGCCTGAAGCAGCAATTGAGATGGTTCAGGGCAAATGAGCTGCTGCATCCAGTTGGCCATGAATCTGGGAAAATCTTTTTTTCTATATCTTGCCTTCCTGGACAAACAAGGTAAGGATCTTATTTGGGGGCATGTGGTATGAGAGAAAATACGAAGACATATCCAGCTAAATCAAATTAAATTAAACAGAACAAAAGGCCTGAAAGAAGATAGAATAAAAGTAGCCCTTGAAATAAATCATCTGAATATACTATATCACAGCTTTAACTTAAATATGTTAGTAGTAGTGATTGATGTAACAAAAAATATGATGTACATATTTGCTATAATAGATATATTTGTATTAAGTTTCTTAGATAAGTTATAAAAACACAGTAGCTATGTCAGTGAAGACCATAAACCAAGGTAAAAACAAAACAGAATGATGGCAAGAAGCATTCCATAATGATGAGGGATGGAAATAAGAAATCTTCCCTCCCAAAGCTGTAACTTTCATAAGACATTAATCCCATCTAATTGACCCCTTCCCAGTTACTAAGAAAACTAGTTCAGTCCAGCTGCAAGAAGTTCAGTGACACAAATAAATTTGAATAAAGCTAATCATAGAATGTTTATTAGATTATTAGAATAAGCCAGCTATAAAAAAAAGGGTGTAGATTGGAGGGAAAATTGGAGAACTGAAAATCTTCTATCAGTCTGCATGTCAACTCCTAGTCTCCTCAGCTGGTATAGGTGAGAATTTGTAATATGTTATGCTGTTGTAGATTGCTAGATAAGTATAGAAATAAGTATTTGCTCTTGTGCTTGTTGGGTGTAGTAATAAAAAGTCAGACTGTAAATTAATCTCTTGCTTGTTTTCTAATCTGGCTGGTATTAAGTGAATTGTAACTGTAATTTGTTTTGTGTCTAAAGAGTAATTGTTAAGGGAGTTGCATATGCATATTGCTGGCCCATGACCCTGTAGTGTCTGCCATATTCACCTGGTAACTGCATGTAGACATTGAACATGACTGGAAAGAAAACTGATTCTTGTGGGATTCTACAAGTGAAGGATCTAGCGATGGATATACAGTTTCCTGGATATATACCTCCAGGAAGGCCTCAAATGAGTCTAACACATTACCACAGTTTCTGCCACTTCCCAAGTGAGACAACATAGTCAATAATATCAAGTGCTACAGAGAAGTTCAGGAGGATAAAAATGGATGTCAGCCTTCTCTTCCTTAGTAGGAGGAGCTAATCCAATAGTGCTACTAATGCAATTTCAGTTCTGTGTCCTGATATCAATCTGTGTTAACTTTAGGTAAAGAGGTTCTTGTTTGTCTTTGGCTTGTTCTTCTATGAGCAAGTTTGTGAATGAAATTTGGGCAATGCGTGGCTGGACTATTACATGATAGAAGGAGGAAAGGGAAGATTCCTTCTCTGAAGGATGCACTGGCTACTTCCATCAAGAGAGAATCCATTCACTCTGACTCCATTTCACAAGCCAAAAGTTATACAAGTCAAATAAAGAAATCTTAGCTCAAGACTCCTTTTCTGGGTGCAACCCCATGAGTGGAAGTGTGCATTTCCCCGGGAACAAACAGCAGCAACACAATATGTGTCTCTGTTACTTGTCCCCAGGGAACACCTGTGCTCTGCCGAACAGCACATTGCCCTGGGTGGGGAAGTGGAGGCTGGGGTCTAACCTTCTGGGCTGGAGCATGGATCCACCCAGCCAGACTCCAGTTTTGGGTGGCACATGCTGCTGCCAAATGCACCACCCCACTTTTTTAAGTGCAGGTTTATTTGACACTGGGATCTCCAGTCTCAAATAAACCCTCAAAATCTTCAAAAAACCCCTCACACTGCAAATTAGCATAGGGAACACCTGCATGTGCAGTGATTGCCATGTGTGGCACTACAGATAGGTCCGCAGCACTGCATACCACACGTGCACGCTCATCTGGCTGTGCCCTCTGTGTCCAGAACCCTCTGATGAGTGAATGTACTAAACCCAAAGAATACAGATGGGTTGTTGGTTGGTCAGCACAACTGGAGGAGATGCATGCTGTCTGAAGGCATGATCTTGAATGCACATGATTTTTTCAGCAAAATAGTATCATAGGCCTTTACACTACTTGGTTATAATTCAGGTTGTAGGCACTCAGGATTGATGAAGTAGTTACCAGATACCCACTTAGGATGGGATTTGGCAGCTTTGATGAAGCTGACAGGAAGATTTTCTTGGCCTATAATACTGCATCAATGTAGATCTGGAGGAATTCATTATATTTCCTGGCCTGTATATATATATCAGCCTTTGTTGTCTGCCATTGTCATTGGAATTAATTTTCTTTTGTCTTCACTCAGCATTGGATGTCCCAAATACAAGGAATTCTGGTTAGGTAAAGGCAAATATGGGGCCATTTGGAGACCAGCATATTCATGGTATATAATGAGGATAATTCACAAGATCCTCACTTTCTTGTCCTATAGATGAAATGCTGTTGTCCTCCAAAAGACTTTGGAATTTCTGTAGTCCTTCAGTCTCTGTGGTTCAAACAAGATCACTCGTGAAGCCACAGCCTTGAGCCTGGGACCTTGGCCTGCCCAACACAGCCACTCATGCAGGCCTGCCCCACTACAGCTGATTACCCAGGCTGGTCAAAGCTAGTGTGAAGCCTCCATTAGAGCCTAACCCTTTGCCCATTCCCTGTGAGCAGAGTGGCCAGCTGGGGTCAGCTGACCCTCTGCTTCCCACGTATAAACCGTTGACCTGGAACGGGAAGTGTCTGGGTAACAGGATAGCCTGACTTAGGACAGCTTTACTGCTTCCTCTCTGGATTGCTTCTTGGCATCATTCTCTGTTTGTTCTCCCTGGACTTCACCCTCTTTGATATCCTGGTTCCCCAGACATTGCTCCCTGTTTGATCTCCCAGATTCTTGACTCCCTGGACTTCACTCTTAGACTGACCTCCTGGCTTCCTGACACAGTTCAACCTCAGAGTCTTCTTACCCATTCCAGCTGTAGTCAGTCACCATTGGCTTCCCTGGCCACTCATATCCTATGTCATTAGTCTTTCTTTCTTGGGAGCCTCAAGGTCTCTGAATATTGCCTTAATGAGGCAATGATTTGTCAAAGACTGTAGCTGGATTGTGGGATCCTTCCTCTTGACATTTAGTCCAAAGATCAGGTTTGTAGTGTGACTGGCTGCAAGGATTTGGACTGTAGACAGCCTATGAAAGTTAAGAGACAAGTTTTAAAATATTTTGTGCTTTTGGGTCTGCAGCTTTGGTCAAACGTGTTTAAATCTCCCAAGAGTAGTCTGGAGTAGTCTACTACCATTCCTGATCAGGTACTAGTGAGTTCCTTTATGAATCTTTTATTCTGGAAATTAGCATGGAGTTTATGTTAGTTTTGGTTTTGGTTTCCATTGTCAGGTGAATAAATTTGAATGAAGCTGTCTTACCTTAGATGTTCTGCATGGTTTTAATATTTGCAGAGAAGTTGAATTCCATAGTGCTGTCTTTTTTTTGTCCTGTCCATGTCTGTAGTGGGCTGACTATCCTGGGGGCATTAAGTGGACAAGAACAGGACTCACAGTATCATCCAGCAAGTTTTCAGTAAGGACAATTGTATTGGGTCTTTTATTTTTGATGAAGTCATTTGATTTTTTTTCATTTTTGTTGGCAGATCTTGTGTTGATTAGCATGAGCTTTAATTTGTGTTGCTTTGTGCTCTTTCCAGACAGTGCCTAAATAGAGTCTTATGCAGCTTATGAATGTTAGGTGTTGGGAACCTGGTTTTATATCTATCTATCTATCTATCTATCTATCTATCTATCTATCTCTCACTGCTCTGAAAGAATTCTTCCCAATTTAAGTTGAGGCAGGTGAAGGAGTGGCTGAATGTTGCCTGGCTGCAGAAATGCTTGTCTCCGGTAACAGGAAAGGCAGATCTGCTGAAGAACCAAACAACAGTGTCAAAAGGTAGGCTGTGGCAATAGGAGATACAGGAGAAACAAGTTGTTGGAGTGGTGGGTGGTTTACTAGAAGGATGGTGGCACAATATCAATTAAAATAAAAATGGGCCATAATGATGAAGGAAGAATGATGAAAAAGGAAGGAAAAATGTTAGTGGTATAAGATATCCATTTCATTGTAATAAACCACCTGTGTTATCCTGATACCCCTGTTGCCCTGACCTATGTTGAGAAAGAGGTAGAGAAGAGAGAGACCAGGAGATAGCACTTAGCATTTAGTTATGAGTCAGAGCTGTAAAGTGGCTTCTTGAGCACTAAGTGGTAGCAAGGTTGGAAGAATAAAGCCAGGGCTAACAACTCCTTCCTCACACGTGAACAGAACTCTTTGGCAGCTGAAGGAGCAATGCCTTAGCTCAAGGGAAGGGAGGGTTGGGGGAGGAATTGCAGCTACACTTTCACATCAGATTTTTTTTCTGTTTTCTTTCTAAATTTTCTAAGGTGAAGAGGCACCAGAGGCCAATCCTCTGTGGCTTCCAAGTGGTACTGTTATATGCAGGCTCTGCTGCCACTGCTGCTGTCATGTCCTGGGATGGGGAGGGAAAGAAGAAGAGTGCTTCTTTGTGCTCAACTTTGCTTATTAAATAACATTCTTCTAATATTTATATTGTGGTTGTGGTTTGTAACTAGAAGCCCCAGTCTGTGATTTGGACCCCATTGTGTTAACAAGTATATGTACATTCACACACATACACATCAAAGAGAGAGTGCCTAGCCTAAGAGCTATTACAATCTGAGTGAAACAACTGGTGGACCCACAGTGAAAGAGTGAGGTTTCTTTATTCCTATGCAAAAACACACAACATTTTTAACAAAGTTCTGGGGGGGTTGGTTTTATTAATGTTATCTTTGACAGAGCAGTGTCTTTGTCTATAAAACTTCCCTCTTTTCAGAAGATGTGTTGTTTGCTCTGAAAATGCAGTTAGCATAGGCACATCATCTTTTTTTAAATTGTAATTGTTTATATGACTTAACCTTTTTCACCAAAACTACCAATCCTTTTTCTAAAAGTTGGACACTCATGACTTTATCATACTTAAGTGCATGATAGGCTTTCTTCTTATGGTGAGCTAAATGATAAATCAGGCAACAGCAATCATTTTGAGCAGTGGACCACTTTAACAGAGCTCATTCCAAAGGTAGGCCACCATTTCCAACTAAGCTAGTGCTGCTGCTGCTGTTCCCACTGCTGCAGTGCCAACCACCATGCTGTAGACATCCCTTGACACTGAATCACTGCAGACATCTGGGCTTTGCAGCCCAGATCTAGACCACAGGCTGTATAGGTTGTGGACCCCTGGACTACATTATGCTGTAGAGGCTTTCTATCCATAATTTCCTACATAGATATGAGATTTTGAGAAAATTATATTACAACCCTGGGTATTCAACATACATTTCTTCCTCTCATACTTGAATTCTCTCCCCCACCACACACTCATGCATGTTAAGGTATGAGTTTGATGCATACCTGCTGCACATACACTTGCCAACACCTGTAAACTATGTTATGCTTTGCTAAGGTACAAAGGCAATTCAAACAGAAGACAAGATTAGTATGTCAAAAGTACTGACACATCCTCTTTTATTTTTATTTTAAGGGCAGCCCTTTACCTACATTGGATAGTTTATTCTTCTGCAAATAATCCAGATGGTTCAAATGGAGTTACATAGAGCAGAGGTTCTCAAACTATGGTCCGCGAACCACCGCTGGTCTGCGAGCTCAGGTGGTCCACAGAAAGGTTGCGGAACAATCAAGAATATCTGTACTTGTAAGGTAAGACTACTGATATTAAAATATGAGTTGTATGCTTTGAGTAGTAGAACAAAAAAAAGTTTATTAAGTGGTCCACCAAGACCCTCAACAATTTTCAAGTGGTCCGCGAAAAGAAAAGTTTGAGAACCACTGACTTAGAGTAAGGGTCTAGTGCAGATAAGGTTTTAGATTAATTCCTTAATTGGTAGTTATTCATATTTCCTGTTGCTGGTATTAAATGAAAATATTTAATCTAAGCGAAGTCTCTGTTCTCTCTGCATGTAGTCCATGATGATTTATCCATACATCATAAATTCTCAAGGCTGAGATTAGAGACTGTATTATTGTATTATGTTTATGTATAACAGAAGTGGGGAGGACTTTTGAATAAGGGTACTATTAAAATTGCAGTATTACCACCCCTTAAATGAATTGCCAAATAAATTCTCTCTTTTAACATAATTCTTCACTTACATTTGAGTTCACTGTTAATTAATACCAATGAGAGTCACTTGCTAGATAATTAGTGGTATCCCTCAACAGTCTTTATATATATTAAATTCAAAATACAACACTAGTTAAAAAAATAGCTGGCCTGAATATCTGGTATTGTTACATTTTAGGTTTTACACAGAGAAATATACATTCTACAGATCTTTTCCTTTGCTGATATCTGAAGATAGCTGAAAACATGACGTATTCCTGTAATCTATTAAATTATCATACATTACATAAATTGATACATAGATATGTTTATTAGCAAACTGCATGGTTCACTTAAGCTTGCAGAGTCATAAAGAAAGAATACAATTACTTGGCTCAGAAGCAAGTGTGTCTACTTCAGATCCATTACCAAGTGTTGGTGGCTTCTCTGCCAACATACTGTCAGGTAGGCAGGCAGCAGTGCTTAGAAATTTAGCCCCTCCCCATCAGATCACTGGTCTTGCTACCCAAGTTGACCTTTTCATGTAATAGTCAGTGGGCACGCCTACACATGCACCCAACTTTGCAGTTGTTACTGTGCAGTCATGTAGCACTTGTTTTAGTAGCTTGTTGCTACTGCGTGGTCGTGTCGGCATCATGGTTCATGCCTGCCAATGCATGGGGACATAGTGTCTCATGTAGATCTGCCCAGAATGATTTTTTTTCTTAGGAAGACACTATCCCTTTCCTTCTATCAACAAAGCATTTTTTTTAATTTCCAAAGATTGATACAGACAAGTTTTAGGTTCAAAAGTGTTTCTCTAGATGTAGATCCTGCAGTCTAGCATTATACTGATCAGTTATGTAAAGAAATATATCACGCTTTACTGTAAATCTAAGAGAGAACATGGAAAACTGTGGCAACTATTATGGAATAATGGAATAGCTTGGCATCTACAGAGCAGTTTTTGACATGATTATATCTTCTGTTTGACACATAAACAAGATTGGAACAAGAATTCCAATCCTGAGCAGCATAAAAATATCTAGCTCTGCTGAAATTCTGACACAAAAAATGTTTAGGTGATATACAGGTGATCCATTCCATAAGATATTAGCATTTTTCCTCTGGGCAGGATGTGCCAATAGAACATAGAATCATAAAAAATTAGGGTTGGAAGGAACCTCAAGAGGCCACCTAGTCCAACCCCCTGCTCAAAGCAGGATCATCCCACCCAAGGCTTTGACTAGCTGGGTCTTAAAAACCTCCAAAGATGGAGATTCCACCACCTTTCTGGGTTAACCTGTTCCAGTGTCGTCCGAGCCTGCTAGTGAGAAAGTTCTAGGCCAGAGGGCATGCACATACAACATGTTTACTCCAATGTAAGCCTGTGCATTGGTATAAAAAAGGAGCAGAGACCCAGCATAAAGCCCCCCCCAGTGTAACTTGTTCAAATTTTGTGAAAAATTATCCTGGGAAAAAGTAAGGGGGGGAAATTGCAATGGTGTAAGTTACTGATGTATGTGTTATGTGTCTGAGATAGCTTTTTGCTCAAAGCAAATCACCTGTTACTTGTCCCCACCAACACCACATAGTGGCAAGGTGCTGTTATAGTTGCCTGCTGTGTAGGCTATCCCAGGGCTGCTGACTGCTCCAGATTCTGGTGTGATTTACATCAGTGTACAAAACCATTGTAAGTTACACCAGTGTAATTTTGCCCCCTAATTTTCCCTAGGATAATTGTGTACTGGATTTGAACAAATTACACCATGGCCAGGCTTTGTGCTGGGTCTCTGCTTCTTTTTTATATCAGTCTGTTCAACCCATAGTTGTATTCCTCATTAAAATGTGGAGGGCAGTATATGAACAAACCTCTCACAAAACCACTTTTGATTAGTCTAATAATTTCTTTGCTCATATATGTTTTAGCAACAGGTCCTGACATTTGCAAATACTCATTAAATATTTGTCTGCAAACAAATTTCTAATTCTATATTTTTTTCAAACTGATAACTTCAATTATTTGCTGATTATTATTCATGCTTAATGATTAGCCATTACATTCGCATGTTTTTCCTAGATGCTGGTTAGATGACACACTTTTAATAGATAACAAACAGTAAAAAGCAAATACTCTTTGTGTATGAATAGCCCTTGTTTTCATGAAAACACAGATATGTCTTTGAAGAACAGCCATTACTCAAAATCTGTGCAAATAAAAATCTATTTATATAAGAAGAGAGAATAGGATGCAAGCAATAGCTAAACTAAACAAATGAATGGAATTTGAATGTTCATAAACACTGTTTGGTATGTGCTTTTTGGTATTAAACCAGTTCTAGTTTGGATTCTATGCAGGTATAGACTCATCCCCAAAAACAGCAAATGGAATGCTGCAGAGCAAAACAGGATTAATTAATACACAAGATCAGATACTCTGATGCTACAAATCAGTTGAGAATCAGGCCTACAATATCTAGATTTAGCATACAGAAGTCAGTGGATGGCTAAATGTATACATGTAGCATTATGGTAAATATTTATGCCTGCATAACTGACAGTTGAATGTGGCCCACTATGATTGTGATCTTGATGATTAGCGTGAAAAATCATGTCCCCAAACAGTCCAGATAGCTTGTAGATACAAGGACAGGAAGCTGAAAGAAAGGACAAAGAAAGCTTTCTGTGACATTTTTTGTTTGTTCGTTTGATTTAGAATATATCAAAAGTGCCAACGCTCTAGCACCAGGCACACTGCCAATTACCATACTTCAATTTTAAAAAAAATGCCGTATACACACACTTTCTACCAAGTAACACTATACAACTAAGTCCCCCATACATCAGCCTGTCTCTCAGTTCTTCTACCTTGTTGCAAAAGTTAGCTGACACAAAATATGGCCCTAGTGTATTCTAGAACCCTTATAAAGAACACCCCCCTCCAGCCTGCTGCTTTCATTCTGTCATCAGCATGTCTGCTGCCTGAAACTTAGACTCTGTCTAGTGTGTCTATGAGCCAGGTATCTATGGAATACCTGGCTCATGCTAATTTTAATTCAACTTATTTTACTAGTTTAAGAGAGCTCCAGGGAAGCAGACTTGTGTGGATTTACCCCCAATAATATTAGCATAGGAAATAATTGAATACATAATTATATAATTCCAGTTTCATTACTCCTGACCTCCATACTGTAGTTCTAGATAATAAATTAACCACTATTAGACTTGTGTATGAAAGTTCATTTAAAATGGCTGAGCAAGGAACCTGGAACAAAATTGCTACACCTACATAAGAGTCATGACAACAGAGTGCAGGTTATAAAAACCAGCAAATCCCAATACACGCTGCAAAATAACTTCCCTAAATAAGGTCTGCAGCCGGCTTTTGCCTAATAATGGCTCACTAAAGTTTAAATCTGAAGCAGCACTCTTCTCAAAAGCACTAGCATATTTTACCAATTCATACCACTAGTAGTTTCAGTTTGCTGGATATAAATGTGTAGCGTGTAGGAACAGGGATGGGGGACCAACCTTCATAAAGTTCTGAATGAACTAAACCCTGTTCACAAGATACTTGCTCTCACCTCTCCTGGAAGTTAGATTGGCTGGGATGCTCCTATTGTTGGCTCTTAGGATTGAATGTTTCAGAAGTAGGGCTGTTTTGAAAGTTAGGGGCTTTTAACTGAATCTATCCTTCTGAGACCAGATATGGTGACCTTTTTTACTTCTGATATACCTATAAGTTGTTCAGTGTGTGAGGGGGACTAGGAGGCTTTTTGTCTGGTTTTTTTTAATTCCCTGACAACATGGTTTCTAATACATAGAGCAGAAAGATGGTCTAATAGTTAGCTTGGGATACACAAACTTTGGGTTTCTTTCCCCAGATCTACTAAAGACTGTGATTCTGGGCCACATGTTTATTTTAAAGTTTACTGCATGATTTTGGGGCACATCCAAGAAAGGTCTAAGGGATTTAAAACAGGACTTAGGTTGTCTTTAGGTGCCTAAATCCAAAAACTGTAGGGCAAATTACCATACTCAGAGGCTCCCTAATCACAACAGAATATTGTGCTCCTGTATGGTCCAGAAGATGTTGCTCCAAAAAGCTCAACAGTGTACATAACAGTGCTCAGAGATTCAAAACTGGCTGCACAACTTACACACATGCAGATGTACTTTTGGGCATTAGACCAAGTGATATAAGAAGAAAGACCTTGACATCATTACTGGCAATAGAGGCAAGAGATGATAAAAATCACCTGCTCCATCAACTGTTAACTGAAGACCTGAACAGATGAAGGCTTAAGAGGCTTACAAGTCATAAATTGTTTGTACATGAAGCCCACAAGCTCCTGGAAGCAAAAGAGTGGGCTGACCACTGGGAAAGGTCAGACCTATTCCTACAGCATTTTATACCAACACCAAACAAGTCCCCCACTGGGCATGACCTTGACAAAGAAGCATGGGTCAAGTTGAACAGACTGAGATCTGGATAGAGACGCTTCAAAACAACACTTCACAATATAAACATCTTGGAGAGCCCCCTGTGTGAATATGGTGTGCAACAAACAGCACAGCACTTAATTAAAAGTTGCAATCTTTACAAATGCCCAGAAGGGATAGATGGAATCTGCATATTGAGCAATAATACCAGACAGTGGCTCATATATTTGGAAGTTAATATCTGACGCCATACAAATGAAGAAGCAGCTCTTACTCCATCTGTGCTGTGATTCCCCATCTGTAAAACACAAAGAAAAGTGTTACTTTAGTCAACATGGTTATAGGGAGGATAAATATATGAAATACTATAAAGATCTCATATACTACTGTACTACAAACCATGTATACCCTATACAGATGAAATACAGCTTCTAGTATTTTGGGTGGCAGCAGCAATGGTTTCATTAAAGTGGGAAACACCTTGAGTTATTGCTCCAATAGGATGCTTGATAGCTAAGGAACAGAGGAACTGGGTGGCAGAACAAGATCTGTATGGATGTATGTTGTTTCCTGATGATCCCTTGTGATCCCTATGAGGAAGAGGGAAAATTGCAGGTCCTGAAGTGGAACATTTGGCTTCTTTCCCTAAGGGACAAATGACATAAAACATGCACAGTTATCTATGTTACTCCTATGTAAGAGAGAACGGGCCCCTGAGAAATTCCATTTTCTTTTGTTTAGAGGAAGATGATCTTTCCTAAAGAGTAGGTTTCTAAAAAGGGAACTCTCTAACATCTATCTATCAATATACTCCAGAATTTTTTTTTAATTACAGAAGGGGTTATATTCTATGATGATCCCTCAGTCCTCTTCAAAACAGCTCTGTTGAAAGACATTCTTTGAAAATTCAGTCCACCTTTGTGCTAACTTCTCACTGGTTCTGGGGTTTGACTGAGACTACTGCTATTTTCCAAAACTTACATTTACATTTTTTGCAGTTAGAATACTGTGTAAGGAATATACGTACCAACATTTCACCAAATACTATGATAAAGTTCTAGTTAAAAGGAACTGATGTCTATCTATCCACACTGAAAATATAGGTCCATAATAGAACAATGAATAGAATCTTCTGTAGCATTTTGAACATAAGATAACAGCTGGAGTTTTCAAGTCCATCCATGTGCTATTTCTCAATGCAGTTTGCATAACTGAATAAAAATCTAACTGCTTTTATAGGTTGGATTAAGCCTCATTGTAACTGGTGAATATAGCAATTGCCCTTTGTTCAAGTTATTTCTAAGGAACAATGCTGGAGAGGGAAGAGTTCATGCGAATGGTTCAGATGAAAGGCCCCAAAAAATTCACTGAGGAATTTGAACTGCCTGGTAGGGGGCTTCTGTGTATATTGCTTGTGTAAGTGTGTGTGTGTGTGTGACACAGAGATAGTGATGGAGATGGAGAGAAGTACTGAAAAACACAGGCAATGCCTCTTAATGTGGCCTAGATAGAGGGCTTTGGTATTGGGTGTTGACTGAAGGAGCCTTGGGCATACACCGGGGTGGGCAATTGTAACAAGTTTGGGTGAGCTGTCAAGGGCCATACATCCAAAATCTTTCAAAAGATATCATTTTAACAAATTATAGATAAAAGACAAATCATATACTAAAAATCAAACATCTACTATAACAAATTTGGATTTTATTTTAAAAAATAATGTTTTTCCTATTGTATGCTTTTTTGAGTAATGTATACAAAGGCGATTGCATAATAGGTCAAAATAAAATCAAACTTGCATATTGTGGGGGGGCATGTAGGGGAAGTGGGGGGTTTGGGAGGTGTGTGGGGAGGCTGTGGGGTATGTGTATTGTGGGGGGTGCACATGTGTGTGGAGGGCTGCCCTGGTACTAGGTTCTGGGAGCCGGCTACAGCTAAGGGTGGGGAAGGAAGGAAGGGGGGCAGGGGGTGCGTGCAGCAGAGTCCGCTGGGGTGGTGCAGTGAAGGTGCAGTCCACTTCCCCCCACAGCTGGCTCATGGCTGCCCCTGCAGTGCTCTGCATGGGGCCAAGCCCCACTCACTTCTGCCCTGGGCAGCCTGTGCTGCACTACCACCCATGCTCACTGGATGGCCCCAGCCTTGGCACCTGCCAGCGTGCACACCTTCCTGGTGGCGTTGCTCCCAGTGTGGCTGCAGATGCCTGGGTGCTACTCAGTATCCCCTGCCTCCAGTGGCTGCTCCTCCTCCTCTTCCCCTTGCTGTGCCACTCCAGGTTGGGGGCCACATGGGGCTCCAGCTCCCAGCCACTCTCTCACCACTCAGCTGCCTGAACGTGATTGCTCATCACACCTGGCCGGTAGCGTGGGTGGAAGGTGGCTGGGAGCTGGAGCCCTGTGCACTGGGGCAGGAACCGTTTGGCTGCAGCTTCCCCCATGCCTAGAGCAGCAAAGCAGAAGCAGGAAGAGGAGGAGGAGCCACTGGAGAAGTGGGGAACCAAGTAGCACCTGGACAGCTGCAGCCCCACTGGCAGCAGCCCCACCAAGAAGCTATGCTTGTTGGCCATGACTGGGGCCAGGACCAGGACAGTCTGGTGGCCACAGGCAGGAACAAGCAGGGCATAGCCCCATACAGTGCTGTGAAGGTGGCCATGGGCCAGATCCAATCAACTGGTGGGCACCTACCCGTGGGCTAGATCCAATCAGTTGGCAAGCCAAATCCAGCCCACAGGAGGTATTTTGCTCATACATGCTATTGCAGTGGTTTTTAAACTTCCTAAAGTTAAAACCCTTTCATATCACTTCTTCTGCTGTGGAATTCCTATCCATATCCTGTGAGCTGATGCAGAGCCAGGTGATCATACTGCCTTCTGGCCTGCTCCACCATTACATTGTTGGGCTCACACTAATTTCACACTAATTTTCTTTTTAATCAACTTTAACTAACTTATATCCATGTATAATTTTATTTTCCATTTAGTTTTACTTAGCCATCCTAGTGCTCATTTTGTATGAATGTGGTATGCTTGTGATCAAGCAAAAAAGAAAATGGAAACTAAAGATGCAAACAGCAAGAAAGAAGATAAAAATATCACACCTACAGAAAAATGGCTGAAGCTAAATCCAAAGGTCGGCTCTAACCACAGAAGCTGAACCAGGCTCCAGCAGGAAGAAAACAAGTCATCACAGATGTGCAGCTAGCACCCCCAGTCTAACAAACAAGCAACAGATGTGCAGATCCTGCTATAAAAGAAAAGACTTTGGGGGGGAAACAATTTCTGCACAACAATGAGATATCGGTATGTATCTGACAGACCCCTGGCCTCCTCTTCCTCATGTTCAGCCTGGTTGACCACCAAGCTGACTTAAGCACCTAAGGACTGGTAACATCCCAATGTCTGCAGAATGGTGTAATGTGTATATGAATATGTATGTTAACATGTGTCTATAAGTATAGTAATTCAAGCAATAAGGATATAATGGCTTAATAGTTTGTGTTATCAATAAACACGGCATATTGCCTTGTCCCCCTGAAAAAGATTCCGCTTATTTTTCTTTATAAAGTATATGCCTTAGGCATATAACAACCTCAAATCTTTTTGCAGAACCCCTGATGATGACCTCTAGCAGAACCCTAGGGTTTCACAGAACACAGTTTGAAAACCGCTGCACTAGGTTATATAAGCTCCATTCTGGCAGAGAAGGTATTAATAGGAGCCAAAGAGTTCATTTAAAGGCCCATTTAGTTGTTGGTACAAATTTCACTGGGCACAAACTAGATCTGTTTGGCAAAAGGTTATTTCTTTTTAGTTAACCCATTCTTGCTACAAAAATTCAACCAGGAAATAGCTAACTTTTAAGAAGTTCTTTTTCCATTCCTCTTTACACTAATGTTTACCAAGTAATGCAACATCTTAATTGATTCTAGGTGACTCTTTTTATACTTTACCGGTAGTATCTGAATGCATGAAGCAAACTAATTAATTTTTGCATGTGTTTTTTTTCATCCTCAGCCCAGGAGAAAGAGTGTGTGCAATGTCTCATTCTTTTTGTGATTTGTGATAAACACATATTAGAGAAAGACAAAGAAAGGTGCTGTGCATGTTGTATGGAAGAAGCTGAGGTTTGTGATGAACCTTAGTTTATGTAAGGTTTCATTCCATGATCCTGGGCTGGCCTCTAAAACTCTCTCTTATCCTTCAAGCCTTTTTCTGTCTTCCACTGCTCTTGGCTGCATCATATCTGAAATTACTTGTACATTCATCAGGCTAGAGCTTACTTCATCATACCTGTCTTGTGAGGTGCCTCACTCTGGGAGCTAGTTCTCTATACAGCTAATATTGTATTTAGAATTACTGACTGGGATCTGTGAAGTGTTTACTCAGGTAATGTGCTCTTCCAATAGAGAATGATTCATTAAGACAGTGGGGCCAAGCTTTTTGTTAGGCATGCCATAAATTAGCCCCACACCCTCCCCAAGTGCCACCCTAATCCCTGTCCCTTGCCAAATCTGCTTCTCTGCTTGCTGCTTCCTGCTCTGTGTTCCCTGCATGATCTGCTGCTTTACTTTCTGCTCCCTGCTCTGTTTTCTGCTCCTTGACCTATCTGCAAGTCTGCTGCTTGCCCCTGCCCACTTCTTCCACATGCCACTTGTGGCACGTGTACCACAGGATGGCCACCCCTGCATTAAGATAATAGGAAAAGTTAACTTAGACTCAAGGCCCAGTCTATCCAGGGATTTGGGGAGATTCAAAGCTGTCCTGCTGCAAGGAATAGAGGAAGACTCTACAAGGCAAAAATAAAAACATTCTTTTTCTTTGTCACTACTGATTAGTTTTATGTACCAAGTTAATTCATTGTTTCTATCCTAAGAATGCTTCCCTCTCTCTACAAATTAGTCTATCTTGACGCTAACTCTTTAAATGACCTTTTCAAAAGCAGTAGAGTATTGGGTGTGCATCCTCTTTTCAGTCCTACTCCATCTCAGTGTGTCAATGGCTTCTTTACTTCCTTCTGACTTAAATCATGCCCCTGGGCTATATCAATTTTCTGTGATAGTAATACATTTATTGGAGTTAATTCCCCTCATGTGGGCACTAAGAAAATAATTTTCATATTTACTCTAGAAAGACTTTAGCTTGGTCGTGAAGAAAAAAGCACAATCTTGCATACTACAATTGTGTGGAATTAATATAGTATCTGTACAAACTCCTCTGATGCAGTGACTGAGCTTTTTAAACTTAATATTTATTTAATAGAGACTATTCTGACACCACTACTTTTGTATTTTAATGGAGTTCCATGGGATTTCATAGATTCTAAAGCCTAGAAGGACAATTAAAATTAGGCAGCACAGGAATTCACCAGTGTTCCTGCTTTTAATGCAGTAACTTGTCAACAAGTTGGATCCTGTGTCCATTCTTTATTTTTGAAACCCGGGTGGTACTCCAAAAGGTCCCCCCTCTTCAATTGAAGGGATCTTAGCAGGTGCACAAGTGCTGTGAGAGGTGTAGAGACCCTCCTCCCCCTATAGAGCAGAGCCAGATCACTAATGGGGACTTAACCATATACCTTTTAATGAGAGAACAGTACTGGGAACATATCAGGTATAAACCAGGGGGTATAGGGGACACTACAATGCCCTGAGGAGGCAGGATTCAATAAAGGTTAGATACTTACAATCATAGACATATTCATCCAGTTGACAAAAGACAGGGTTAACACAATATAAAACACAAACAGCAGAACAAACAATACTGGTTGGCGAAGTATAAAAGGCACTAAATACAAAATGTCAAATAACAATGAATATAGGGCCTAGGTACCTAGAGTTGCAGGGAAGACAATGGCCCCTTTCCACTGCAACAAGAATTCCTCCCTATTACTTTACTCACCCCAAGCTACCCTAACTGGGACTTGAACTCAGCTCTCCCACATGGTAGACAGAAACTCTACCACACAGCAACCAAAGCTGGTGCTATACCCAGCTGCTAGGGGTCTTGACCTTCCAGGAACCCTGGCCTCATACCAAACTGCCTGACCTCTTATTGGAGGAGCTGGAAGCAGAGCTGGGAACCTCTCAGGTTGCTGCTCAGATCCTTGCCACAGCTGGGAAACCTGTCCTGCTGGCCACCGCCTCTCGTAGAGGATCCTGGATCCCAGCGGGGAGCCTCTCCTGCCAGTTGCACGCCGCACTGCTGAGGCTCCAACTGTTGCCTGCAGGTCTCACTCCTTCAGGTTCTTCTGGGGCAACTGCTCCCACCCTGCTGACTCAGCTCTTTGAAGCTCCTTCCTTGTGGTCCCTCGCTAGTCTCCCCTGGGTCAGCTGCGCTGCCCCTTTTATCTCCCTCCAGGTGACCCAAAGCACCAATCAGAGAACATGGAGGGTGAGTCTCTGGGGCCTGATTGGTGAGGAAAGGGAATCCCAAGTCCTCCAATCATCTTTTACTCTTTCAAAACCCCTGGGCTAAATCACTACTAGCTAGCCTGTCACGTTTTCAGAGTCCATATGACATTCCTTGGTAATTGACTCCAAGTGTAACTTACTGTAACAGAGCACAGGGGTGCTCTGTTACTCCTAGGGGTATGGGAAGCAGCAGGGAGCTTGTAGCTGGTCACAATCCCTAGTAAGGCAGTTGCCTGACTGGGAACAGGGCTTAGCTGTTCCTCATGTAATCTGGGCGGTACTCCAAGAGGTACCCCCTCTCCAATTGGAGGGATCAAAACAGGTGCACAAGCACTGTGGGAGGTGTAGGGACTCTCCTTCCCCTACAGAGCAGAGCCAGACCACCAATGGGGACTTAACCATATACCTTTTAATGAGAGAACAATACTGGGAACATAACCAGCATAAACCAGGGGGTATAGGGGACACTACAATGCCCCGAGGGGCAGGATTCAACAAAGACTAGACACTTACAATCATAGACATATTCATCCAGTTGACAAAAGACAGGGTTAACCAAGATGTAAAACACAAACAGCAGAACAGCCAATACTGGTGGTGAAATATAAAAGGCACAAAATACAGAGTGTCAAGGAAAAGAGGGCCTAAGTACCTGGAGGGGGAGAAACACAACAGCCCCTTCCCACTGCAAGAGGATATTCTCCCTGGTAGCTCACTCACCCCAAGTCACCCAAGCTGGGATTTAAACCTCACATCTCTCACATGGTAGGCAGAAACTCTACCACATAGGCACCAGTACTGGTACTATACCAATGTGGATCACTGAGGCTCTTCTCAGGTCTCTGCTCAGATCCTTGCTGGAGCTGGGGAGCCTCTCCTGCTGGCTGCAGCCTCTCGTAGGCAATCCTGGAGCCCAGCGGGGAGCCTCTCCTGCCGGCCGCACGTCACGCTGCTGAGGGTCCTGCTCCTTCAGGCTCTTCTGGGGCAACTGCTCCTGCCCCACTGGCCCAGCTCTTTGAATCTCCTTCCTTGTGGTCCCTTGCTGGTCTTCCCTGAGTAAGCTGCACTGCCCCTTTTATCCCCCTCCTGGTGACCCAAGGGGCCAATCAGGGGACACAGAGGGTGAGTCTCTGGGGCCCGATTGGTGAGGAAAGGGAATCCCAAGTTCTCCAATCATCTTTCACCCTTTCAAAACCCCTGGGCTAAGTCACTGCCAGCTAGCCCGTCACACTTTTAAGAGCAGGGCCCTGAACAGCAAAGGCAACAGTCTGTTGCTAGCAGCCAGGAGAACACCACCTGGCTGGAGCTGCTGCTCATGACATCTTGGAGGTAAGGGCAGGAGCTATGGGATGGCTGGAGGCTCCTGGTCCTGGGGCATGACTTAAAACTATACCCTGCTGGGGTTGGATGGTGTGGTGGGGTGGCTTGTGGCAAAGCAGCTTCCAGGAAATGCCACACCTGGGGCCTACCCAGTGAAGGGTGAGTATGGGGCGCCAGAAAGCCTCAGCCCCTGCTGCCTTGTGGGTGATTCCATGGAGGGAAAAAGCTAGGGGAGCACACCCCGAAGGACAAAGCAAGGGCCCAGGCTCACCGTGAGTTCTGAGGCGGGCTCCTGCCAAGTGAAGGGGCCAGAGACAGCACCCAGACTCAAGGTGACATCTGAGGCTGCACTAGGGAGGCAAGAGTGAGGCTCCATGGGGTGTGGCCCTGAGCCTATGGGAAACTATGTGAGAAGCTCCTAGGACAAAGGGATAAAAGGATTGTGAGCCCAGAGCAGGGCAGGGGAATGGGGCTTGGAGCCTGAATGGGAATGGGGCTGGAAGCCCAGAGTTGCTAGGGCCTGGGAGCCCAGAATTGGGATGGGGCTTGGAGCCCTGAGTGAGGAACAGGAGGAGAGCCCAGTGTTAAGGTACTGGGACTATGAGCTCCAGTGGGGAGTGAGATTCCCATGTGAGACTCTGGAGCTCGGGTCCCAGTGTAAGGCATTGGAAAAACATGGATGCCATCTGTGAGGCATGGGACACAGGACAGGGAAGGTTAGAGCCGTGGGTATAAGTTCTTTGCATCAGGGCAGGTAAATGGGCAGTCTCCTGCCTTACTGTCATCTTCTAATTGTTACCAACTAAGGTGTGGTGGTCGCCCAGAGACAAGTGGGTGGGCCAACAATCTGACCAGCCCTGGGACACCCACTTTTTACTCTTACCCTCATTTTTTTTTCACAAAAAGTATATAATTTTCAGTTTGAATTTTGCTGACTTCATCTTCCAGACATTGGATTTTATGTTTATGTTTGCAGAGGAGATAGCACAGAACTAAAATGTTGCATGATATGTGCTAAAGTCAGCTCTGAGACAAAGTGGAATGTCTTTATGCATTTTAAAAATTAATTCAGAGATAAATCCAAAAAATGACTTAGGAACATGGGACTACAAGGGGTCTCCTGGGTTATCAAATTCAGTCCCCTCCATTCTCAGGCAATTGTTAACCTGCAGAATCTCCCAGATTTTCACTTCAAACTCTCACTGTTCATAAGGAACAGTATTTGGAACACCAAGAACACTCTTTAATAGAGGTGCATGCATGCCACAAGTGTCATAGGTAGCCTTTGTGTATCATGCACAAGATTGGGAAGGGGGCAGTAAGTAGAACAGCAGATTGGGCAAGGGAAGGAGATCAGAGTGGCACTCCCATAGAACACAGCCTTAATTTGTGGCATGCCTGCCAGAAAGATTGTCGTCCCCCCCCCACTCTATAATGTGCCACGGATAAAAAGTAGAGGAGATTAAATACTGCCAGTGTCCTGCCACTGCAGCAACAAGGAAGAAGTTGGTTAATATATTCACAAAAGAGCCTAGAAAAAGGCTGGTACCATGCCTCAGTTTGATACAGACAACAAAACTACGAACCTGACAATTCCTGCTCAGTTGCTATCCAACAATGGAATTGTCTAAACTGCACTACTACCTTGTTTGTCACCTTAAATGTTTGCTTATGGACAGTACGGAATTGTTTCAGTCTTGACAGCTTGATCAGCCCTGAGCCAATTCAGGATCCAGAATCTAGATATTCCTCTGCCTCATTGCCTAGGAAGAGAGCAAGACTGAGCAAAACATAGTATTATATTAGGCCTAGAAAGGGAAGATGTAAATTCTAGTCCCTGCTCGAAGGACTAATTCTGCATTTTAAAGACATCACTGGTTGTGTCTATATGTGCATTAATGTGCCTCTTCTAATGTGCATTAAATTTAGTACCTCCAGGCACTTTTACACATGCTCCAGGGGTGGAGGGGCAACACTTTTAATTAAAGCACCACAGTGTCTTGTGTATCAACATCTTCAAGCTTCAAAATGGTGGCAGGGGTTCCTAAACTATAGCTCATTTCCACAAGCTTTTGTTCAAGTGCCTCTGCCATCATTTTGAAGCACAGGGATGCTGATACATGAGACACAGGAGACTGCTGGAGCATGCTCCAACGCACTGTAAGTATAGCACATCAGAGCAGCCTCTGAGCTCGTGTACAGGCACCCTCCAATGTGAAGTACTAAATGAATGCACATTAGGCTGCGCTAATGCACAGTAGTGCATAAATGAATGTGCATTAGGCTGTGCTAATGCACCGTAGCATATTTGCACACTTAGTGATGCTTAATGTACAGTAGACTATTTCATTGTGCATTAGCATAATGTCCATTTTTTTACATGATGCTTTAATGCGCAGTAAAATAATCTATTGTGCATTAAAGTGTGTTGTGTAGATGTGCCCACTGGATGCATCTACACATGCACTTAAATGCGCAGTAGACTAATTTGCTGTGGTGTAAATCATCACAGTCTACACACATGACACTATTAGACCACAGCAAACTAACTGTCACTGCCATAAGATAGTACTGTTGGGGACAGTTCTATCTTACAGCATTGAAAATAACTGAGCTTTTTTGTGGGAATGTGAATGGAAAAAAAGAAACAGATCAATAGTTGAGGTATTAGATTTCATAGATTTCATAGACATTTGGGCTGGAAGGGACACTGGAGGATCATCGAGTCCAGCCCCCTACCCCAGGGGCAGGAAGTCAGCAGGGATTATAGGATCCCAGCAAGCTAAGCATCCAAATGTGTCTTGAAGGCGTTCAAAGTGGGTGCTTGAACCACCTCCGGCAGCAGTCTATTCCAAACCTGGGGGGCTCAGACAGTGAAGAAGTTCTTTCTTGTGTCCAGCCTGAATTGGTCACAGTGGAGTTTGTGACCGTTTGATCTTGTCATCCCTTGGGGGGCTCTGGTGAGTAAATGAATCTGTTCTTATCCTGAAAATTGGTGTGCTTCTGTATGAAAAAAAAAGATGAAATTGAGATCTCACCTGTCTTCTTTCCCAGGAGCAGTAGAAAGATCAATGAAGACAAAACTAAATAAATGGAACACAAAACAAGCTGGTAAATACAGTATATAGAATAAGACTACAATCTTACTTTAAGAAGGCTTTAAAATAAATGGTTTATTGCATATTTAAACAACTTGGTCCTTCCATCCTTCCAAGGACAGACAGACATTTGAACTTCCAAAGCAGTGCACCAGAATGAAATACTGTAGTTATTTATCTTTTTAATAGGGTAAATTAAGTGCCATGACACATAGTACTTATGTGCGCTACGCTAGGGCTATCCAACTGTTGGCTTGTGGGCCACATGCAGCCTGCAAAGCATTACACTGTGGGCCCTGGACTCTGGCCTGGCCACTGCTCCCTCCTCCATGTCCTGCCATTGTTTCAGAGGGTGGGATAGTGTGACAGCACAGGAACCTGTAGGTGAGTTCAGGGCTGCAAGGGTGGGAGAGCAGAAATTCACCATGTAGTGTAGTCGTGAGCAAGGCACCCAGTGCAGCAGTCAGGGGATGCTCACATTGGCATATGGTATAGTGGAGTGTAAGAGGGGGTGCTCACATGGTGTGCAGCCCAGTGGCCCATGCCTTGACCTGTCTGGTTTGTGAGACACGTAGCTGCCCTGTGGCTCCTGGGTGCTAAGAAGTTGGACAGCACTGTGCTACATTACAGGACCTCAGACAAAAGTGAATGACAATGTATCATAGAGATGTAGACATAGCTCTTTAAGAGCTTCTTATTGCCTTGCTTCTGGGCTTTGCCATTGCTAAACTCCATTTTTATCTTCTTCCCCACTAGAGATGAGAAGAAAATTCCTGTCACTGTGTGTGAGGTTGACTTGGGAGCTGCTTGCCCCAGGGGAGGGGTGATGCCCACCTGAAATGGCCTCAGCCCATGAAGAGAAGTAGCTCGGGAAGGGCTAGTGACAGGTGGAACTCACCTGCAGGTGCTGGAGCTGAAATTCAAGAGTGGCGTGCGGCACCGAAACACTGCTTTAAAAGTACGTGCACCCTGCGCATAAGAGGACGCACTAGGAATGATGTACAAAAGGCATGCCCAAACATACAGAGGAGCTGGGTACCAGAGAAAGTGAAAGGCAGCCAAGTCCTGGAGCGGGAAGAAGGCAGCGGAGAGAGCCCCTTTCCTTTAGCCTGGCCAAAAGCCTGAGCTGATGAGCCAGGCAAAAATAGCAGGAAGAGACCCCTGACTCCGGCAGGCCTGGAAGAGAGGCTCTGCAGTCCAACAGGGCAGCCAGCTGAGAGAGAACTCGGAGGAGTTCTCATCCATGAGGTGGATGAACCTGAAGAGCTGAGAAGACAATAGAGTCTCAGAGCAGTGAAGAGCACCCTAGAGTGAAAGCGTGAGTGAGAACCCTGCATAGTGCCGGATGCAAGGCACTGTGGGACTATGATAAATTTGGTTTCATTATTCATTTTATAAATAATGTTTAAAGGTGCTTCAAGTATGTGCACCTCCATCAACACTTAGTAATAATTGAGTTAACTTTTTGTTAAGATTGGACTTAAATTTTGCCCTGACTGGGTCACAGTCAACAATACAGAAGTGGTCCTCAGAGGGACTGTCCAGGACTTTGACGCGTATTACTTAATTTTGACAAAAACATGTACAGCCTGTAACTGACAGTCACAGGGTACACAGCTAGTCCCGTGTTGCAAAACAACATTGATCTAACACTGCAGTTGGCATATGGGAGGGGTGTAGGGAAGGTGAAGTCCCAAGAAACATGTCTAGGAGAATTTCCTCTGAAGGGAATGAGATCTCTCACTACTGGAACTTCCCTTTTCTGGTATTTATATTTTTTCTATTGTGATCATGTTGTGGCAGGCAGACAAAGAGGGAATTTCTTTCCTCCTCTTTTGGGAGCATACTCCTAAGACCCAAGGAGGAAAAAAGTGGGTATAGGACACCTCACATAGTGGGAGACATGGATAGACATGTGAGTCATCACACTCTTTGCTCTGACCAGGCCTCATTCCTTGAACCATTAGCACATCTTCTGGGCCTAGCCCTACCAACATTTTTTCATAGATAAGAATATTTGTTGCTATAACCCTGTTGTCCTGTTGGCAATTATGCAGAAGACAATTAAACTCAGAAGACATCCTGTGCATGTTTGTTAATTCTTCACATATCAACAGATGTTAGAGATAGAGTACGTTTAAGACTTAGAAATTATAGACATATTTGGGTAGTTCCCTCTTGACACTAGCACAGGCCATGGATCCTCTACATGCAAGCCTGTACCACCAACTCCTTGAGAGTTGTTCTGCTCTTGCTACTGTCCAGGGACCTGAAAATCTCAAATAGAGTGCATGGACACCATCACTGCTATAGTGGAGCAGGTAATTTCTTGTAAATAGCTTCAGAAACCCATGTGTATGCAAAACAAAAATTTGTTAGAAAGAGTTAAGGTTGAAAGTGTGGCACCTAGTCCTTTTCTTACTAAAAATTCTTCACTGGTTGTAGAAATTACACAGTTTAAATCCCAAAGTGTAAGAATGGTTGGAAATGAACATCTAAGAGCTCCAGCCAATGTATAGGTAAGTTACTATGGCTGTTTCTGTCTCATGCTCTTACCCAAATAAAACTTTGCCCCCTAAGATAAACAATCCCATAATACAAAAATATTAAAATAATTATTACACTGAGATGAAATGCCAGATGCAAAATTAAAGAAGATTGGTTTCTTCTTAACTAAGTTTGGGAGGACAGGGCATTTAACTGGGCTGGGCAAACACGTGCTTATAAACATTTTATGTATGATAAATATTTGCATGTGTGTTTCATCCCTGTAATTATGAGAGTATGAAATGTTCAGAAGAACTCAGCTTTAGCCTAACTGTTCCAATTTAAGTCAACGTTGCCACTGATTTCGGTGGAACCATTATCACTGGCAGGCATCAGTCTCAGGAAACCATCGGGATTGCATCTTTGGTAGGTTACCAGGTACCACCACAGCTTCCTGAGTGGCTGAGGAGTCCAATGCATGACAGGCAGACCCTCCAGCAAGTTGCACATACAAACTTAGTTGAGCTTGTACTGGCATGCTGAGTATGGTTTTGTCTTGCCTCTTTTCTAGCTTAGCACTGACCCGCTCCATCTTGAAGCAACATAGGCCCTGCTTCATGGCAGCTTTCCACCTGCAGCAGTCTGCAGCGATTGATTCTCAGCATTGGCCATTGATGCACAGCTTACTAAGGTTTTTCTTGCAAACATCAACAAAACGGAGTTTGGGCCATCCAAGTTGATGTTTGCCAGTGGCCAGCTCAATGTAGAGCACGTCCTTGGGGATCTGGCCATTGCTCATACAGTTCACATATCCTAACTGTGAAGAAGTTCTAACAAAAAAACAAATGAAAAAGCAGAAAAAAGGATTGAGCCAGGAGAACGGCGATTCAAAAGCAGCTGTTCCCTGCATCTTAACAAGCTGGGGGTGGGACAGTGTGGCACAGAGGAGGAGATAGAAGAAAACGGGGACTCCAAGAGTGAGAGCTTGAAGAAGACAATGGGGCCGGGGAGACCCCAGATGTTGGTCCAGCGTGCTGGGGAAGGCACAACTAAAGAAGGAGGCTGGGAGTCTCCGGAGTATGTAAATTGACTCTAGGGTTGCACGGAGAAAAAACAGAGGTACAGTGAAGAGACAAGCTGTGAGAAAAAAAGAACCGCGGATGCTCCTGAGAAAAAAAGAAATAAAATGTTGAGATTACTCTGGTTTGCTTTTGGTTTTGTTTTACACTGATGGGGACTAACTGTTCTTCAAAGGTTTTTGAGGGGAGAACAAGGAGAAAGCCAGAGTTGAGGCTACTTCACCACCCTAGCAGAAAGAATGCAGGAGTGTCCTGAAGGGATAACAGGATAGGATATTGCGTAAGAAGCAAGGAAGGAAGAAAAGGAAAGTAAAATTTTCTGTATAGTTAAAGAAACTTTTCCAACGTTAATTATATACTGTTGTATGTTGCTAAAGAAGAAACTTCATAAAAGGTGTTTACAAAAGACTAAAGAAAATAAATAAATAAACAGTTGTAAATAGCCAAGATATACGTTTGTGAAATAGTTGTGAATGTAAAAGGAAAGAGAATAATAAAGAGAATTGTTCAACTCCAATACTAGGCTCGTTGGGGGAAGGGGAAGACGAGGGCAGAGGAAACCTTGTACTGCCAAACCAAGCAGCACTCACAAGTACAGCCCAGCCTAGACCG
>NW_017729027.1:11349295-11355287 GCF_001723915.1 Gavialis gangeticus
CCCATGTTGATTGCCTCTAAGCATAATCTCCCCTGCTGGCCCAGTATCCTACTGTGGCAATATCTCCTGACTAATAACATCAAAATGAATAAAAATGTGGCAGGAGAGAGTTGGAATAGATGCAGTAGGCCATAACCAAGGCAATCAGGGGAAACATCACACTAACTAATGGAGGCATCTCTGATGGGATCAAGTTGAGGTCTCAGTGGGACCAGAGTGTGAATAAATTGTATAATTTCTTTCAATGTTTTATTTTTTAAATATCTCCTAATACAACTTGGAACAGGTATGGATAAACTTATAAAATACCTATTTCTGCTGTTTTCTACAGTGGATATGTAAAAAGAATAGAGTCTCTTCTTCCTTTCTCTTTGCAATTTTCTGTAGCATATCCATACTTAATGCCAGAAGTACAGTTCAAAAATAATCACCATCCTTTACTCCATTAAAAACCTCTGAAATTGGTTAAGCCCTTTTTTATTATTTATAGAGGTCTGTACATGCTTCTGAGCTTGACCGTAAGCCCTCAAAATTAATGGGAGGTTTTTTTTCCATTAAGTTGCATGGGTTTTGAACCAAATATACGTTATTCTAGACGCACCTATTGTCGTCTTCTTTTCTTGTTCATTTCTGAAATACAGATCCAGGGAAACAATTAGCTCTGCAGCTAGGTTGAATAATATTTCTATTGTAAAATATCTGAGGTTTTAATGCAGAATCAAAGTTTAATGTTGCGTGATCAAAATAACGATAAAAAAATAAACTGTAAAACCTATTTCCATTTTTGATGTATAGGAAACTCGGAAATCAAATCATTTGAATATAATTTAAAACATCATTCTGACTACTCTGATTAACTCTCCTACAGTTGGTAAAACTTCAATTTTTAATTTGTACATTAAGCTTAGAATAGTACATGGGGATCAGTGAGAGCCACTTCCACATAGTGATCCCTGGTAGTGTCTCCAACCAGAGCTCCTGAATCAACACAAATGCCAAAGCGCACAAAGAGAAAGATATGGACACCGTTTTTGTCATATGAAAGAAGAAAAGTAGTGCATGAAATACAATATAAATATGAATGATGTGGAAAGGACAGAGGTGTGTTCCATATTGCAAGATAGCTAATGTACCATATTCAGGATACACAAAAATCTAAAAGGGTAGATTGTTAGAAGCAAAGATGAAGCAAACATACACACAAATAAGAATTGGGCACAAAAATTTACCACAATTATATTTTTCATTTGATCTCATCTTTTATGTTTGTCTTTCACATCTTCAGGGCAGTGACTATATATTTTGTACTGTGTAGCACCAAGTATCTGGCACCAAAGGCTCCATCATACACCAGGAAAGTTAATAGGAATTTGGTCCATGACTTCAGTAAGAGCTGTAAACTGGCTGTAAGCAGTAATACATTTTTAATTCTGAGTATATTTCATTAAGCATTAATACTTTTGTATCTTGCAAGATGTGGTATGTGATTCAGAAAGAGAAATACATATTTTTGAATGATGCTAAAATATTGCACACACAACATTTTTATGAAAAAGGCTATCCAAAGACCATAATTGAAATGGTTCATAAGATGATATACTGCTTTTAGTTCCTAAGTTTGTCTAACCATTTGTGTTTTATATGTCAATTTATAAGAAAGTAGGCATTTATGGCAACAAGCATAATTTATGGCATGGGATCTGGTTAATTTGTTTACTTACTGTATTATCTAGCTGTTTATTTAGGTTTTCACTTTAAATTACAATGGATATTTAGAGACTTTTGCTTAACAGGTTTTCTACTGTATTGTCTTTTTTCTTTGTCAGATCAATCAATTTATTGATTTATTAATCATGAGAAGATGCATAAAATTAAAAGAGATTGCAATATGCATAGGAAACTAGAGCCAAAATATCACACAGATTTTGCTGGAATATGCAGTTTCTAGCTTATAAGCTCTGCTACTGACCTAGTTTTCCCAACTATTTACAACATGTCATTACATTTACATATTACAGGAAATATAACATATTTATATTTTATAGGAAACTATCAAACTGGCCCCTAACCCAATGGTTCTCAGTTTTTCATCTTGTGGCCTTTAGACTAAACTACTCATCATGTAAGCCATCTCCTCCCACCTCATTCTAGTCCCCAAATTACCCTGCTGAAACTGCAGAGGTAGTTTAGGTGCATATGACATAGCAGAACATTAAGGATATTGACGATTAAAGAGTCACGCTGATATGATGCTTATGTCCCTATGTTACATCTGTGCTGTTTAAGGTCTGATACCAGTATTCCAGCAGTAGATCTCACCTTCCGTGCAGCTGCTGCTGCTCAAGTGTCTCCAGTCACCCTGTGGTTTGTTTCTATTTTCTGGCACATTTGCTACCATCTGAAAATGTGCTGCTGACTTTAAGGAAAGAAATACTAACATCGACAGGCATTAAGTAGCCACATAGAGTGCTAAGAATTGTTTAGTTTGTTAGTTTAAAATATTTTCGGAATCATAGGAGTTTTCTTGAGTGGGCTATCACTGTCCAGAAGCATCATTGCTTCATGACTATGAGAGTTTCACCTTTCTCATTTGTATTGCTTCAGTACACAGAGGGTACATCTGCACTTCACAATGCATTACCACTGTGTAGACTTATCCAGTCAGGACTAAGATGCCACCAAACCATGGCAGAAGTGATGAGACCTACTCAGCTGCATACACCTGAAGCTGGAGCTCCCTTTTCCCAGAGTAAATAAACAACATGCATAGGATGCACTTTAATGAGTTTTAAATCACCATTCCACTTTATCTGATCCAATTAGTATCTTCATCACATTACTTTCAGGTAATTTCCTGTTGATCATTGAAAGCAGCTATGTTTAATGGTCTGGAACAGAAATAGGTCAATAAAATGTTTGTTGTATGTATGTTAACAGTGTACCTACTACGTGTATAAACTTGATTAAAAAATCTAACAAGAAAAGGCAAACTCCATTCCTACCAGCAAACCAGTCAGCTATTATACTATATCAAGGAAACAATAACGTGATGCTTAACAACCACAACAACCATTGCTATATACAACCTGAAAAAAAAAAAAATCTTTATAATATGTTAAATAAATAGGAAAATCAGTCTTAACAACTTGACTATCTACTTCTCCCACAAATATCTTTATTCACTTTCCCATGCTGTCTTTTGTCTATATAATGCCCTCTCTATAACAAACAGTAAAACTATCACCTTGTCTTCCATGCATTTCCAAATTTGATAAAAATGCCTATCTCTTCGGTCTTTATTTTGCTAATAGCCTTATACAGTAAATTCTTTCTGGCTATGGACTATATTTACCTGTCTTTGCATGGTTTCTGCAACAGTTTGGCCCCTAACTGATGTTTTTATGCCTTGTTCATTTGCCTTTTGTTTCTAGGAGTATCCAAGATGGACTAATGATGATTATTTAAATAGAATCATAACATGCCAATTGAAAAAATATATTTATGGTAAACTTTCTGGGTTGAAAATACAAGAGGTATAAAAATTAATGAATACTTTGTGAGGACATATACTGAGCTTTTGACATTCATTCTGTTTTACACTATATGGACTAAAACTTTACAGACACCTTCTTTTTTAATAGGTTTATGGCTTTACCTGACTCTTCTACTGTACATTGTGGTGCTGTTACATTAACGATGGCATTATCAGAATGGAAGCAGGCTTTAAAATGAGTATTATGAAGATATGGGGTGACTAGAAGGGTACCTGTGTAAATGGTCACAGGGATACACATCCAGCCACAGGCCTACCCTCTTATTTTGAGAACCGGTCACGTACTCATATGTTGTGATCCTAGAGCACATCAATGCTTTTCTTATTCAGAGAAAGACCAATACTATCCTAATTGCCAGCTTAAATGAATCCAAATACTCATGAGATTTTTCTTTGTACTGTTAGGTGGCTTTCTGTGATGAGGCCTAGAATAGTAGCTGTCCTTTGTTATTAAGATTGACTGTTATTTACAGGTTTTACTACATTTTAGATTTATTAATTGGAAGTAAAAAAGTGCTAACTACTGTTAGATTAAAGGGCACACGGAGCTTAGCTTTGTTTGCAAAAATGAAAGAACAGGAAATATGTGTATCACTGCTCATAAGAAGTACCTCCTTTTCTCTTCTGTTTCTGACTTTTTATATTATAGACTCTTCAACCCTAATCCACTATATCCAGCTATTTATGTATTGAAAAAAGCCTAGCAAAGCAAGGCCTCTTTTAGTAGCCTAAACCTTGAATAGGGCATTTGGATGGTACCACCAGGTTTATAACATCCCTGGAACATGAAAGACAACGAAGGACCATACTATGTTTGTACATCCTCCCTAAACATGAGGACCCCTAAATTAGTATTCCAGAAATATTGTAATATAGCAGAGTTATACTATGATGTTTTGCTATTTCTGGTTCTGTGACTAATTCTACGTGACTCCATACAGGTAAGAGTGTGAGAAATACAGTATATTTTAATGTTAGTGAAAATAAAGATGTCCAAAGTTGTGCAATGTTTCATCTTTTGTTGTGTCTTTATTCCCTAAATACAGTGGATTCCAATCAAAGCCTGTAAATCCCCCTCTACATTTTATGTGTTCCCATTAGTAGATAATTAAGTAGATTGGAATGAACAATTGAGATCTGAATAAATTTGTGAGGAACAAGAATGTGCGAGGAGGGGGAGTCTGACAAAAAACAGATGCCTCAGAACAGGAGTACTTTGAGAATTACAAAGGGACAGGATGAATTGATAATTGAATAAACTTGGAGTTTATGGGGTGAAATCTTTAGTAAACTTGACAAAATTACAAGTCAGGTGATCCTCAATCTTTTACAAAGTTAACCTAAATTTGCAGGAAAAGTGTGTGGGGGGGAGGGCAACGACGGTAGGGGACAGACAGGGCCAGATTTCTCATCAAATTTGTTTCCTCCTTTTTATTAATGTCTCTTTGTTGAGACCACTCCCATTACCTAATGGGATATAGTCCACTTTGTATTAATAAATAAATATTAATTGGGGGACAGACCAGAAACCAGATGTCCCATCTCCTGGGTGTATATCTTAATCACCAGGCTAGAGCCATGCTCATTTATGTGTTGCATGAATATTTAAGAATTAGTATTACACGAGTTAAGTACAGAAATCTTGGTTAAATCCCTACCCAGACTAGAGCACAGTAGATCTGAGGCTATGTTTCTTATATCTTAAGCAAATGTCTTAAGGGCCACAGCAGAAAGTATCCCAAAGGCGAGCTTCTTCAACCTGTCCTGGTAAAGCTGTAGCATTTTGTGTAACATACTTTAACATTTATTGAGACAGAGGGAGGGAGCATGACTTGGTGGTTAGCATGCTTCTGTGGGAGTTAGCACACCTGGGTCTCTGCCATAGCGAAAATCTAATTATTGATACGAAGCAGTTCAAGTTGTCAATAGGAAGAAAAGCCTGCCCTCAGGATAACCTATAGTCTGGGGATCAGGGGACTTGCCTTGATAGGAAGAAAAATGGGTTAAAATTCTCTGTCCTAGAAAAGAATTGAAATAAGGTCTCCTACATTTTGAGTAAGTACTCTAACCCCTAAGCCAGGGTTGCCCAACTCCCACGGGCCTGGGGGACACCACATGGACTGCACAAGCCAGATAGGCCCCTGTGCTGCCCCCTGCCCTGAGGGGTGGTGGTAGGAAGCAGAATACTGAGAAGGGAGCAGGAGCCAGGAGATAACCATCCGGCAGCAGGAGCAATGCAGGGAGCAGTGCCCGGCTGAGAGCCCATCAAACAGCCCTGTCCAAAGGTACAGGGTAAACAAGGGCCTCCTTCCTGGACAGTTTGATGAATCTAGCCCTTCATTTCCTTTATTTTGTTTTTTTAAAGAAGGGCTTGAAACCAAGCACTCTGTTTCAGGTTTACCAAAAGGTTTTTGTGTCAAATTTACAGAAGAACATGGC
>NW_017729027.1:11355835-11356345 GCF_001723915.1 Gavialis gangeticus
TTTTTTGGTGGCCCCCCTCGCTTCCTCTCGCAGCGGCGGCGGTGGCGGCGCAGCGCGGGGCACTATGCCGAAGAGAAAGGTGAGGCGCCCCCCGGGGTCCCCCCTGTCATCGCGACGAGGGCATCTCTCCCTCCCTGCCTGCCTGCGTGCTCCGGCCGGGCGCGGGGACCCGCCGCCGCCTGTTGCAAACCCGCGGTCCTCCATGGCACGACGGACTCTGGCTTGGCTGGAGCGGGGGCGCTCGGGGCTCGCAGCCTCCAAGTCCCTGCCCTCCCCCCACCGCAAAAAAATGCAGCAGCTGCAGCTTTGCAGCCGGGGAGGACTTGCTGCTTGCAAACTCACGGCAGCGGCTCGTGCATCCGCGGCGGCGGGGGAGGGTCCCACCGGGGCTGGTGCGGAGGGAGGGGAGAGGAAAAGCCATGTTTAAAAACCAACTACACCCTTCTCCTCCCTCCTGTGACAGACCCGTATGTACCCACTCCCATGTCAATCAGGACAGGAGCCGGCACG
>NW_017729027.1:11361345-11361815 GCF_001723915.1 Gavialis gangeticus
AAGAAAAATGGGTTAAAATTCTCTGTCCTAGAAAAGAATTGAAATAAGGTCTCCTACATTTTGAGTAAGTACTCTAACCCCTAAGCCAGGGTTGCCCAACTCCCACGGGCCTGGGGGACACCACATGGACTGCACAAGCCAGATAGGCCCCTGTGCTGCCCCCTGCCCTGAGGGGTGGTGGTAGGAAGCAGAATACTGAGAAGGGAGCAGGAGCCAGGAGATAACCATCCGGCAGCAGGAGCAATGCAGGGAGCAGTGCCCGGCTGAGAGCCCATCAAACAGCCCTGTCCAAAGGTACAGGGTAAACAAGGGCCTCCTTCCTGGACAGTTTGATGAATCTAGCCCTTCATTTCCTTTATTTTGTTTTTTTAAAGAAGGGCTTGAAACCAAGCACTCTGTTTCAGGTTTACCAAAAGGTTTTTGTGTCAAATTTACAGAAGAACATGGCTGGGGGGGGGGGGGGGGGAATA
>NW_017729027.1:11361839-11362295 GCF_001723915.1 Gavialis gangeticus
GGGGGGGGGGGGATGATATCTGAGCATGTCTTCCAGGAGAGGAATCTCTTCCATCTGCTGAGGTGCTTTGGCTCTACAGCCGAACTGAACAAACCCAGCAGCTAGCAACAGCCTCATCAAGGAATTCCTCAATTCAGTATGCCAGTGGGATGGCCTGGAAAAGACCGGACAAGAGGCCTGAAGGGGCTGGAAACCAAACACGAGAGTTGCAAAATGGAGGTGGGGAGGGGTGTTGGGGTCAAGCGGGAGCCGGGCCGCGAGGCAGAGGCGGAAAAAGGGAAGCGGGGGAGCGGGCCGAGGCCCGCGGGAAGGCGAGCCGTGGGTACCCAGGAAACCCGCGCGCCTGAGGCCCATTGTGTGCAGCAGCCGCGCGCGCCACCCCAAGCGCGGCCGGGCCCGAGAGGCCGGGCGGTGCGGAGCCAGCGCACGGCCCTTCCCCTGGGAGGGAGAGCAGCG
>NW_017729027.1:11367295-11387651 GCF_001723915.1 Gavialis gangeticus
CAGCCGCTGTGTGCCTGCTGCCCCTTCTCCCCCGCCCACCCTGCAAGGGGATGGCTTGGTTTGGGCGGCACTGCCAGGCTGGGCTGAGCTGGGCTGGGCTTGTCCTTGACAGACTCGGCCTCCTCTTGCTGGGGTGGAGGCTGCAGGAGATGCGTCTCTTGGGAGGTGGCAGCAGTGCCAGCAGCCAGCGATGGGGGCACGAGGGCTTGGAGAGTTGTGCTTGGAGCCGGCCGGGTGGCCCGGTGGGTCCCAGCTGCCCGGGGTCTTGGAAGGAGGCACTTGCTTTAAATGTTAACTTCTGTAATTGTCTATTCTGGAACTCCTGACGGTCCCTGAGACAGCTGTGGCCGGCCAGGGTTGGAGAGGGCCGCAGGACTGGGATGAGCCACAGCTTTGATCCTTGTGTGAGACCTCGTGAGCTACCTGGTCCTTCAGGGACTCCAGGATTTAATTTTTAAACTGGTTTATTTGTGTCTGGATTGTTCAGGACTCACTTCCAGTGCCTGGGCCTTGGGAAACAGCTGCAGGATTTTTTTAAAAGGCGCGTTCGTTACAAGTGACCACTGGACAGGTTTAGCAGGGCTTGGATCTTCAAAAGGACTTTAGATACTAACTTTCAATGGGCATCTAAAATCCCAGACTTGAACTCTTTTCTTTTTTTTCCTCCCTCTTTATTACAGTTACTAATTAAGTGTAATGAGAATCTTGACACTAATATACTTAAAAAAAAAAAATGAATAACTGCAGCCTTTTCATATTAACTAGGCCAAATAAGGTAGGGTCACTTCTGTTATTGGGGATTTGCGGAATGTGGGCTGTCACCTTCCCATTATGTATACTGTGGTTGGATCTTAAATCTGTTTTAATAAAAATGACTATTAGATGGTGATTTCCAGACAGCTAGGAGTTCCATTTTAGTCCTTCACTGATGCATCATGAGTACTCTCAAAAATTATCAAGTGCACTGTTGAGGGTTTTCAGATTAACTTTTTCTTAAGGTGCGCTAATCTATTCCTGGTGAAAGTGAGGAACTAATAACTTTATTGCTTAAAATTAATGGGTACAGTATAGTTTTCTTCAATATGCTGTTATCCTGGCCTACAGGATTTCTGCATTTCTAGGGCTCTGTCTTTCCTGAGTAATGACTGAAAATTAGGTTGTCCTGTAATGTTTGTGTACCACTTTCCTCTAGAACCTTGCAAAATTGTCATGTCTATCCCCATACCCAATTCTATATTTTTGCCCTTTTGGCAGCCTTCCATATTCTCCCCTTCAAAAAAAAAAAAAGATACAGCTGATTTCTTTAGTGATAGCAAAATTAAACTTGGGTCTTTTCCTTCCATGGTAAAGGAATGCAGTACAACTAACAACGAGTCTACTTTTGTTGTTTCTCTTAATAAACCTTGGATCTAAGGAAGCTCAGAAATGTTAATGCCTCTGGAAAGCTGCAAGACTATGGGCCTGACTACAGGAGGAAATTGATGACAGATTCAGCAGAATAATAGCTGAGTAATTATTCTGAAATAAAGTTACTTTTATTTTGGAATAAAATGCCTACATGAGGTGAGTTAGAAGTAGTATATCAAGTATACGGGTCAGTTTCTTTTTGCAGATGTGTGCGTCCATTAACAAAGTGAACTTTCCCATTAAAACAAAAATCTTCAATCACAAAGGTCTGATTTAATTGGAAAATTACTTATCCTAAAAGTTTACAGATCACTGAGTATATAAACATGCAAATTTTAGGGTCATGCAAATAAATGGTAAAATTGCAGAAGGGGCATATGCAAAAGTAAAAATGTGTGTGTACTTTATCTAACTTGGAAAGACCAGTCATGCTCCATCTTTTTATTTTATTTCTTTTCTGTGTTTAAGAAGTCATCATTTGACTCCCTTTATTATGAAATGCGTATTGCAAATTTACCATAGCCAACTCTGGTAGGACATTCAACATTCCCTAAAATTTTGGTCCCCAGTGGTCACTGAATTAGATTGGAAGGGGCAAGTGGAAAAAAAACATTTGTTCATTGAGATGGTGTCAAATACTGCTTTGGAACAAAGGGAGGTTGAACTCTGGACTCTTCTAGTGAGACCTTTACATGTGTTACTGCCCGTTGTAATACCACATAATGAAGTGAATACAACCTTTCACAAAGAGAACAGTGTGCCAGTGTGGGCTAAGCTTGAGCACTTGGGCGATACTGGTAGCAATGAAATCTTTGGAGTTAATTTCAGCTAGGGCTGAACAACAAAAGAAAAAAAAACTTTAAAAAATATTGTCCAGGCAGGTTAGAATTAGTAAATTCTTCAGCTGTTTTAATGGCTATATCAAAACATCTCTGCATTAGCAGAGAAACAGGGAACTTAAATTTGTCCCAGGATAAACTCAAAACAGTAGCGTGGTGTGATTGCCAAAACATGGCTTTCACATGATCATTGAAACTTAAAATGAGTATTGCTGATCTTACTATTTGTACATCCATGATGAAAGAGGTAAAAAAGTCAAGTAACTTGCTCAATGTCAAGCAAGGAGTCTGAGATGTAGCTGAGACTGCTTCAGAATGATTCAGTCTTCACTGTCAAAGGACTTCCCTAGGGAGGGC
Organism: Gavialis gangeticus; assembly: GCF_001723915.1. Classification (NCBI taxonomy): domain Eukaryota; kingdom Metazoa; phylum Chordata; order Crocodylia; family Gavialidae; genus Gavialis; species Gavialis gangeticus. The sequence goes on from NW_017729027.1 coordinate 11,369,899, forward strand.
TCCATGCGCCTGGCTCTACACAGGCAGTGCCCCAATATGGATGCTTTGTGCACCACCAGGCATGTGCTAATAGGCATGCCTGAGGGAGTAAGCTTATTGGCACGCATGGGGTGCTGTGGTAAGGCAGCTACACGGCACTGTGGGGCTCCCTGGTGCAGTCTTTTAATGATATAGATGTGCTCTGCTTGTTATTTATCTAGTTATAGGACACTGTCTGCATCTGTCTGGAGAACTTTTTTTTCACTGAGGTTCAACCCAAAGTAACGACTAATTGAAGTGTGATTTCTTTTTAAAATTTATTTCACAACATCTTTGACCACAATAGTGATATTTTAAAAAGTACTAATAGAAACCTTTTCTATTAGTGACTCAGCTAGGTCATTTGCTTGCTTGGTGTGGTCAAAAATGCTAGCTTCTGCAGTAGAATTGATGCCAGATGTGGTGAGCATTTAGAAGAGATAACAAGGTATGTTAATACAATATTCCTGTACTGTTCTATAAACTGTTGTTGTTGTTTTTTTTAAATAGTGTGTATATTAATACAAAAAGAGACCCTATGCTCAAGGACTAAAAGGTATATTAGGACTGAAAAGTTGAGTATTGAAGAGTTAGAAATTTTGTCCCCTCTGTACATATGTGTTAATATATAGCCTTTAGTAAGAAGATGATGCTGTATTTTTTCCATGAGACCCGTGCTTCCTTCAGTATATACAGTCATTACTGAATGGATGGATATCTGTTCAATATTTAGTTTAATTCTTGTAATTTCTTTCCTATACGTCATCAAATCTTGCTCTAGACAGAGACATTTTAATTTCCGCATTGTCTTCTCTATGGCATTAAAACAAGAATAATTTTTTCCTTTACAAATACTTATGAAGTTGCCTTCACAGCACCCTGATGAAGTGAGGAGGTTATGTTATCTATGTTGTTCATATTGGGAGCTGAGCACACAGGAATTAAGGTCACCATTGTCAGAAGTATACTTTGCTTTGGGATATTTAATTTTGGAGGGTTAATGCTTAAATTTAGCCTTTCTTCTTGCTCTATTTTTTTTTTTTGCATCTCATCCCTTCAGAGCACCTCTCCCTTTGATTTCTGCTTCAGTTGTGAGTGCTAGAGAACTTCTGTAAATTTGGTATCTCATATTAGGCACTCAGATAGTGGCAAACACACAGCTAGTGGGTGTGTTGAGTTTGGTTTGTGATTTGCCTAATATCACCCAGAAACTCTGTGAGGAGTTTGAGAGAGAATCATTTTCTTCATGATGGAATAAGAGTAGCTTTAACCATGGGACTATGTTTAGCCTTAATCATGGGACTATGTTTTACCCTTTAAAAATCCTCTGCCTTATTTAAAATACGGTTACTAACTTTTGCAACATTGTAAAACCATAGATCTTTCAGAAATGACTCTTTCTCAGATGATCATGTGGCACCCTGGGTGAGGCAAGAGGCAAAGCAGTATGGGATTTTGTTGTTAAAAGCTATATCATAATGTATTTTTATACAGGGGCCTAATTAAAGTTGCCTTTGCAAATTTGTTTCTGGCATTTCCTAAATCATAGGTGCTTGACTTTCTGGCTTTATTGTTCAATGGTGGTTTTTAATGTAACTTTCTACATTAAAAAAAAAAAAAAAAAAGGCATTTTTAGGGGGAAAACATTCCATCATGTAGAGAGGTACGTTTGATCCCACATGTATCAGCAGTGGAGTTGGAAGTTGCAGACCCGTGGCAGAGACCTCTATATCCTGAGCTCACAACAACACTGATATAAGATGACAGCGTTCTCCTAGCATGTGGATCCACCTGTGGAATGGTATTGATATGCTTTGTCAGTGGATTTTGGAGAGATTTGCTAGTAAGAGTGCAACCTTGATATTTGGGATTCCTTAGTTGCATGTTCCAGAGGTGAGTGGGCTGTAATGCTGATAGGTTAGGAGCCAGTGGGCAGAAGATCTTTCACCTCTTTTTTTCTTCCCCAGCCTGGTATTGTGCTTTTTTTGATCCTTGCATCTGCATTCCAGTCAGTGTTTCCTACCTGGGTGTAAGCATTCTCTAAAATTCAGGAGTATTGAGAGCAATTCCCTCTTACTTCGTTGCCTAGCCCAGGGGTGGGCAATTTATTTCAGGTGGGGGGCCGCTTCCTGAGTTTTGGCAAGCCATCCAGAGCTGCATGACAGGCAGCCAGGGACAGATAAATATTAATTTTCTAAATTTTTTAGGGGTCCCACGGGCCAGATAGTATGGCCTGGCAGGCCGCATCTGACCCACGGGCTGCATTTTGCCTACCCCAGGCCTAGCATGTCAGAAGCTCCTGAAAGATAGGATGCATGACAACAGAAAAAGTTCTTGTTAGCCTCATTATCCATGAAGTAAACTGATGAGGGACACGATCTTTAGAGACTATTGCTGGTGTATTCTAACAAACATTTATCAGTGATTTTGGAGGCTTATAACTTGGCCATATTTGGATGTTTTTCCAGAGGTAGAAAAAAGCTTCTTTTGAGCCCTAAGCAGTTTACAGGATGGAGGTTTCAGAGTTTCTTGATGAAATTATTTTAAGACATTTTTAACATAGAGGAAAAGTATGTTGCTTTCCAAACTTAATTCTTGGAAATGACTGAATTAAAGCAAAAAAATAAGTCATTTTGAGATGCAGTGCTGTAGGTTGGAAAAGTTCAAGCTGAATAGATGATGTTTGGAAAAGCTGTAAGCAACCGAAAACAGTCTTATAATAGAAAGTCCCTGGCAAACCTCCCTATAGGTATCATCCCTACAAGTATCACTGCCAGTTAAGCCTGCACTGTATAGATGTCTGTCTTATGATTGACTCTTTGATTCCCCAGTGTTAAACATGAGCAAACTTTCTTTGAATCTTTACAGTCTGACAAGTAAAAAACAGACTTAAACTTTTGACATACATGAAAATAAAAGTGAAAATATTACACTGAAGTATACTTCAGTGTGCATGTGTTACATGGCATAAAAGATGCTGGAGTAATGCTATTTTCTTCTGCATCTAGTTGCAAAGCATTTGTGTTTAAAACATGGAAAAGATAAAAACAGATGGAAAGTACCGGGTCACCTTTTGTATCATTTAATCCTTTTGGTAACCTATAACGGATTAATGATAGCATTATATCTTGAGTATATCTTAACTATGCTAAGTGTTAGAGTTGGTTCTAAGATCATTAGTTTACAGCTTTATAGATAGTTTTAAACTATAGTTGGCTATGTAAAAACCCAGCAAGTGATTAGCCATTTTATTAAAACATATATCAACTTTTTAACTACTTGCACTTTTTGGATTCTGTCACCCACTGACTAATTTTAGTTGTATTTGGCTCTGAAATACCACCACCCCCTAAATGTTCAAGTGAGTTATCAACCTAAAGTAATTCAAAAAATGGTTACATATATTAAAGTGTAAAGAAAATCCTGTTGTCATTTACAGTTCATCGGATATCACAAGTCATCATCTCCGAATTTTTCAGAATGAGCAGGTGCAGATAATTCATTTATATACAAGGATTTTAGAAAGTACTGACTTTTTCAGTGGATCAGAAATTCTTTGAAAGCAGATCTTCAGGCCAACAGAAAAATGTTATTTCATAATCTGAGATATCTGTTTTGGTAATTAGTATCATAAAACTAGCCTAGTGATTAAATGAAATAAACACACAATGAAAGATAGCTAATGTATGTTCTGTGATTACATATGTTCTGATTAATTAAGTTTCTCTCAGAGAACTTAAAAATTTCTCCACTGAAATTTCTAGTGAGCAATATTTATGTATAGTAACATTCTGGGAACATTGTTAATATTGTAGTAGCAAAGTAACTTGAAATGACATTAGACTAGAAATTGTTGTAAGTGTTATAATAGTATTTGTGTAGGGTGAAGGTAAACCTGATAACAATATGTCTTGGAAATCATTCTCTAGCATTATGTTGTTTCAGTTACTTTTTTTTTTCTTAAGAACCATTTTTTTCCTTTAATGGCTGTAAATAAAGCACAGTAGAGCCTAACAACCATAGAGGTAGCCAAATAAATGGATGGTCACTGTAGTATTGGACCCTTATGTCTTTTCACACCAGTGCCTCTTCTTTTCATCCCTGCCAGCAGCCAGCTGCAAATGACAGCACAAGAAATGAGTATGTTACATCAAGATCATTGTGTAAACTAAGCTCTTAATGGGTGCATGGCACCCTTAATCACAGATGGAGATAAATATTTATGTTTGGGCATATCAGCGGTTAACTAGTGACCTACACTGTTAAAACTAATTTTGGGGACAGGAAAGGAGAACTGTAGATGGGAAAGAAAAGAGACTATACCCCTTGCATGCTAACCAAGAGTGAAATAGAGTCACAATTGTGCCAGGGGTTATGTGATTGCCTTCAGAAAATTAAGACCCATACCACACCTAGGCATCCACAGCCTGATAAGTTAGCAGAGTGTCTGAACTGTACGCTTGGCAGCCAGTTAGTCCGTGCTGATCAATAGAATTAGGGCGGCCTCTTCTCCATGTCATGGTGGCCTACAGCAGGACTATCCAACTTCTAGGCAGCTGGGGGCCACCCAGTGCAGGGCTGCAGACTTGGAAACCGCTTGCTGTACGGTGCCCCATATCCCCTGGGTTCTCTTCTTCATGGGCAGTCTGATGGTGTCTGGGGTGTGAAGGGAGGCATGCAGACCTTGAGCAGCTAGCTGAATAGCCCTGGTCTACAGGATTACTTTGATTCATCCATGAGATACACACTTCATGAGATGATATTTGGCCATGAGATGACCTTGCATGGGGTAGATGCGATAGATATGCTAATTACACAGAGCACCTAATACAAATGGCAGAAAATCTCAGCACCATCAGCCAAGCAGCAAAGGATCACCCAGTAGGGCCACCAAGAGGCAGTGGGTGCAGCATGATTTAAGGGTATACTAAGAGTATTTGGGTGATAAATTGCAAGAGAATTTTTAAGAGCTTGCATAGGGTAGTCAGCCAGCTATTTGAGTTAATCTATGAATTTGTTTGCTGCCAGAAAAGTAGGACAGTTAAACAAGCTGCCCAGGGAAGTAAATTACACTGGTGTGAATGTATCACATGTTTGGGCCTAGAGAGAACACAGTTGGGTGATGAGACAAAAGTCCTGAGGTTTGCCTTATCTGCCATATAGAATGAGTGCGAATTCAGAGAGTATGGTAGTAAATACAGGAAAGAGAGTCTTGCTGCCTTGGCTACGAATAGGGCAAGTGAGCAAGGACTTAGGTGCTTACATGGTGATAGTGGCATGTCTTGGTTGAGCCTTTTGCGAGCACGCCCCACCCACTGGTCCTGCATGGGCACTATAAATGCACCAGTGAGACCACACCAAGGTGTCCCTTTGTGACTGCTCTGGATACCTTGGTTTCAACTCTGCTTCAGAGTGGCCATTGGGATTGATCCCTTCAGGACTAAATTTCTCGGTTTTGAACATGCCTGCATGGGCAGGTGTATGAGACTTGCTTGGGCCCATCCTGACCAAGGCAGGCTGGTGCCTCAGGATAGACATGCCCAGGGAGCATGGAGCTCCTTTCTAGCACGTAGAATTCTTTGTGAAGCAGTCCTGGATCTGAGGATATATATCTTTTTCAGAGAAAAAGGCAGTGTAAGCAGGATAATACCATTCCCAGCTGCTGAAGAGCCTTCAGCACTTACTTACCTCTGACCCTGGGCATCTGATGTGCTAATAGTACCGCACAGCTTTGGTCTATGACAAACTAAGCAGATAGGATAATTACAAAAGTGCATTCTTTCTTCCTCATGGCAGAATTTTACGTATTCTTTAATATTACCTATTTGCCTTTTGATCACATTTTGGTTTTGTTTTCTTTTTCTTTTCACTTCTTTCTTTCTGTCCAAAGTATCTTGTATTTCCTCCCATAAATTGTTTAATAAAACCCAGAATGTTGTCCAGTATGGTTCTCTAAATGTAGAGCCCTTCCATCTGTTTTTAAGCACTGGCTGTAGATGTACCTTGATTGTCAGAGATGCTGATCGCTTCAATGCATACAAGGGTGCTGTGAAAATCAAGCCAGTTTTATTTAAGTAGGGACTTAAGAGTCTAAACTTAAGAACTAAATTTCTGGCTCTGCAGACAGATACGATGCTTTCAGAACTGGAGCCTGTTTTTTTAAATGGTGGACAAAAGAACTTGTATTGAATAGTTGTCAGTCTTGACTATAGCTTCACTAGGTTATTTTGGTCCTGATTTTAACAGGATAGTGGTAACAAAATTATGGAACAAATATTCATGCAAGAGTTTCAGGTTGGCCAAAATTCTCAAATGTGAGACCCTAAAATCTTTCGTCCAAGCATGTTGCCTATTTTCAGATATGCTTGAACACCCACAGCTCTCCTGTTGGACCTGAATCTCCTGAAAATAAAGCCACTGATTAAGAAGCAGAAATATGGATTAAACATCCAAGAATGAAAATATTGGTTCCTAAAGAAGATGGCAGCATGAACAGCAGCCTCTATATAGATCTGCTTTACTTTTTCATATTGTTGAATAAAGAAAATAATGTCCTCTAATAGACTATTTAAAATGAGATATGTTTTGAACACTTGCTCTTAATTTCTTACAAAAAAAAGTAAGTTGTTTGTTTAGTAATAATTGGTTAAATAAATCTTAAATTAGGTGTAATTCAGAGTTTGCAAAATGCCGTGTTTTGGGTCCATGCGGCTTAAATTTATAGTTGAACATTTAGAGCTTTTAAAGTAGGAATAACAAACCAAAAATCTACAGTAAAGTTTCTCTTTGAGAAAAACATTTATTGGAGCAGAACAACATACATTTTATTTTTTAAATTTATTAAATCGAATTGTGCCCTGATTTGTTTGTTTGTTTATTTTAAAGAAGAAATTCAATTAGTGTGCTGGGAGAAGGGCAACTAGCTAGATTCAGGTTACAAACATTCCACTGTTATGTTAATTTTAAAAATTGACCTTTCTTACCTCTTGACTCAAGAATGGATTGTAATACTGGCACATGTACTGTATTTAATTTTCATGTATATGTAATATAGATACAAGCTAACCATGCATACTAAATCTCTTTGATTTGACACTGTAAAGAAGACATGGAGGCTCTGATCCTGAATCTTTTTTTCCCTTGAACTTTTGAGGAATATTTTTATCATTTCATATAAGCATTTTTAAGTATACTTTTGCCTTTTCAAGAGTTTCATGATGTTGACAATATCCCCTTAAAGGATAGAAAATTAGACATTCTGCTTTTAATGGATAAAAGATGAAGGGATTTACCTTCTAAAAATGAAGTCTTGTATTACCTTTTGTTATATGTAATTTAAACAAACAAACAAAAAAAATATATATATATAAAGAATGAATACTTTAACATTTCAGGTATATTTGTTTTTATAGTGAAGTGTGTGTTTTATTTAATGTAGGTGACTGTAGACTGTTTGCTTAGGTAACTGGGAAAGGAACATTGCCTGGGAGAAGGAAGCTTAGGAAGGTAGTATTTAATGGAGCTTTAGAAGACTTGTAAATAATTCTTGAATAGTCCCAGGAGGGGCTAAAACTTCCAAGTTCATTTCCTACTATTCTGTAAACCTTAGATGTGTGTAATAGTTTCATAGTAGGGTCGGAAGGGACCTGAGCAGATCATCAAGGCCGACCCGCTGCCATGGCAGGAAAGAGCACTGGGGTCAAACAACCCCAACAAGGTGATTGTCAAGCCTTGTCTTAAAGACCCCCAGGGTAGGAGCCAGCACCACTTTGCTTGGAGGTTGGTTCCAGATCCTAGCTGCCCTGACAGTGAAGTAGCACCTCCTGATTTGCAAGTAAAAATTAATGGAATGCTTTAGATACCACAGAAATGTGTGTGTTGAGGAACATTAAAGTATAAGGTTCTAAATTTGCAGCATATCAGACGAGTAACTTTATATGTTTCAAATGTTAGTTCAGTGGGACTACTTGTAGGTGAAGTATTCCTCTGAGGATAATAGAAATGTGGTAGGTTTAATACCTGACTCTTAGTTTAAAAAAAAAAAGAGGAGTGGATACAGTGATAGTTTCACTTGCACAGTTAATTCAGATTTGCTTGGAACTATGAGCTCTGTTGCATTAATTGAAAACTGGTCAGAGAAACAAAAGTTATTGATAAATGGGATATTGCGTAGGTGGTCGGTGCAGAAAAAGTGTCTAGAAAGGTGTCACAAGATTTGTTTGGTGTTAAATTACGGGCAGTTTAGCATCTTTATTAACCTGAAACAGGAAATAAACAGTACTTTAAATTTGTGAATTGATACTACATTCAGAGCTGTCAGGAAGATACAGCAATAAGTAAAGAGATCATGCAAAGGAAAATATGAATGGGGAGACGAAGCAACAGGCCATGTTCAGTCTAGTGTAATTCTCTTGACTTTCAATTTAGGTATATTATCAATTAACTTAATTTTCCCCAAGCTGAAAACTTGGACCTTTCTAAACAGAGACATGCAGAGGGAAGGGGCAGAAGGGACCTGAAATGCAGTAATTCTGATATGTGGTGAGGACATGATAAATCTTGTTGGCCACTGAGTTTTACTAAATCTGGTTTGGGGAAGGAGTGGGCGTGGGGAGGGGTTGGGGAGTTTTGTATTTGTTTTGCTTGCTTGCTTCCTTGTTTTTGGAAGGAAAAATGTTTGGGGTTAGAAGAGGTGAGACATCATATCATGGTGTACAATACAGAGATTATATCCTGAAGCTGTGCCACAAAACTCATTGCATGGAATGTGTTAGCACTTGATTAGATAAAGCACTAAAAAGAAATACTATTGATTTAATAATTATGTACTAGTATGGCTTAGACAAGATGATTTAATGAACCGTCCATCTCCAACTTATAACATAGAATTTAGAATGAAATTAGTGTGTGTTAATTCATGTGGGTATGAGAGAATTAATTCCTGACCACACAGTGCCTAGGTGTTCAGCTAATATTAAGATTCTTCATAAATCAAACATTCAGTTTTACAGTAGCCTACCCTTTTCATTAGCTTTTAATACACTGTTTACATTACTAAAATCAGCCAGTGTGTTTATATTTGTTCAGAAGTTGGTTGCTGATGGGATCCTACAGTATCTTTTAGACATCTAAATTGATTGAGGTATTATTGAAAGTACAAAAAAATAAGGCAGATTTCAGATTGCCTTTCCAGACTTATCAGTGACTTCCATATCTACTAGAAGACTATCATCCTTGTATTAAGGTACCACTGAGGACAACAATGATGGAAAGTAACTTTGTTACTGTTGTAAAGCTACAGCAAGTTTAGATTTTAGCATTGAATTGGTCAAGCTTTTCATTTTATTTCATTATAAACCATCACTGAAGCCACCGCTATTGAGTGGCAATTCATTAAAAATATGTAAAACACATTATTTCATTGCATTCTTCCTTAAAGCCCTGAACAGGTTTAAGATTGAAGTTGATAAGTTTGTACAAGGGATAGTACAGGATAGGGAGGGAGTTCTTGGTTTGATAACCAGTAGATGCATCTACACATGTGCTTTTTTACGCAGTAGCCTATTTTATTACGCATTAGAGTGTTACAGCAAGAACCATGCCAATATGCTAACACGTGGTAAAATTAGGCTACTGTGCATTAAGCATCACTAACAAAACACAATTTTTCCAATTATTCACTTGGTCTCATAAAAGATATCAGATTTACCCAGAGAACCTTGTCTGACTAAAAAAAGTATATGCTTTTACTACTGCACATTAGGGCAGCCTAATGCGTGTTTAGTTAGTACCTTGCATTAGAGGTACTAAATTTAATGCACAGTAGCAAAAGCGCATTGATGAACATGTAGATCAGGGGTGGGCAATTATTTTGGGCAGAGGGCTGCTTACTGAGTTTTGGCAAGCCATCAAGAGCCGCATGACAGGAAGCCCAGGGCAGATGAATATTAATTTTCTAAATTTTTTAGGGGCCCTGCGGGCCAGATAGAATGGTCTGGCGGGCCGCATCCGGCTCTTGGGTTGCATTTTTCCCTACCCCTGATGTAGATGGTACCCAATGTGTCTGTCTGTGGAATTAAGTTCAGGGCATTGGCAGTGCCCTTCTCCCCACTGCTTTCCACTTTGGAATGTTGTAAGGTGTTCTTGATGTTTTCTGATTGGATGCCTTGCTGTTTGTTGTATGTATGTGAGGTTTCACAGTGGTGATTTTGGGGATTCCTTGGGTAAAAATTTACCTACACGGGACTGGACTCAATGGGTCAGGAAGCCCCTTCTAGTTCTATGCTTCTATTACTTTTTAACTTGCTGGAGTGCTGGTGCTGCACTGTTATAGCACTAGTGTCCTATATAAGGACTCCACAGAGCAAGAATCAGTAGTCTCTGTTCTTCTTCCAAAATGTGTGACATGCAGCACCTCAACAGAAATTATTTATCTGTATGTCTATTTTGGCAAGGTTATTCAGCAAAGATCCCTTGCTTTTATAATTCAGAGCATGTATGTGTTTGTGTGAATTTTTTTTAAAGTTGTTCCTGATCACTAGTTTGCATACAGGCCTCCAGGTTAATTTGGAGGTACTAAATCTATATGATTCTGTAAAGTTTAACTGGTGCCACACTAAACACAAACTTGATGATTCAGATGCCCAATCTGTAGTAATATGTAAGGTGCTACATCTGTGTGCCCTCATGTGCTTTTATAATAACCTCTTTACCTTGATTTGGGTGTCTGTCCCAAAGAATACATAGTCTGTTTTGTGTATTCAGGTGGTACCTAATGCAGTGGGTCCCAACCATTTTAGACCCAAGGCACTCCTCAGAAAATACCAGCTCTTAGCTTTCGCTCATTTTTTGACTACGGAAAAGTAATAGAGCAGTATTTCTGTTGCAGGGAGCTCAGAAAGACCACGACAGTTCAGATTTTGTTTTTCAACACTGGCTTCTTATTTGAAATCACTGGGTTTATCTTGTAAATCATGTTTGCATAACTAACAGTGCCAACATTGTGTGTGGCATCCCATGTCACTCTTGAAAGGATCTCAAGGCACCTCGGGGTGTTGCAGCACCCTAGTTAAGAATCACTGGCCAAATATAGTAGGTCTATAAATGGTACTGTAATATGGGCATGCTGAGGGTTTGCTGTGTAGGAAGAATATTGTCCTTTTGAATAATTGTGTGCTATCAGTGAGCTTAGTGCTATACAAAATTTGCAAAGGAGTGCCTTCCCTGACTAGTTTACCTCATAAACAAGGCAGAGTAGTTAGAATACACATCAGTTTGACAGATTAGGGTGTCAGGTTAAATACTGTGAGCCATAGCATTACCTCACGTGGAAAAATCTGGGGGAGGAATGAGTTCTTTAGCACTAAACTCAGCTACTTTGAAATTGGAGTTCCTTAGGGGTCATCATGGAGCTTTGAACTTGTGGTGCTTGTGGAGATGAGTTATTAAATTACGTTTAAGCGTTGTTTCAAATGGATTTGTGTCTGTTTCACCCCATTCTTGCTAAAAATGGACAAAGTGGTTTGGTTCCTGAAATCACCATTGTATTTTCTAGTTATGTTTGTTTTTGTTAATGTAAAAATGTAGTCTTGATTTTCAAGTAAATAAATTGCCGTCAATAAGCTATATTATTTATTAGAGCACAGTATCAAAAAGGTGGCATTAGGACTTCTTGGGGGGAGTGCATGTGATAACATTTTAAACTAAGAAAAGAAAAGCAAACTAAGTGTACAACTTCAATGCTTTATTAAGCAAGGTTGATAAAATTGATTTATATTAATTTTTAAAATCTTTTAAAAAATTTAAATCAGAATTTTTATTTAGATAGGATTTTTCTTATTTCATTTAAATTTATTTTTGAAGACTTATTTAATGACTTATTTTTAAATGAAATCTAAATTTAACACAAGATATTAAGGACTAAAATGCTTCTTATAACATTTAAATAAATAATCTGAATCCATGAACTTCTATTTTTAAAAAAATACTGAGTTACAGGCTCTGTTTTTTGGGGGGTTTTATGTAAAAAAAATATTTTTACTCTGATTCTAATTTGGGAGTTTAAGCTTTGTAAATATGGCAAAATAGGTCATGTATTGGGCTTCATCGTATGGGAAACGCAGGGTCTGTGCTGTTGGACTTAAGAGACTGGCAGAGTCGTTGTGGGTTTTGGGATCTGGCCTCTGACTCCAGCAGGAGAGACTGCCATATCTCCTTTGTATCATTGATTGAGCCCATATGGGTGGTCTGATGCATGCATTTTAATGCAGCTGCTTGATACAAATCATGAGCAAAGTTTAATTATTATCTAGGAAATAAGCAAGATATTATTCACTGTTTTCTGTCACTAAAAATGTAAAATTAATAAAAATCTTAAAAATAAGCTGTATATTTGTTTAAATAAATATGTGTAATCATAGTATAATCTCCCTATACTGTAGCAAAACGGAGCAGCAAAAAATCTAGTGTAAAGGCTCTCTTTAGTTGTAAATCTACATGTTTTAATGCTACATCAAGCAGTAAAAATGCACCTTTCTTTAGAAAATAACTGAAGCACAAATTGAAGAACTGATTAAAATCAGGGCTTTAAATTAGGGCTTTACTTTTATATTTACATCACCTTAATTTAAATCCCTCCATGGTGGTATTGGGATAAGTATTGACAAGGGCAATAATAAAATAGATCATTAACAAAGCCAGATGTCCCTTCCCTCATCTCCCATACAGTGCATACTCATTTTACATTGCTCTGGTTTTAGGAGACAATGTAAATCGCTCTTAGTGTGATTTAGAATTGGCTTCAGTCTCCTTATGGTGAATTTCTTGTTTGGCCTCTGAGTTCTCATCCACCTAGACAGCAGCATCCTGCAATTGTGTTTGTGATTAGAGTGCTCACCATCATTTTCCGAAAGTCTTTCAGTTATCTGAGAACACCACCACTGTGGGCTGGGGAGAACCCAAGTGGCTGAGGAAATGGCCAGACTCCATTTTGGATGCCTTAATCTGTTGCTTTTCTAGCAGCTCTGCTGCCCTGCTCTGTGCAGTGCTGCTTAATTTCCTGCTGTTTCTCGTTGCTTAAACAACCAGTCCTAGTTTCCCTTTTACCAGCTGCTGTTGTGGTAAGCTTTCTTTTTCATCAGGAGGGCATATGTTACAGCTACAAAGTCACATTCATTTGCTATTTATGACTTCACTGGTAGGGGACAGGGTTGTCAGTACTCTTCTGCAAGCCTTTTATAGTCCAGTAACAGAACAAGAGAAAAGATCAGGCAACTCTGTTACGAACTAGCATGCCTCTTTGCTTTCTGTGCCCCAAGCAACACTGCCCTATTCTCCAAATTCCTGTACAAAACTAGTTTGCTTTGATTAGCTTTTTATTCCAAATCTCTACTTCAGTCTTGTCTGCTCTTGTCCCTGTACCTGATCAGAAAACAAAATACAAATAATAACCCAACTACAAAAAAAAATCCCTCAAAGAAAAATACTTTATATAATACTGAATTGTCTACTCTTTAACCAGAAAATAACAAAAAAGTTAATAATGTTTGCCTCAAAGTGCTGGTCTCATTTCTGGTAGACATCCTCTGTTTTTCCCTAATTACTATGCCTGACTTCTCCACAAAGTGTCTGTTTAGATTATAAGACCCTAAAGAGCTTGTAATCGTCAAAAGGTAAAATATAGTCCACACCTATAGTTCTGCATACATAATAAGGGATCAAACGGCCCCTCTTTATTTTAGGTAAAACCAGGCAAGGGAAAAATTTCCTATGAGGCAGGCATTAGTTTAGGAAGCATTAGTTTTTGCTCTGAGTTTTCCTGTCAGACTCCAGACAGTTCTTTAACTTGAACTATTTGTAATGGAGGGTGTATAGATGAGGTGAACAAATTCCTAGTAGTCTTACGCAAAAAAAGATTGAGAAAGTCTGTTATATTTTCTTGAAATTTTTGTGTGTGGCATTTTCTTATTTCAGTATGTTTTTGTTGTTGGCTTCTTGCTTTCCTAATTGCTAACAGAGCACATGTGCGAGAGGAAGAGTAGTAGATTTCTCAGGGGTTCTTAAAATTCCTATTAGATAAATCTCAAGACTCCTCTTCCTGCCACCATCCTACCAATTGCTGACTCGATGGAGCTCCCATTGGAGTCTGCGGATGCTCTTCGTTAATTGCCTGGAATGGTCACTGATGCAGGGTTTTTAGGTATCTACCTGCTGCTAGGGAGCTGATGTCCCAACCCTGGCTGGTAATAGGTCATATGTGTCTTGTTCAGGAAATATAAAATGGTTTTAGTCAGCCTGGTTTGTAATTGAAACTAACTTGCGAATCTGCTGAAAAAAATGTTTTGTTTTTAAAGTGGTATTCAGTTTTTGTGGTATATAAATGGAAAAAACTTAAACTTGATTGTAATCTATGTTACCACACCATTTTTATAGATGCATAACAAAATAACTGATTGACTTAACCTTTTCTTTCTAGTCTCCAGAGGGTGCTGAGGGCAAGGATGCAGCAAAAGTAACTAAACAAGAGGCAAGTTTTCCTGTTTTTCATATACTGTAGTTTTAATTATTTTCCACAAATTTACAAGACATAACAGTGTATGCCACTCCCTAAGGAGCCACTTATAAAAATCCCTCACTATGAGAATAATGTTACTTTAATCATGGCAAATTTGGTAAGATCTAATCCTTATGGGCTGACTAATCATAGGTCTCATTTTTACGTGAGGTATATTTCAGTTGCAGTTAGTCTGGGTTTGAAGGAGAAAGGGATGGAAGGATTTCCACATCAAGGAGTTTTGTTTTTTGTTTTATGTTGTTTTTAACCCCAAAAGAATGTTTTAATACTTTGAGTTTAAAAGCTATGTGAATATTCAAGTGAATTTCCTCTTTCTTTAAAAGCTTTGAACATTTTTCCCAAATACATATTTGAACTGAAAACTTGAGTTGGAACATAAACTGTAAGACTTTGAAAAATGTACAATTTACTGAGCCAAGTCAAGTAGCTGACCTGAGCCTCTGTCTTTTAAAAAAGGAAGAGGCAAGAGGTTTTAAACAATTGTTAAGTTGCATCCTGAGCTCTGAAGAGAACAGGTTAGCCTTAGAACGTATAAAGATATGAAAAGAGTATCTTGGTTTCTGGGTACTCAGTAGCAGTATCTTCCTATGAAATTTCATAGAAGATCAGGAAGAGAGACAGTTGTCTGTACACAAATTAGTGCAATTGAGAGATGTATGTACTTTCTGTTGTATAAAATATGAAAAGGCAATTAAAGGAAATACCTCAGACAAATCTTAAATTTAATGTAACTAACATATTTTTGTGTGTTAAATTATCTTCTATCACAATTCAAATAGTATTTCCTCAAAACAGAATAGAGAAAGTGCTCAGATTTTTTTTCCTAGAAAGATTTGAGAGAAACCATTGTCTATTGATGTCCAGTATAAAGAATGAACATTTCTGTTTCCTTACCAGGAGCTTGCAAAAATCTGTTAGAATTCTAAGGAGCATGTTCTCCCTGAAATGTGACAATACTTGAAATAGACTTGAAGTCAAGAATAGATACAATGGCTATGGATGCTATAGAAAAAAACTACAGTAGAAAAGCTGTTTTTTGACTTTGTTCATGAAGACAGTTTAGCTCTGTGTACATAGCCTCTACAGCTTAGTTTGCATAATTGACAGTCAGATATGACAACTTTTAAGTAAAGTAGGATGAACGATTTAAACAACCAAGCCCTTAAACTCTGGGAATATTTTAAAAATATGGTAAACTTTCTGTACTCTTGCTGTCATTGCAAACCCCTAAGTGTAGCAGATCATTGGGTAAAGCTTGGCTATATGAAAATTCATTTGTTTTTCAAAAATATGGTTTTAATGCACACTGTCTTATCCCCACCTTGTGATGATCAAACACTTCCTAGAGAACCATGGGGTGTAAATAATGTATTTCAGATGATGACATCTTCAGAACATACACTTCTTTATCTTAAAAAAGGCTTCTTCAGTTTACTTTTAGGCCCTCTCGTAGTTGGCGCTGGTTATAATACTGTTGTCCTTTTATTGATTGAAAACGGAATTCAGTTTTGTTGTATAGACCAAATTTTAACTGAAATTCATAACAGTGCTATGGAACCAGGTCCTGAACTCGCATATATTTGTAGCACACTCTTTGGAGTGGAGAACAGGCTGACAAACTCATAAAGCTTTTCCAGACTTCCTTTTCTTCTGCATTGGACCTTTAAAAAAAGAAAAGTAATATAAAAAAACAAAAATCCCTCTCAGTTTTCTTTAAACAGAAAAAAAAAGTTAAATAAAATATTTCTTTTCTGAGTCTGCAACTTGTTTTGTGCCAAACAACTTCTGTGTAGGATTGGGCCCCTAATTTGTTTTTTAAATCCTAGGATATGACTTCCTCTATAAAGGAACCCTATCAATTTAGCTTGCATTTTTGCGAAATATTTTGCCTCATGGTAAAATAGCACCTGATAGTTTAGAGAAAACATTATTCAGAATATTTTCAGCTTATTTGTGTTGTGCCCTTGACAGCCCTTTCTAGTGTCAGTTTTAGTGTTCTCCCAGCAGTCATCCATTCTGTCCTGTTTATAGGCCTTTCACATAGCAACAAGGGAGAGAGACATGATTATAAATTGTTACTGGAATGTTACTGTAAAATTTACAAATATTGATATGTTTGAAGCAGGTAGTGTCACTGGAAATTCAACAACAGACTAGATTTCAACTTTGACCCATCCCTTTAAAATGTTAAAGGTCCAGTATACGTGGAACCCTTTTGCTATCCTGGAACTGCATTTTATTTTGTTACCAAATGAGTGACAGATTTTTGCCTTAGTTTGAAAATGATCACCAGCCTATAAAAGCCATTTTTCTTTCTTTCTCTTATAGCCCACAAGACGATCAGCAAGATTGTCAGCTGTAAGTATTTATAAGAGTTGTTGGTGTCTGCTTTCCCAGACACACACTTTCTTATCCCAGACTGATAAGATTGTCACTTCGTTGCTTCAGAACTTATTCTTAAAAGAGCATTAAGCACATTTGAAGGAAGGATGTTTGTTTGCAGTTGGTTTTATTAAAATTAGCTCCTGAACAGACCTATGTCCCACTTCTCTCACTATTATGTTGCTGCCTGCACCACTGACTCAGCACTCCTGGTAGCTGTATCTCCTGACAGATGCTGGTTGTAGAAATTAATATTCCTCTTTTAGAGGAGGGAACAGTCCAGCATAGCTTGATTTGATGCCTCTGAATAGTTTGGGATGCAAGTCAGGTTTGGTCTTTTTTCAATGTGGATGGAAGGATAGGTGGGAACTAAGTCTCCTCTTATTCCTTTTCTAGTAAATTTGTTTATGGTATGTGTATGTGTATGAGTATGAGGGAGCTCTCTCAGAAAAAAATAAACTCACTTCACGAGGAGTGGAGAGGAAGAACCTCCCAGAGTTCTAGTAATGTTGGAAAAGGTAGGCCAAGATCTTTCCTTCAAGATGGTGACAGCAAGCAGGGTTTATGATGTCCCACTCCATACTCCCTGCTTGGAATTTAAAATGAACCCCAAATTAGACTGATTCCTTGACCTGGTTAGCCTATGATGATGCATGCTATAGTAAAGCCTAAGACTGGGTGAGGTATATCTACACAGTGAGATTCTCCCTAGTCTTAAAAGTTGCACGCCATTGACTAGGAACTAAGGAAAGGTGGGGGTGGAAGCATAGTGGTAAATTAT
>NW_017729027.1:11387752-11402354 GCF_001723915.1 Gavialis gangeticus
GTGGGGGTGGAAGCATAGTGGTAAATTATCTAGCACATTGTATATGTTGTGTAACTGAACATGTTTTATAGAAACCTGCTCCACCAAAACCTGAACCCAAACCAAGGAAAACCACTAAGGTAAAATTCCTCTAACTTAAATTGCTATAACTAAGTAACCATGCACTTTTTCTCTTTTGCATTGTAAGATTCATTTTACCATTTTTAAGTATTCATGGTTTATTTCTGAATCAACCACAATGTCTTTTCAAAAAAAAAAAAGAAAGACCTCCTCATCCCATGACATCTGTTCTAGCTAAAATAGAGAGATGTCCCCTTACATGCACACAAAAAGGGCTTTTGCTCTTTAAAGATGGAGCTCGCTTGTCTTGGAGGTGGCAGAGTTGATCAGGATAGATTCACTTTCAAACTAGGGCCTGAAAAGTCCCACAGTAACATGTCACTTTGCTTTGTGCTAATCTCTTTGCTTGACTAAATGAAGAGGACTCCATGCAGTAATGAGAAGCTCTTATCCGTGATTTCTTATGTAAATGAAGCCATCACTGAGATTGTAAGATTTTAAATAAAGGTGAAATTAAAGATGTATTTAAATTGGGTGGTTTTGTTTTTCTATGCCAAACTAGAATTGAAATGAAAATCCTTCCCCAGTAAGTCACTTATTTTAGATACTACTTAGAGATATCCTAGAAAGGTATTTTAAAAAAATCATAGATTAATGTTGGGCCAGGGAGAATGCAAAAAAATCACAACTGTTATACCAGAGAGAACAAAACTTGCTTTAGCATTCCTCACTGTGCCCCTTTGATTCTTAAAGGGGTCTCTTTACTTGAACTGAATATTGTAATATTTTTTCAAGTGTGGGTTTGTAATTCTGTGATATGGAACATTTTTGGGTCTGCACTATCAACTGAAATTGCTGACAGAGTACCATTCATTTTATCCTGTCTTTTCCACATGTGTTTGTTATAGAATGTGGAAAAGGGAGTAATTTATAGTGAGGAGGGGAGAGGTTTATTTAAAAAGAATGGGGTAGGTTTTTATAATGTTCATTACATGTAGTGGCAATGGGTTTGACATCATGGCTTCAGTATGCGTCAGTCACAAGACAGGCATATATTTGAGGCCTATATCAGGAATTTGGGGTTAATAAAAATTAATAAGCTCCTTTATAACCAAACTATAAAATTAGGAGCTGGTTTAGCATATGCCTGTATAGATTTGTGAAACTTTTAAAGGAAAAACAATTAAGTTTATATTTTGGATGAACTAAGAAAGAATCGTATGTAATGTTATATTGTAAGTAACTTCATATATTTCTAGTGTTCAAAGATAGCAAATGTGCAGAGCTGCAAACTTAAATTCTTTGATTGGTTTTTATTTGAAAATTATTTTACGTGGAATATTTGCACTCCAAGTAAAAGATTAAAAATAGAATGTAGTACTTTTCTTGATAAAAGGAAGCTTGACCCTAATATCCCAGTTGAAGTTGACAGCAGTAGTTATCAGTTTGGGTCAAGGAGGTTGGAGCAAAGGGAAGGATGGAAAAATCTTAAAATGTTAACGCAGGACTAATTTAAATATCCAATGACAAATCCTAAAAATACTTATGCAAACCCATGGATGGTGCATGTCCTTGTTCATTCCTGTTTCCTTTATGGGCAATATATTGTTTTGGTTTTTTTTCAAATCAATTCTACCAAAGTAAAATATGTTAATGTCTGTAAATTGAGAGCAAATTAGAGAACACTACTCAGTTAAATTTGTTTGTGCTGTCAGCAATTGCAGTTACAGTTAAAAGTGCTCTGGGCTGCTTTTAGAGAGGTGGCTGGAATTCTGTTTAGCTCATCAGATATGCTTTGGTGCTATTTTAATATTTAGTTTATAGGGACATTCACAGAAAATGTAGGATTCTTGCGACTGATGCACACTATCTCCATGTTTTTGATCCTTTGTCAGAAGGAACCCGGGACAAAGGCTAACAAAGGTGCTAAAGGGAAGAAGGATGAAAAGCAAGAAGCTGCAAAGGAAGGTACTACACCATCTGAAAATGGTGAAAATAAAGCTGAAGAGGTACTTTCCACACACACCTTCCACTGATTGAATCAGTGTTTTTTAATTATTCAATCTTTCAGCCATTGATAGCATGTTCATAATGTTTCTTTTTATTGCCCATAATGTTATTACAGATTCGCATCTCTCGCTCAACTGTTAGTGTTTCAACATCCAGAGGTGCCCCACCCAGCACACTGTCAGTAAAAGGGCAGATTGAAACAGTGAAAGTTAAGGGTACGGTAGAGCTTTCTGCATGTGTGCAGTGAATAGAAACAGATAGTTGTGTGGTGCTTTTCATTATGAACAATGGAAGCTGACAGGTAAGGCTTCTATGGCTTTTGAAAAGCTGGGACCAATAACTGAAGAAAAGTGTGTGTATGTACCTGTTTTGTATGTGTGAACGTAACACTGAAATAGATTTGACATTGAGCTGTTGAAATTAATGCATCAAAGGAGAAAGTGCTAGTGTGGGTTTTTTATATGCATAATGATAATTGAATATAGTAATTATGTTTTGTTTTTTTTCCTTTCACAGGCACAGAAAACTGAAACTCTAGGTGACAAGAGCGAATGAATTATCATGAAAATTTTGGGTTGATTTTATGTACCTCTTGGACAACTTTTAAAAGATATTTTTATCAAGTATTTTGTAAATGCTAATTTTTTTAGGACTATGATAGTTGACATATTAAACTATATATGAACATTTCCCTTCTCATAACCATGCTTTTAGAAATTTCCATTGTTCGCAAGTAATATAAATATCAATTTAGCATTGGAAGGTGTGTGTAAAATTGGATCAGCATTCCATACACTTGCTTTGAGAAATTAAGTCTTGTGCATATGGTGGTGTTTTTACTGTGTGTATTTGAATTTTTCATGCTGTTTTTCTAGAGCAATAATCAGTGGTGCTTTTGTACTTAGGGTTTATGTGATTTTAATGAAACATGGATAGATGTGGCCACCTGCTGACTATTTTGGGTTATTTTAATGGATTAAAATAAAAGGTCTCCTTGCCTGCAAAACTATGGCCTCCTAATGTTTTCTCTAAATCTAGAATGCCTTACTCATATTTTAACTGTTGTGAGGAAGACTGAGTGGTTTAGCAGCTATTGTGATCTGCATGCATTATATTTGTTTTTTTGCTGGCCTTTGATGAACAGTGTATTTAAATGTCCACATATGAGCAGGAGGTCAAGGTTTTTTGTGGTCCATTTATTAATGGGCTTATGAATACACCGTTTCATGTTCAGATTTATTACCATGAGCAAATAGATTTTGTGTTACTGTACCAGTCTGATGCAGAGATACCAAAACAGAATGAATTGCTTGATTGCTACAGAAGTACAGTAACTGTAAGGCATTCTGGAGTATTTTGGCTTCTCCCCTGCCTGCCCCTTTCATCTAATAGAGCAGATTTAATGTTAACATCTTATTACATGTGACCCTTGTTTCTATCTGCAGTCTCAAATTTAATATACTATAAAAATTGCTGTTCTGCCTCAGCAGAGGACAGTTGTTAATATATTGAAATTGCTGTTAAACAGCACTATATTTGGTACCTGTTAGAGATGGAACAATGAAAGTATTTTTGAAGTGATTGTGATGCTGGTAAATTAGCTAATGATTTTTAGTACTATACATTACACCTTTTCAGCTCATTATAAACACCTTGGATAATTTTCTCCTTCAAACCCTCTTCTCCTGGGACTCTGGTATTTCTATTGTTGTTTGTGGAGGTGGGGTGGGGGGTGAGAAAGAAATGTTCCCTGTTCTTCAGTACAATTGATTTGTATTGCTCAAGTGGTGGCCGTTATGTCTGGGGTTACTTTTGCTTGTTTCAGTCAATAAATAAATGACTGCATTGCCTGACCCTAGTGTTTTATTTATTATTTGGAGATATCTAGTAGCCTGCTCTTAATGAAAAAACAAAAACCTCTCTCTTTCCCCATTTCAACGTACTTTTTGTTCAGTTGCTTTCTTGCATGAGCATGGTAGTAACATAGAAGGCCCTCGTCAGAAACAGGGTTTTTATTGTGATAGCCACTGTAGAGTAACATAGAAGGATGCTGTCTTTGCATCTGAAAGCTGCAGTTGGGAACCTGATTGGGAATAAGAGTGAATGTACATGTATGTGTTGTTGATGGTGGTACAGGATAGTGGGGACAAAATGTATGTTTTTCTCTGTCCCCCTTCCCCCCAGTCTCAAATGGTATCTCTCAAGCAACAGGCTACTTAGCCCCATTTTTGCCAAAGCATGTGGCCTTTAACACCCAGATGCAAGCTGTGCCTCATCAATACAGATCATATCATCACTGGACCAAATAACATGGATTGTAACAGCCAAGTTTTATTCACCTGCACTTCTACCAGTGTCATATATTCAATCTCCTGTTTACAGTGACTTTCTGCTGTCTACATTGGACAAATGGAGTGATCCCTACATGCAAGAATGAATGAACACCAGTCTAGCATCCATTCTAGAAAGACACATGCCTGTGGCAGAACATGTTACCTCCCTGAACTGCATAGGCTGTGTCCAGATGAGCATGGATGTTTATTTCCCTGGGGACAAGTAGCAGCAGCACACCTTGTGCAGCTGCTACTTGTCCCTGGGAATGCCCGTGCCATGCATGCCCTGGTGCATGACAGGTTACCCTGGGTGGGATGGCTGGGGCCAGCAACTGTGCTGGCCCCAGCAGCCTTACCTTGGGGTTCTGGGGGCCTTGGGGAGCTGCAGCGCTTCTGCAGCTGGGAGCCTGCTAGCAGTCGGGAGTGTGACTTTGGCCAGCTAGGCTCTGGTTTTGGGCAGCACCTGCTGCTGCTATATGCACCATCCTGCTTTTTTTTGGTGTGGGTTTTTTTTAACCCCAGAATCTCCCAGGATCAAACCCCCTGTGCTGCAAGGTAGCAGTACAGGGAATGCCTGCACGTGGGGTGTTTAGTGCCGCAGGTGGGTCTATGGTGCTATATACCATATGTCCACGCTTGTCTAGACATGGCCACAATGGTTGTTCCTTTGGTGAAACTTTAGAAGAACTTCTAAACACAAAATTGCAGCATAAGAAATTATCCATAGACTGGATTGTGTTACACATGGTCTAAACAGGGACTAGATTCTTATCCCATTACCTGGATTAGCTTTTGTGTGACTCCTTTGTCCCTACGGACTTATTACTCGTTTGCCTCTCCACATTGTGTCCCTTCCCTCCCTCCCTTCCCTGTCTTTTGCATTGAAATCACTCTGTTTGATAGCCTGCTTTTTTGAATGACCTTTCATAACATCTGACAAAATGAGCTCTGTCTCACAAAAGCTTATGCATCTCTCATTTAGTCTTATATGATGCCTCTCTAGCCTACCTTCTGCTTGACTTCAGAATAACAGGGCTAACTACTTCTCTTATCTAAAGGAAATAATTAACTCATTTCCCAGTTTGGTCTTTCTATCTCTTTTTTTGACCCTGAATATCAATTCTCCAGCTCTAACTAATGTACATGCATATAAACGTATGGCTCTTTTTTCTTAAACTTTTCTACTGCATGGGGAAAGCAGCAAAACAAAATACTAGCTTGACACATCACTTAAACCCCATGTGACAAGCCACTTTGCCCAGTTATCAGCTGCCATCCTTATTATAGAGCTGGTATTTATTATGGATATGTGCACTGTTGCCTTAAACAGCTTACTGGGCAGAAACAACAAAGTTTTCCATCCTAGGAAGCACAGGGGACCTGAACTGTGAGTGCTGTATTGGCAGGAGAGTAGTGAGGAGGAGCTGGGAGGTAGTTTTTACTTCTGTGTATGGTATTAGTGAAATGAATCTTGCTGACAGTTTTGGTACCTACGTTCTTAAAAAGGATGATCAAAACCTGGAGATGGTATTGAAAAGAGCCACGAAACAGGTTTTTATTTTGGACAGCTTGAAAAAGAGACCGTCTTTTCCATAGGGCCAAGTACAAGGTACTAATGGGCTCTTAAGTCTTTCAAAGAGAAGCATAGCAGGAACCAATAGTTGGAAGTTTAAAGTTAGACCAATTCAAATATAAACATCAGTTACATGATTTTTAGCAGCAAAAGTGACTAACCATTAGAATGAACTGCTAAGGGAGAACTCACCATTATTATCTCTTGGTGTCTTCAAATCAGGGCTGAATATCCTGGAGAATTTGCTTTAGTCAAGTGAATTATTGGGCTCAGTGTGAGAGTTAAGTGATGAAATCTGTTTCCAGGGTATATAGGAAATTGGTTTAGATGATCTAATGGCTCTTCTGGCTTCAAAAATGTATTGTATTATGCTATTTTTAAGTATACTATATTTGGGGGGTTTTTTCCAAGTTTTAAAAGTTGACAGATTCTTGTCACAATTGAAGTAGATGTAGGATTTCAGTAATGAGAAGAGGGAAATGGTTCTAACAATTGTATCTAGGATACCAGAATAATATACAATGTTAAAGAAGAAATAAGCAAAAGAATACAATGTTAAAGAATAATAACCAAAATAGAAGGTATGGCATGGGAGAAGGGATTTCAGAAAACAGTATATACATTATATTGTGAGTTATAAAGTTCATAGTATATGTAGCAGAACTTGAAATGTATCCATTGAATTGATTTAAAGAAACAAGAACATGAAGTTCTTTGTAGTAAGAAAAATTCTTATATTATAAAAGCCTACGTCTGTCTGTCACGCTTTATTTGCGCTCTGATTGGCAGACAGAAACAGGCAATCAGTGCTTCAAGTATGGGGGAGTGCCGCCATGATTCTGAAGCCATGCGGGGGACGGGACGGGGATGGGGGAGCTGAGGTCAGCAGCGCTGCAAGAGGCAGAACAGTGGCACTCCCTCCCTGCCCCCCCCCCCCGTCATTCTTTATGGACAGTTAGCTAGTTCTAATATTATAAAAACCTAAGTCTGTCTGTCTAACGTTTAATTTGCACTCTGATTGGCTGACAAACAGCCAATCAGAGTGCAAAGAAGCATTCTGATGGAAGGCAGCCCATTGCCATGATGGTGGGGACATATGGATGGAGTGGGGGGGGGTGAGGCCAGTGCAGTTGGCCTCCTCCCCCCCCGCTTCCTGGAGGTGGCAGCTGGCCTCGCCCCCCCCGCCCCCCCGTTCCTTGCAGATAACTTTGGGGGGGAGGGGAGTGGGCCCGGACAGGGGTTGGGGCCGGGGCTCCGTTTCCTCTTGCACCGCCCTCCCTGCCCCTGCGTCATTGTTGACAGGCAGTTGGCTAGTCTTACAATAAGGAGCTAGCAATGTTAGCGAGGGATGAATAGGTGATCGTGTTAGTGGACTTAAATACTTCCATTGAAGAAATGAAAGTATGCTATTACAGCACAGTGACAAATGACATATACTTGGAGGGAAAGTTAAGTGAGTACTTCAGACTTTAGCTGTGAACCAGACCACATTTTATTTGTAAGGAAGGGGGTGATTCACAAAGAACTTAATACCTAAAAAATCCTAGGCAATTCACAAAACCCCATGTAATCCAATTGGGTACTCAGGGCCCAACCCTTTCCTCCCCCCTGCCTCCCCCCCACCTCATCTACACTATCAAGTTTTGTTTCTACCAGCAATTAAACAACTTGTGCCAAGTGCCACTCTAGCAACTAGCAAAAGACACAAATAGACACTCCCATGCCTCCTGCCAGCTGTAGTGGTCCCTTTGGCTATTAGTGCCTTTTTCCTGGAGTTAGACCACATCAGTAATTCAGCTAAAATTCATTTAACAAATCCAGAGAGGTGGTTAGGCAGAAGATAGGGAAGGGTGCTACCTTAGAGACTAGCTGATTCAGAGAGGCTTGAGCTTTCTAAGATAACAACCTACTTTGTCAGATGCTTAGCAGGTTGTTGCCTATGAAAGTTTGTCTCTGAACCAGTTATTCCCTAAGGTGCCATCCCACCCTACCTTGTGCTATAATAAATCCAAAAGCCAACAGTTATACTTTAAAATTTTAAGCAACTGGGGTTTTTTTTAATCTGTAATGAAGGCTAGCTATAGATTTAGCAATATTACAGCACTTCTTGACTGAACCCATACAGCTGTCACAGTTACAAGTATTTGAGAGTGTTTGAAACGGGAAGAGAGAGGCATAAATTCTAGTTGTTCCAGCTACAAAGAACCTTTCCTTTAATTATTTTTTTGTTTAAATCCCCCTAGATGTCTCATCATATCTTATAGTGTCTGCAGAAATTTCTAGAAACTAATTTGATTTATCCAGTAGTATACCTACATGCTTTTTCCAAAGCAGGAAGCTTTCTTCTACTGGTTTTCTAGTGGTTGGCATTCCAACATTTCTACCTACGGTAACATTTATAATAGCTTTTTTTTCTTTGTCTGATTCTTAAAACATTGCATTCTAAATTGAGAATTGATCTCCTCCCCAACCCCGGATTCCTACAAGTTTGTCCATATTTATATAAGAATACGTAATTAAACATACCATTACCTATTATATAATTATTAAATTGCCCTAATGTAATCTGTACACTTCCCAGCATATATGCTGTGTGCTCCAGTAGTTGTGCTGCTCCACTGGAGCATCCTGGAGTCACCAGAAGTTGTGTACATTTTCTTGTGGTTGGGTGCTGACAACTGACTCTTGTCTGCTACTAGAACTTTGCTGGCAGAAATAGGCAAAACCTTGGGTGCTGATATCTGGAAAAGAAAAGGGATTTCAGATGAACTCCACCCTCCTTTCTTCCCATGCTCACCCTGGTTCTTCAGTTCCTGTTGGCTCCACATACTAACTGTTGTGAATCCTAAGCCTAGGCCTTAACTTTTCGTCTAAACTGATTGCAGCCATGCCTTGAAATTGTATGCTTAAATTTTAGATGTAGAAAAGAAATGCTTGGCATTGCCATGCCTGAGTCTCATTGTGAATCTTGCCCAAATTGCCTTAATTTCTGCAGTTGTCAAGCTTTTTCATCCTTTCAGCAGAACTAATAATCACCTCCTCACTTCCTCTGTTGCTCTTGAATATTCTGTTTTACAAAGCTAGTTTCAAATATTGTTGAAAACAGTGTTGCCAATTATAGTGATATTAATAATATGTTTAAAAGTGTATTTCCTTCAGTTTTGTGATTATATAAGAATCCCTGCTTCCTTGATGAACTCTTCCAATGACAACAAAAGTGGTGCTTGAAGGACCCCTTGGTCAAGTGAGACCCAAACATCACTAGTTCCATAGTTTTATAGTTTCTAGGGTCGGAAGGGACCTGAGAAGATCATCTAGTCCGACCCCCTGCCATGGCAGGAAAGAGTACTGGGGTCAAACGACCCCAGCAAGGTGTTCATCTAACCTCTTCTTAAAAACCCCCAGGGTAGGAGCCTGCACCACCTCCCTTGAAAGTTGGTTCCAGACCCTAGCCGCCCTGACCGTGAAATAGCGCCTTCTGATGTCTAACCTAAATCTACCCTCTGCCAGCTTGTGACCGTTGTTCCTGGTCACTCCTGGCTGTGATCGGGGGAACAGTGACTCCCCCAATGCCTTCTGATCCCCCCTGACCAGTTTGTAACAGGCCCCCCTCAGGGCTGCTGCTGAAAAATTTGTGTCTATGCTATCCAATAGTGAAAATGGTGAGTGCACTTATTCTGCTTCATTTTATACCCAGATACAAAGGGTACAAAAACTTAAGGATTTTGGTGGATATTATGGGTTAGTGAATAATTTCATAGATGTGCAGAGAAAATGTATTAGAGAGAAAGAGGAAGTTCCACACCAGAAGTGTGGAAAGACTTCATACCGAAAATATAAAGTGCAAATATACATTTGTAGGAACTTAGTTATTTTAGGGGCACAAGAGGAGGAGTCTTTTTTCCCTCAATATTTAGCTGTGTTTTGGTGTATTTCCTTTAATGTAGTCTTAGGCTAGAAGAAGGAGAAAGCTCAAAATTACAGGTGAAAAAATTGGTTTGAACTCGAACCAGGTTTTAGAACCCCAAAATACAATTCAAACAATCCTAAACCTCAAAGTCTACAATTTTTGTTCATCTCTGCTAAAATCACACATCAGACTGTGTTCCTACTAGTTGTTTTAGAAAAACAACTAAAACTTTTTTATTAAAAAGAGAATAAAGCAGTCATTTCATACCCTGCAATGAGAGGGTCAACAATTGGGTGAGGAAGAATCTTTTGGAATGTTGAGACTAAGTGTTTCTGCTGAAAGTGTCTGCTTTGACCTGACTTTAACTTTGCACTTGGATTTTCAAGTGTTTTGTTTCATTTGGAATACTGATGTAAGCTTAAAATGGGCACCTGATTTTGATACGCTTTTGCCGTCTACAAAAATGCGTAACTTGTTTATAGATAATTTCTATAAAGTGAAATAATGAGAAGTCTTATCCTCCTTATGCAAGGATTACCCTCTCTCTCCAAGAGTCCTCCCTCAGGGTTTTGGAGGGATAAGTCTACTGTTTGCTAAACTTCTGTGTATTGTTGGCAGTTCAGGTGTTTGCCAAGAATTTCCCTCTACATCATTCAGAATAAAGATGTCAATGTTGATGTGTTTTATATTCACATTCTTAATCCAGAAACTCTGAAATTTAGTTTTAAAGTTATGATTTTTCTAAAATTTGACATACTGATTGCCTTCTTTGATGCCCTGCTGTGGATTTACAAATAAGCCAAAATAGATTAATCAGTTATGACCACAAAGATAAAGATGAGTAGAATGGGGAATATGCTTGGGCATATTATCCCCTTGTAAGGTAATGATACTATGGACCATCACCAAATTGTTACATATCAACAATTCAAGATTTCTCTATTTGACAATTGGAGTAAAATGCTAACACATTCTTGAAAGTTCCTGTGGGATGTTGACTATAAACTGGCAATATTGTGGTACAAAATGAATTAAAATGCCATATTCAAAATGCTAGATGGAATTCTGATCACTTTATATCAATAGTAAAAGTTACCATGCTATGATTTTTTATGCAGAACTTACAATGTGAATGAAAAACTGAAACCAAGTTTAATAGCATCTTATGGTTTAGAAAAACAAATAACATTTCAATTAATATTTAAGCAAGTTATTGTGTTAGGCGAGTAAATGTTGTAGTTTTGCTATTGCATCCTTCATTAGAATGGCCCAGATGTAGCCGCCAACAGGTTTTTGGCAATTATTTTGATCTTTAGTTTTAAGTGAATTCCAAATTCAGGGTTTATAAAAAGTGGCTGTATATTGAAAATCTTCAGCAACCAACTATCTGACATGAGCCTGACTCTAGTAATGAAAAACTGCTGTAAAGATGACAGCACAGGGCTTGTTGAAAGCAGTGCTTTTATCTAAGTCCTCCATCTATGCTTAAAATCAGTGTGAATTTTTTGATAGCCCATAGGGAGCTAATCTATCTCATGTGAAACAAGCAAGAGTCTTCATGAGTTAAAATTCTGGGAACAACTTGAAAGCTTTCTAAAAGTCCTTTAGGAAGGTCAAAATACAAAACAGGTTAATATATTAACTTTAAGAACTCTTCATTAATTGGAACTCTGATTATATCCCTTCTTGATAAGGGGAATCAGATGGTTCATACTGATGTGAAGTGACCATAATCAATGGGAAATGAGAAGCACAAGGGAGAGTCCTGTATTTAAATAAAAGGTTAAACTGAGATCATTAATGGCAGGACGAGGAGGGGGCTTTAAAAGAATCCCTGAGGAAATCTGACAGCTTATAGCCATTTGGAAATAGATCCAAAAGGTGGTATGGAGAGTAGTAATGCTGCTATTAAAACAGCACATAGAATGTTTTGGGTGATACCCAAGGGACAGGACAAAGAGAGAGAATGCCAGAATGTCACAGTTCCCAAGCAACTGGAGATTCTTGAGAAGAGGAAGGGACAAAAGATGTGTAAAGCCAGTGCTGCTCCTTTTGAGGATCATGTCCAAACAGGGCAGTGGAGTTGAAGGAGAGAATGAGTGGAGCAAAAGAAAGGTCAGCTCCGTCAGGGAAGGAAAAAAATGAGAAACAGATGATGAACTCCCCTGTCCACGTGTGTGAGTTCAGAGTGCAATCTAGGTGACTTCCTGAAATCTGGCAATAGCCCCATTCTGTACTTTTTCTGTTTTCTGTTTGGATGTGTCTCTTGTAAAAATTCTCTTTTGATGTCTTTGAAGGAAAATGAGAAAGCAAAAGAAGTGTTGTTTCTGGCAATTTCAGGAAAAATATAAATAAGAGTATACATGTGGTAGGAGTTCAAACTGGCAGTAACTGCAATAGTTTGCAGTTCATTAAGCATTTATCATCTGCATGGCTCCCCTTACCAAGTTCCCACCTGAAGAATCTGCACAACTAGCACCACTGAACTAAAACATTTTCTAGAAGGGTATGCCATTTGCATTTTATTTCAGTGCCAAACATTTGGGCTAGGAACCGAAGTTGTATTTAAACCAGTTTAAGTGATCAGAAACCAGTTTAAACCTGTAACAAAACATAGGTTCAGTGCTCATAAACCTCTTTCAAAATGGCCCAAACTGGTATGATAAACTGATAAACCTGAATGAATGTAGTTTCAGACTTAACTGATTTAGGTCAAACAGATGTATGGAACTTCTGTCCTAGACCCTTTCTGGTTCAAGTTAACTCACAGTCCCCCAGCATCCCAGGATGCTCTGCAGCCCTTGGCTGGGCTGGGCTATGCTGTCTGCTCTAGCAGAGCAGGGTTGGCCCTGCCCCTCTGCTTCCTAGCCAGAGCACTATCACTGCTTTGGCTGAGAATGGGGTGGGAAATCTGGCTGGGGACTGGTCGTTCGAGTGGAGGGGGACATGGCCAGACACAAGCCCCCAGCCAGCACAGAGGCAGAGGGAAAGGGAAACCCTGAGGCTGAAAAACCCCTCCCCTCCACCTCAGCATGCTAGCCTGAGGCTGGCATCTGGCCACACCCCCTGCCCCCTCTGCTCAAGAGGCAAGTGGGGAAAAGCCTGGCAGGAGCGCAGTAGCCCCTGCCAGGCAGACCTCAGCTGGGCTTTAAATCTTCCTACCCACCCCTCTGCTTCAGCATGCCAGCCTAAGCTGGGGTCTGGCCATGCTTCCCCCAACCCCCTGCTCCAGTGGGGAAAAGCCTGGCAGGGGCTGCTTCTACCCTCCCCTTCCCCGCCCCCCCCAACACCCTGGCTGGGGTGAAGGTTTAAACCACCCCCTGGTCATACTCAGCGGGCCTGCCAGGGCCTGGCCATACCCCACACCCCCTCAGCTAGAGAAGGGAGCAGGGAAAAGCCTGGAGGTCTTCTCTCCCAGCTTCCTTCCAGCCTTCCTGCCACTGCTGAAGGAAGGGAAGGCTTGTTCTAGTGCCCCCCTCTCCACCAGCTCCTAGCCTGCGCCACTGGAGGCATGTGGCTGCATTTCCAGAATCAAAAATGAATGTCTGTTCACTTACTTTCCGGTTCAATCTATGCAGTTTTAGACTAACCTGCAGTGATTGAATTGATTCAGCTTTGTGCTTTTTGACTGTCTGTACATACCCCGGGAGATAAGCCCAGAAAAGGGCTATGTGGATCCAACTGCCTAAATTCTATCCACTAAACCTTGAAGCTAATGAAGAATTCAGAAGAGAAAGAGAAGATGCTCCATGCAAAGAATTAGGTTTTTTTGGTGATCTTTCATTTTGGGGAGTAATCCCCAAATACTCCCACATGTGAAAGTTCAGTGTGCAGTACAGCCCCCAGGAAGGCATGCTGAGGAGTTCCAATTTTAAGACACTTCAAAACTGCACTCCTATGTCCACAGTAACCAATTGATGTACGTCAAATTGAGAAAACCATATGCATGTTTATGTGCAGAACTCCAGGAAGCAATTCTACAAGTGATGATAGTGGATATGGAGTCTAAGTTTCCCTGAAATATGCAAGAATACCAAGAAGTTGATTATTTAAATCCAGGTGGAACTCAGACAATATTTCTGGCATAAATTTGAGATGATAACAACAGAACAATTTCATTTTTGTAGAATACAGTGAATAGAAAATTTGATACACCTGTAGCGACTTACTTCTCATAGATGTGATTGCAACAGAATACATTAGCTTTAAGTGAAAGTCTCGTCTCTTAAGGATCCAAAGAGCAATCTGTTACCATTGTAGCAGGTTGAGATTCTATATATGGGGTATGTTCACATTTATAGGAACACATTCAGTCCTTAATGGAAATATGTAGCAGTGGAATGATTAAAGACATGAGCATGATGGTATACTGAATTAGCTGTAGGTGTAACTTGACTGAAAACAAGAAGGCTGCATCCACATGAGCATAGATGTTTACTTCCCTGGGGACAAGAAGCAATGGCACGCCTTGTCACGTTGTGCCGCTGCTACTTGTCCCCAGGAAACACCTATGCCATGCGCCCTCTGGCGTGTGGCAGGTTACCTTGGGTCTGGTAGAGGAGGCTGGGCCAATAACTGTGCTGGCCCCAGCAGCCTTACTTGGGTCCTTGGAGAGCTGCAGTTGTGACAATCCTGCCACTCAGAGACTGGCCAGCAGCTGAAGCATGGCTCTGGCTAGCCCAGTTCTGGTTTTGGGAGGCATATGCTGCCCCTGCC
>NW_017729027.1:11402440-11408972 GCF_001723915.1 Gavialis gangeticus
GGCATATGCTGCCCCTGCCCCCCTGCTTTTTTTTTTTTTTTTTGACCCCGGGAGACCTCGGGGCCAAAAAACACCCTGTGCTGCTATCTTGCAGTGTGGAGAACACCTGAATGTGCAGTGAGTTGTGCCACATACTGCATGGCCATGCTTATCTGGATGCAGCTGAAGAGGCTAAAAGCTAAGTAAATAGGCAAAGTTGAATCATATGAAAGTATATAGAGTGACTTTTCTGCTCCCCATAATGAAAATCTCATCTTTGAAAAAGAACTTAATGTGGAAGCTTGCTAGGTCCTAACAAAATTCTCTGCTTCTGCAGAAAAAGTTAGGGAATAGTTCTTGTCAACATCCTTTGATCAAGTGTGGCTATTTTGGATTGGGACAAGGACTAAAATTGTTTTTCCTATGTCAAGTGGGGTTGGTAGTGCAAATAAAGACTAGATGTCAAACTGAGAGAACAGTAGGCATGTTTATGTCCCATTTCTTGGGCAAAAAGTCCATCACTATTTTAAAGGTAATTTGAGCTGATCCTATAATCTGTACTTTGCTGGTCAGATTAAGACTGGCACTAGTTCAGACTTTAGGAACACAGGACTAGAAGGCAACACCTGGGTCTTTAAGTCCAGCACTGTGCTCTTGATGGAAACCACTGCATATAATCCTATCTAAAGCTACTAAGGTTGCTTACCACTATTACTCCTTTTGGAAGGTTTTCCAGAACCTCACTCTACTGACAGTTAGAAATCCAGTTCTGTATCATTTCCTCTCAGCAGAATTGTTGAAAGAAAGCTCCTTTTTACTTTTTGCTATAACATAGTTATGATATTGTTTATCACCAGTAGGACCATGTGACCACTGAGTAACAACAGAAAGGATCGAGACCCCAGTTGCTGGTACATAATTTTGTAATGTTTGTGGAGCTTGATTTTTCATGTAGTCTGTAACTCCACTGCCTGAGTCACAAGACTGATTTTCAGATTTTGACCTGCAAGTTATCTACTTCTGTATTTTCATACATCTGGCACACATTGAAGATTTCATGTGAAACAGAATCACTATTAAAGCAAAATCTTTTCTTCCATCTCATTCTATAGCAGGGGTTTCAAACTCAAATTGAGTTTGCAAGCTGGAAGCAGACGGAGGGGATTCTTTCAGGTTGGATGACCCACCGGTAGATCCAGTCCATGGGTCTTCTCACAATGTCAAGAAAATGGGGATTAATGCCACTGCTGCTTGCCCCACTGCCAGTGATTGGCATCTCCAACCTAGGTGCTAGTCCGCAGAGGTGGAACTGGTAGGGTTTGCTTCCAGAAGTAGGAAGTGTCAGCATAGCTAGCACCTATGAGATTCATGTGGCAGCTGCTGCAAAATTATCTGACAAGCAGTGATTTGAAAGCCTAAATTCTGCAGTGAAAAAAGCAGGCGTTAGGGTTAACCCCACATCCCTATCAATCTTGCCAGCACCAACCATGGTTGCTGCTCTGTCCTCCCAGTCTACTATTTAATGTTGCATCTGGCTTCTGGAGCTGCTGCAGGGAAAGTACAATGGTGTTGCAGGGGTGGGGTGCAATAGAGACTGAGGTTTTCCCTGCCTTCATTCCTCAGCGCCCCCTCCAGGCTCTTGCCACTCTGCTATGTCCTATAGGCCACATCCAGTGATGCGTCATCCAGACAGTGACAAGTACCACAGGCTGGATCTGGCCTGTGGGCCCCGTTTGACACCTGCTCTACAGAATGTTTGCCCTTGCTTTGTAAACAGAGCAACAAACAGTGCTTTGGTAAACATCGCTGCTTTTCTGAAAAGATGAGTTAGTCATGTCTAGATGATTGGCTCATTCAGTGAAATTTTCCTTCAGTTCCGTTAGTTGTATTATTTCACTGTTTCTTTTCTTCACGCTCAAAAGAGGAAAGTATTTCACTGGGCGTTAACAGACTCTACAACAGCCAGAGCTTATCTGTTCCAAGACAGATTCAAAATAATTTCAAACCTCAGGTATCTTCAACAGCAGCTTCATTGTGAGGTGAGGGGTTTGGGGGATATGACATGAGGAAAGACTGAGGGAACTGAGGTTATTTAGCATACAGAAGAGGAGACAGAGGGGACTTATTAGCAGCCTTCAACTATCTAAAGGGGAGTTTGAGAGGATGGAGCTAGACTGTTCTCAGTGGTGGCAGATGACAGATAGTTTCAATTTGCAGCAAGGGAAGTTTAGGTTAGATATTAGGAAGAATTTTCTTATTAGGAGGGTAGTAAAACACGGAAACAGATTATCCAGAGAGGTGGTGGAAGCTCCATGCTTAGAGGTTTTCAAAACC
Source organism: Gavialis gangeticus (assembly GCF_001723915.1). NCBI lineage: Eukaryota > Metazoa > Chordata > Crocodylia > Gavialidae > Gavialis > Gavialis gangeticus. Next base: position 11,404,754 of record NW_017729027.1, read on the forward strand.
CAACTAGACAAAGCCTTGGCTGAGATGATCTAGTTGGGGATGGTTGTGCTCTGAGCAGAGGGTTGGATTAGATGATCTCCTGAGGTCCCTTCCAACCTTAACTTTCTATGATTCATGCTGAGGGCTGAACTTGTTTACATTTGTTTGGGCACATGGCCTTTTTTACATTTGTAACACAATGTGCCATATGTCACCTACATTGGTTAATATTTGTGTACATGTTGAGCAGACACCACAGGCAATGTTACTTTTTACTAATGTTGACTGATTCATCCATCTCTGTAAGGGGGCATCTGGACTATAATCATGTATGAGATCTGTGGACATGTGACTCTAGTACACATGAAAGTATTAGGACTGAGAGTAGTTTTCAGAGGCTGTATTACCTTCATATCAATGATCCAATGACTAATGAGCAACAAGACAGCTGTGTTTTATATAAACAGGCAGGAAGAAGCCTGACCATCCCCTTCATACAGGAAGCATTTAAACTATTGTACGCTTGGCAATATGAATGAATCTCTTTGCAATATCTTTTCCGGGTCTGAAAAGTGCTGTAACAGAGGAGTATACATATTTTGGTGGATCATGAGTGAATGATGGGAGGATTCCAGTACATTGTTCAAGATTAGGGTTTTTTTCCAGTATGCTACTTTGTAATAGACAAGAACAAAAAAACTTTCACTTCATGCTCTATAAAGGTCTGTGCCCATTATTTCTATCAGATACTTTCTACATTCAGTGGTCCACATGAGCAAAGTATACTTGTTTTCATTCCCAGGGTGTCTGGAAATTTCGACAAAATTTGCCCTGATCATCTTGACAACACTTACCTGGCCCCAGAAGTTTTGATATCTGGAGCTGATACTCTTATTCGTCCACTGAAACCCAGAAGTTGATAGTAGAAGACATTTGAGACTAGGTGGGCATAAGAGTTACAACCGATTGCCTCTTATTTTGGACAATTAGTCTGGTGATCTTTAAAGAGACTATCAGTTAACCCTGATGTGTACCAGGCCACACTTTCTACGTATCTTGCTTCTGTTATTTTTTTTGCATCCCCTCTATGTTTGTTTCTTACAGGTCTTTCATCTAATTAGTATTATTGAACAAACTAATTTAAGTCCTCCAACTCAGAACTCCCTGTACTAGGACCTAAACAGCTTATTTGCAAAGCTTGCCCATTTCAGAGGTCTGTAGTGTTGCTGGGTTTTACTCTGTATTTAGTCCCCAGAAGTGCTGAAATCTAGACCTGAGGCTTCTTTTTGGCAGTTGTGCTCCAATCTTTTTAAGGAGATTCCAAGCATCCATTACTCTATTTGCGAGTCACTGGCTGCGTCTACATGAGACACTGACTGCACAGCTGACTGCTCAGCAGCATCCCAGCACAGTTGCCTAGTGATGCTTACTGTGCAGTAGCTCATTACTACTATGCATTAGCATCACAACATGGTTAGTGCCTGGTAATGCTACTGGCACAGTAGTAACAAGCTACTGTGCATTAGTAACGAGCTACTGCATAGTAAGAGCCTCATGTAGGAGCAGCCACTATGACTAGAGTATAAAGACAAGTACTCAAAGAAAGTAAAGATACTAGTTCTTCACGGTAGTATAGTACATTGATGTTCCATGACCTGCCCCCTTTCTTTGCTACCTTTGAATCCTGTAATACTGAAATTCCATAGCTAGGAAAGAACCAAGCAACAGCTGGGCCTGCACTGCACTTTAACCTGTGGCACAGGAAGAAGTACAAAAATACTCAGGACCAATAAAAGGACTCGAGTCTTTGGTCAAAAGATTCTTATTGTGTGTGTATGGGACAAATACACCAAGAATGGTTTACATTTTTATGAACTCCAGATATACCAGAATGTAAATAACTTTTTAAATTTGGTAAATGACTGGAAGAAGCAAGAGTGGTGAGTTCTATATCAAGTGGTGAGGTTTTGAATCTTTGTTAAACTTTTGTTCTGTTGGACTTGTTTGCCATTCTAAGGAACAGTGATAGACTTTCTTTGGAGGGCCATGCTAAAGGAAAAAGGCTGAGTGGCTATCTTGAACTTTTGATTTGAGCTATTTTTATTCTTACCCAAAAATAGAGGACTCTGTTAGTTTAGCCTTCTGACCAAATTAAAACATACCAGCAACAGGAAATAGAGGGAACATCCATATCCAGGGACAGAGAGGTGCTTTCAGATGATCTATTTTAGAATTTGACTGGAATTGTTTGTTCAGGCTTAGTCAGATAAATAGCCCTCCCTGATTTTTAGAATCTCTCTCAATTTTTAAATGTTTGTAAAATATTTTCATTAGCTATTAGTTTAAAAGAAAACTCCAGAAAAATGTTATTAAGGCTGTCATGATCAGACTTCCTTTTAGAGATAGAAACCCCTCTATTCTGTCAAAAGAATAGAAAATTGTTTTGTAGCTAAAGATGCATTCCATAGCCTTCTTTGAAAGGCTGACTAGAAGAGAACCTTTCTAATATCTGAAGCATCTGAGACTGGTGGTCTGTTTTTTTTCCTTTGGTGTGCTTTTAAATCAAACAGCACTGTTGTCGTAATCATGGATTTAAGTTTGTGGGGAAAACAGAAACAATCCTGTCCCAGGAGAAGTATGACTGTCATAGTTTGGCTGTTGTGGAATCTGGAATAGTTAGAAACAATTACCTGATATATCATATCTCTAATAATTGTCTCCAAGATATTTAATTACCAACAGTCAAAAACATTAGTTTTAGAACTTCACGTGGAATCTTTGTAATCCTAAAAAATCCTGATTTTGAATTTTGGCCTGTATGAATTATTCGAGACACTCACCAGAACAATGCAGTTCTATTACATTATTCGGGATTAAGGTTTTCTTTCAATAGATTTATTTGTAACAGGCAAGAACACGTTACGGTCAGAAAAATTCTGTGCCATTCTTCAGGATATTGGGGGAAAGATAACTTGCAAAACCCTTTAAAGTGGGAGATAATCTCTGTAGTTTGCTTTGGCAGTGGTGTAGTTTAGCTGTTTTGTTTCCTATGTTTTCTTCCATTTTCTTTGACTCCTCACCTGGCTCATTCATGTTTGAAGCCAAAACAAGAATTTGCTAGTCTGTAAGCACTGTAATACTGTTGTTAATTCCTCAGGGAGCAAACTCTGTTTGTACCAGTCGTATGTTCCAGAATTCTGTTTAGGGATTAATGTGCTGCTTGAGATTTTTTTTTTTCATTTGAGGCATAAAATTAAACCTCGGGAGAACTCATAATCAGTAAGGATACCACTGTCCAAAAGTAAGAATGAAATTCAGGTGAACTTTCATTTGGGTAAAATTTCTTTGCAGTTTGTAAAAACAAAACAAAACAAAACAAAAACAAAAACACAAAAAACCAACCCCCCCCAAAAACCCAACAAAACAAAACAAAAAAACCCCAACCCCCCAACAAAAACCCAAAATATATACAAGTATTTCTCTTTACATCTTGTATTACATTGCTCTGTACTAGTATTACTAACTCCTGTGATTTTTTTTTTAATCCTGTTTTGCAATAACTTCCTGGACAGAGGAGATTTGTGAGAACCTCAGGTTTTTTTTTTTTTGGTTTTATTTTGTTTTTGTTTAAGATGCATCTAGTCTTCATGGTAATGGATAAAATCTTGACAATTTGATCCAAATATACCCTGAAAGGTCATAAAATAAAATAAAGAATGCAGGTAAAAACAACCCAATTTGTAAACAAGATTTTGTTTATGTTTGGGTTTGGAGGCAGTGGTATTGTGCAAAGGTGAGCAACTGTTCCAACCTTCGGGAAATTACATTCAGCAGCAGGTTAATGGTCCCTATAAAGACATTTGTATGACTGTTTAAAAGCCATTCAATGACAAAAGATGCAAAAGATGTTCTATTGTGTGGGCACCCATAAGTAAAACTGTTCATTCTAGTTCTAGTCTTATTCAGATGTTATTTAAATTTGCATTTTAAATGCCCTATTGCATAACAAGCTTTAAGAACAGAACCCAATTAAAAATAAATTCTTTGTGTTACTTTAAGATGACAATCCAGTCTAAGATATTGTTCCTTACTGTATTTGATTGTGATCTAATATGAGTAGTGTTTCAATGAGAAGCAATAGTGACCCTCACTTGATACTGAAAGATCAGACTCTTCCTCAGCCTTTGTGAGGTTGGACCTTTTAAAAACCTCCATGGTGCGCTGCTATCTCAAACCTTAC
>NW_017729027.1:11413972-11415994 GCF_001723915.1 Gavialis gangeticus
AATTTAACTCGTATAGTAGGACAAAAATACACAAAGGACCTATGTAACAAAACCTAATCGGCTTTAGCTTGAGGGTTACCAGAACCCACATCATTCAGAATGTTGCTATCACTACATTTCTCCAGTTCAGCATTATTTATTTATTGCAGTTGAAGCACAATATTTGTACCTATTAAGCCTTTTAGTTTCTTTTTTAGCTTCTTCCGTAGAAAGCAAGATGCAGCATTATTATTAAACTGTTCTTGGGGCTAAACATTCTGAATGTTATTCATGCCTACGTTGATAACAAAGGAGGGGAGGGAGAAGGGGGCATGGTTCTGCCCTATGGGTGGGGGGGGGGGGGAAGGGAGCTCGACCCAGCCCTGCAGGGGGAAGGGGCATGACCCAGCTCCAACCCAGTCTTGCAGGAAAAAAGGGAGCATGGCCCAGGCCTATAGAGGAAAAAGGGGTATAGCCTGGCCCCACGAAGGGCAGGAAATGCTGCCTGGCTCTGACTAAGCATACAGGGCTTTGGGTTTAGGAATTTTGCAGGAGGCTCCCCTCTGCCAAATTTCCTCACCCATAGGGAGTCTTGTGGACCAGATGCAATGGCTCTGCAGGCCACATATGGCCTGTGGGCCAGAGGTTGAGCCCACAAGCCTAAAACCTAGACACTCAAAACTTGCTGCCTATCTTTGGGAGAGACTTTAAGTCTACAGGCAGGTAATTTTCCGACATGGTTGTTCTGGGATGGCATGGTTGTTTATGGTTATGCCATAAACAAAAAAAAATTGTCTATTTCACCTATTTCATGCCTAAGGCTGATAGGGATGCAAAATCAAAATCATACCAGTGCAAATCAAGCCTGTAGGGCCTGATTTGATATGCACTCTAAAATGCCACATTGGATCATGCACGAATAGTGGTGCCTCTAGTCTTTTTGAATAGCATTAGGTACACTGGAATGAAATCTACAGAAGCCAGCACACTGAGTTGGAGCTGCCTAAACTAAGATGATAGGAAATACTGAATGGGTCAGACAGAAAGCATGTAAAATGAATGATAAGTCATGTACGTTATACAATGTAGGTACTATCAACAGAATAGTTCAGTGTTTACAGCAGTAAAACTCTTACTATGTTTTGATACTGTCTGCACGATCTCAATACTGTTTTTTGTTCTATGGACCTTCTTGGTATAGACTGTGTGGTTCCAAATAAAATGGGAGAAACACAAAAAAAGCATCCTCCCAAATGATTATTAAAAGTAGAAATGAAGGATTTGCTATACTAGAGAAGACCAGTGATCAATTTAATCCTACACTCGTGCTGTAATCAATAGATTAATTAATGTTATACATGTTTATACTTATATATTCTATGTAAGTGTTTTAACCTATATAAATTCTGAACTGGCTTTTGTGATAATGAGGGGTGGTAGGATAATTGTGCTCTATGGTGGGGATCCATTTTTGATTTGACACCTTTTGATGTCTCTGTGTTCTGCATTCTTCCATACACCATTAATTATTTTAATATCATTCTTCTGTTTACATCCCCTTCAAGTAAGCAATCCCACTTTTTCCAATTCTTTTCATACGAATGCTCGCTCATGATCTTTACTACTTTCAGCATCTACCTCTGAACTCCCCCTAACTCTGTTACAGTCTTTTGGAGGTAATGTGACAAACAGAATATTGTATTCCTGAGAAGAGGTATCACAGCTGTTAAGAGCAATATATTCTGTACTTTCCATGCTGTTCATAATGTATCCCAGCATTTTTTTTTACTGTTTTCACTGTTGCTGTTCATTGTGTTGAATATTTTTCCTGACTCTCTTTACAGAATAGGCATACCTGCTTTAAACTGTTCTCTCAAATATATATGCTACTTTGAATTTGTCAACATCAATTTTAAGTTGTAACCACACTGCCCATACACTGTACTTGATTATAGTTTCATAGTTTCTAGGGTTGGAAGGGACCTGAGCGGATCATCAAGTCTGACCCCCTGCCATGGGCAGGAAAGGATGCTGGGGTCAAAC
>NW_017729027.1:11417073-11417703 GCF_001723915.1 Gavialis gangeticus
TATTGTGTGGGCACCCATAAGTAAAACTGTTCATTCTAGTTCTAGTCTTATTCAGATGTTATTTAAATTTGCATTTTAAATGCCCTATTGCATAACAAGCTTTAAGAACAGAACCCAATTAAAAATAAATTCTTTGTGTTACTTTAAGATGACAATCCAGTCTAAGATATTGTTCCTTACTGTATTTGATTGTGATCTAATATGAGTAGTGTTTCAATGAGAAGCAATAGTGACCCTCACTTGATACTGAAAGATCAGACTCTTCCTCAGCCTTTGTGAGGTTGGACCTTTTAAAAACCTCCATGGTGCGCTGCTATCTCAAACCTTACTTCAAGCTGAACTGGTAATAAACTGGCCAATAAATGAAAACCCATCCTTCACTTGGAACCTTATATACTCCTATATTCATAAAAGGAGTTAAGATTATGTGTCTGTTACTTTAGACCAGTGGTGCTCAACCTTTTTCCCCAGGGGGCTGGATGGGCAGTGCATGGTCTGACAGTAGGCCGGTTGGTGGTAGTTCTGATCCAGCATCCTGGGCCGGAACACCAAGCGCCATTTGGCTATGTGGAGGGGGACGGGGGCAGCAAGGCCTGAGCTGAGCCCAGGGGGGGAAGGTGGCTTCACCCT
>NW_017729027.1:11417713-11424452 GCF_001723915.1 Gavialis gangeticus
ACAAGCCTAAAACCTAGACACTCAAAACTTGCTGCCTATCTTTGGGAGAGACTTTAAGTCTACAGGCAGGTAATTTTCCGACATGGTTGTTCTGGGATGGCATGGTTGTTTATGGTTATGCCATAAACAAAAAAAAATTGTCTATTTCACCTATTTCATGCCTAAGGCTGATAGGGATGCAAAATCAAAATCATACCAGTGCAAATCAAGCCTGTAGGGCCTGATTTGATATGCACTCTAAAATGCCACATTGGATCATGCACGAATAGTGGTGCCTCTAGTCTTTTTGAATAGCATTAGGTACACTGGAATGAAATCTACAGAAGCCAGCACACTGAGTTGGAGCTGCCTAAACTAAGATGATAGGAAATACTGAATGGGTCAGACAGAAAGCATGTAAAATGAATGATAAGTCATGTACGTTATACAATGTAGGTACTATCAACAGAATAGTTCAGTGTTTACAGCAGTAAAACTCTTACTATGTTTTGATACTGTCTGCACGATCTCAATACTGTTTTTTGTTCTATGGACCTTCTTGGTATAGACTGTGTGGTTCCAAATAAAATGGGAGAAACACAAAAAAAGCATCCTCCCAAATGATTATTAAAAGTAGAAATGAAGGATTTGCTATACTAGAGAAGACCAGTGATCAATTTAATCCTACACTCGTGCTGTAATCAATAGATTAATTAATGTTATACATGTTTATACTTATATATTCTATGTAAGTGTTTTAACCTATATAAATTCTGAACTGGCTTTTGTGATAATGAGGGGTGGTAGGATAATTGTGCTCTATGGTGGGGATCCATTTTTGATTTGACACCTTTTGATGTCTCTGTGTTCTGCATTCTTCCATACACCATTAATTATTTTAATATCATTCTTCTGTTTACATCCCCTTCAAGTAAGCAATCCCACTTTTTCCAATTCTTTTCATACGAATGCTCGCTCATGATCTTTACTACTTTCAGCATCTACCTCTGAACTCCCCCTAACTCTGTTACAGTCTTTTGGAGGTAATGTGACAAACAGAATATTGTATTCCTGAGAAGAGGTATCACAGCTGTTAAGAGCAATATATTCTGTACTTTCCATGCTGTTCATAATGTATCCCAGCATTTTTTTTTACTGTTTTCACTGTTGCTGTTCATTGTGTTGAATATTTTTCCTGACTCTCTTTACAGAATAGGCATACCTGCTTTAAACTGTTCTCTCAAATATATATGCTACTTTGAATTTGTCAACATCAATTTTAAGTTGTAACCACACTGCCCATACACTGTACTTGATTATAGTTTCATAGTTTCTAGGGTTGGAAGGGACCTGAGCGGATCATCAAGTCTGACCCCCTGCCATGGGCAGGAAAGGATGCTGGGGTCAAACGACCACAGCAAGGTGTACATCCAGGCTCCTTTTAAAGACCTCCAGAGTAGGAGCCAGCACCAGACCCTTTTGAAAATTTCCCACAACCTTGTCAAGTCTTGACTAACTTGAAAAATCATCTGCATATTTTGCCATCTCTCACTGCCCCTTTTCCGAGCCCGTAACAAATATATTAAATAACTGCTAAGCAGTGTGTCAAATTCTGATTTCAGTCATGATATAAATCTAGCAATTTCATTATCAGTAACTCCAGTGGAAATGCTCCAGATCTACACTAATGTCACTGATAATAATTAGGCCTCCCTAAAGAGACAACAATAAGTGACCCCAAATCCATGCTAAGCAGCTGATTTTTTTAAAGGATATAGTACTGTCACTTTCCATCTTACATGAGAAATGTCAATCAGGAACAGCTCTTTAACTTAATTGAACATAAAACTGAAATTTAGCTTAAAGAAAAAATGGAATAGGTAACTTGCTACAGCTGTGTGAATAAACTACTAAAGTACATAATTTCATCATTGATTTAGCACTTTTCTGAAATCAACCAATTCACTTCAGTAAAATTTGCTGTTTAAAGTTTTAAATGTTATTAAAAGTTATTTTGAGAGATTTTTTTTCACTCAAAATCTGCATTACCATGTTGCACTAGAAAACGCATTTTCTTTTTGCTATAACTTTCAGTAGAGATGCTCTGGAAGTGGTTCCTAGAAGTAATAATTTCCCACATTGTTCCATAGGGGTTTTTTTCCCCCTACTACTGTCTTAATTCTAGTATAGCTGTGTTCTCTAAAATATACTGTGTACAGAAGTTACTAAAGCAAAACTTAAAAAGATCTTTAAAAGTGTAAGGTTTACAAACATGTATTACATGTTAAAGTAACTTTGGTGGCATCAAATGGAAACAGATTATGGCAGATATCCAAACTTCTCTGCAGAAGAATAGTTACAGTGGGGAACAATTAAGCCCAGCAGTTAAATCTTTTACTTAAATTTCTTTGGACAATTAGGGAATATATTCAGCTTACAAAATCTTACTGTCAAAATGACTGAGGAACTTAAATTGAGGATCTTATATGGGACTGATGGACATAAATTATGTGATTCAAACAAAGCTTAAATAGTGTATTTTATTCTGGGGGTATTACATAGCTCTAAAACTAATTTTTTCTTGACTAAAAAAGTTTAAATGTATATGAAAAAAGATTTAATAGTGAAGTTAAAAATGTTGTAATAGATATAATTCATATGCTTAAAAGTAAGGACAGTCTAAGAAATTTTCCCAAATCATTGGATGACACTGATTCAAAGATGAAGTTTTGCTATTCATCACTTATTTCTATACAACAGCCTGATTACAAGTTGTTTTCTTTTTTTAAACAATGATCAGCTTTCAAAACTTAACCTAGATTTCACTTTACACTAGCATGCCTGCATTAATAGCATGCAGAACTAAAGTTATTTGTTTGAAGTCAGCCATTTTACATCATATTTATCAAATAATAGTTTGTCAGTATTGTCGGCAGATTGTGTAATGTAAGTCTTCAGCTGTAAGGGCTAACTTCCACCAGCAGGGGAGAGACATTGAAAAACAGGATAGCATAACACATTTCCATTAATACCAACAGTTTTTGTAAAAGAAATGCATGTAGTCAGAGTATATAGTAATGAAAGCAACAAAGGTGGAACACAAAGAGGTGTTTAAATACTTTGATATTTAAATCCTATACATGGACTTATAAGAACTTTGAAAATGACTGTGTACATTTAAATAATCAGCTAAGCAGCCGATTTAGAGAGTGCAGAAGTAATTGGTTCATCAATGATGTAAAGTATGAACAAACGTCTTCCCAAACTAAAAAGTTAACAACAATCTACAAAGTGATTAAAACAGCACTGGTCATAAATAATTTGTTCCTATTAGTTCTGAAAAACACCTACATCTTCCTCTTTGGTAGAGTATCAAAGTTTACAAAAGAAGGCTATTGTTTAGGAATAAGAAACGGTTGATACAGCTTCCCATCTGAAAGAAGACAGACCAGGAAGATTTAAATTAGTATTTGAATGGTGTTTCCCCCCAACAAGCAAAATTTAGTTCTAATTTTTTTTCTAAAACTGAACAAAAGCCCATTTGTTAGGGAAGTATTTGTCCAGGAAATAATAAGGGGCCAGACCAGATTACATGAAAGGAAAAAAAAATGTATTCATGGAAAAATGCAATGAACTAGAGTCACTCCACTGAATTCCTGATGATAATGCATTTTTAAAGCAAGAAATTAAACCAGACTGACAACTGATAGTGATAAGAAATCTTGATGGGTAGGCATACCCGGAGAACAAAACTACTTCAACACACCTACATTCAAGCAGAAATCACAACACACAAAAAAGCATGTAAATGCCTTCTAAATATGAAGTTGAGATGGCAAAAGGGATTATTTGGGTACTAAACTAGGGACATATTAAAAGGATACCATTTTCTGAATGTGGTGAGAATCTGCCACTTGGGGTGAAACAACAACAGTTAAAAAGCCTGCATGCGCACACAAGGCCATGTGAAGCAGACAAAAATTGAGGCATTTAGATTGTCTATGATTGATTTTTGAAAAAATGAATTGCTATGTATATTAAAGTGTAAGTATGTATAAATTTTACTACATACACACAATCTCTTTCTTGAGCAGAGTAAGATGTGTTTATTTTAAAAAGTCACAAAGGTAAGAAAAATCTGTACAAAAAGGTACAATACATGCATGCAAATTGATGAAATATATCAAGTTTTCATAAGCTGTTAAGGGATTAAAACAAATTACTAATCATATTAATTAAAAATAAGGGTTTTGTTGTGCTGTTTTAAAATTTTAACAATTGCAATCTGAAGAGGTAAAATCATTCCATGGCTTTTTTTCTAATGCAGACAGAAATAGCCCATAAAAACTGCAATGAATAACAGAGTGAACGAACATGTCAGTGTATCTGGTTAAAAAGAATGTAATTTGACAAAAACATAAAAAATAAAAAAAAGACTATTGTGGAGGACAGCATTTAAGGCTCTGAAAATTCATAGATGTATTTTTTTTCTGTTCAGGAAAAGAAAAACTCTCTCCATTGCATTTAAGTATAACGTGCAGTGAAAACATTCCTGAAAAAATAACAGAGTATTAAAAACAAAACAAAACACCTTAATGTACATCACCAAACAGAAATAATTTAAAATCTTTCCCTGAAGCAAATGCAACTTTCACATAAAAGTAATCTGTTGATCTTATTGCATGAGGAACCTGAATTTGAACGTACAACAGCACAAGTATGTCTTACGTTTATATATTTATTAGATATTGTTTTTGTTACTATTGTGCCTAGGCCAGAGTCATGGATTGGTGCCCTGTTGTGCTAGATATTGTACAATAACAAAGAATCCTTATTTCTACAATCAAAAAACCAAGAAAGCTTTGGTACTGTTTTACTCTAAATCAGAAAAGTTGTTACTGGCTGTCAAAAGACCAGGAATGTTACAGTGTATCTAGGATACTTCCTCTTCTGGATCAAAATCTTTTGGGGTTTAATTGTCAGAGTACCTGACTTACAGGTACAATTACATCATATGTTAGGCATACTTTGTAATACTCAGATGTCACTGGAAAATTAAAATGTTAATTCACGTAGTCCTTAGGTGTCAACACTGCTTAACGCATGGAAAAACACACCACATTTCTAGAAAAAATGAACAATTTTATTTTCATAATTTTTATTGAGTAATAAAGGCGATTAGAAAACTATTATAAATATTGAAACACTGCTATAGAACCTATGGTTAAAAGGTAGGACAGTTACTGTTATAAGAAAACAATAAAAGGGAGACACATACTTGGAAAAAAATACCAGGCAAAGGCTAGTTCCTTGAGAAATGGATCAGCTCTACTACATACAGTATGCATATTTTTAGTACTTGGAAAAATATTAAAGAATTTTTAAGGATGCTGACAACCTGATCACATTACAGCACCACACATCAGGTTGTAGTATTTAAGAATGTAAGAACTGCCGTTTAATAGGTTAGACCATGGGCCCATCTTGCCCAGTGTCCTGTGTCACACAGGGGCAGAGTGGATGCTGAAAGGGAGACGGAACTGGTATGACCAGGGATTTTTTCCTCACTTGCAGCCTCCAGCATTTAAGGTTCGACTCAGAGGCTGTACCCCTCACTCCCATGCTCAATAGTTGCTGATGTACCATTCCTCCAAAAATGAGTGCAATCCCTTTCTGAATCTAGCTCAACTGTCAACTTCCACAACATCTGGTGGCAGAGTGCCATACTTTAGTAACATGCTGTGTGACAAAGAACTTCCTTTTATTAGTTTTAAACTTACTACCTACTAATTTCATTTTATGACTCTGAGTTCGTGTGTTGTGAGAGAGTAAATAATAAATCCCTATTTGCTTTCTCTTTGCCATTTAGTATTTTGTAAACCCTGATCGTGTGCCCCTCAAGCATCTCTTTTCTAAACAGAATAGGCCTGGCCTCTTTGGTCTCTCACCCCATGTAAACCCCTCCATACCACTAACCATCCCTGCTGCCCTTCTCAGGACTCCCCTCCTTCTTCCACATCTTTTCTGAGGTGTGGGAATTAGGACTGGGCTGGGCAATCAAGCTGTGGACTCACCACGGATTTAGAAAGGGGTACAACAACACTTTCTCACCGCTAGCATTCACCGTTCTGTTTCCAAAAGTGTACATCTCTTTTGGCAAAGCGTGGGCCATCTAGGCGTCAATTCTCTGGCATTTGCACTCCTGCCGTGCTGCTGGACGTGGCTGTAGCAAGTGCTTTCACCACCCCAAGGAGAAACCTCAGACACAGGGAGGACATAGATTTGCAGGGGTTGGCTTGTCAGCTGGCACATGCAGGCATATGTGTGTGTGTATATAGATGTATACAGTTAAATGTGCACAGGTCTATATCTATCTATCTACCTATATATATATATAAAAACATCTATATAATCTATACAAGCTATAGATCTATCTATATCAACATATCTATACCGATAGATCTATATACACACAGATAAACATAGAGATGCGTTTATATATCCGTATACAGGTAGATATGGATACAGATCTATGTATCGATACAGAAGTATATATTGTGCCTCGACACCCCCTAAACGACTCTCAGTCTAAGCCTCCCCTTCTCTGACCAGGACCTAACGCGGAGGCCGAGGGGAAGCGGCGCGGTCCCCTTGGCCCCGGGCCCGTCCCCGCCCCGGTCCTGGGGCGCGGCCGTTACCCCGAGGCTCGCGCGCGCGTGCGGGTGGGGGGTGGGGACTGCGTCACGGGCCGCCCCGCCCG
>NW_017729027.1:11425422-11426737 GCF_001723915.1 Gavialis gangeticus
GAGGCGGCGGCTCGGCGGAGAGGTGCGTCATGGAAGCGGTGCGGGGAGAGCGGAGCGCCGAGGGGAGGAGCGAGCGCGGCGCCTGCCGGAGCCCGCCCGGCCGCGGGAGACGGGGGCGCTGTACTCCTGCCCTGCCGCCTCCCGCGCCGCGCGGCTGCACACAATAGCGCCGACCGCCCCCGACCACGGTCCCCTGCGCTTGCCCGGCCCTGGTGGGGGCTGCTGGAGGCCTGGCTATCACGCCGCTCCGGGATCCCTGCCTCGCTTCGACCTGTTCCTGCCTGGCGCCGCAGCTGCCTCAACCACTCCGCTGGCAGGACGCAGGCCAGGGCGGTGGGTTTTCCTCCCTCTACCGCCCCCTTCTCTCCGTTGGGCTCAGGCTGCTCACGAAGCGCCGCTTTTTGTTGCGAGATGTGCGGGGAAGGTGTTTGTTTTCCGCGGTGCGTTGTTCTCTGTGGGAGGCCGTGGCTCCAGCTTTCCCTCGGGCAGCAGGAAAGGAGCAGCGGTGAGGGCTGCAGCCAGCACCTGCTGGACAGACAGTGCAGAGGGGCAAGCATTCTCTTTTGCCAGCATGCTACGACCAGCACCAAGTTTTCATAGGCGTTTTTGCTGTTCCATCCTCTGGGCCTCAGTAGCTCACCACCAGGGCTACTCATCAGGGTAACTGCACTGCTGCCTTAACGTCAGGTCTAGGTAAGACCTAAAATTGTGGAAATTTGTCTTATGAATAAAAATTGTGTTATAGCAATTGAGTAAATCTACACGTCAGTTGTGCTTCTTATAAATGGGAATGCTACTGAAACCTAGCTAGGTAAATAGCTTCATGGAGGTGAGCAGTATTGTTGTCCCATGACTACACTTGTTATAGGGAAAAGTAAGGATTTATATGTTTTGCAGGTGCTTTTACATATAGGAATAGGAGTAGAATAAGTGCAAAATGGTCATCTTGTTGCTACAAATTCACCCTGAGATGGAACATAATGTATGAAACTGGCCTGGCAGTATTTTTTTTAAAGCTTTAAAACTTAACTTAGTGTGGCAAGTATAAAGTACTATAGAAAAATCTTGTGTGTTTTTTTTCAAGACTTGAAACCTGTGCTGGCTAACCTGTGAAGTAATGTGGACTGCTGACTAGGATAACTTACTTGAAAGAAACTTTCGGGTATCTGATTTAGTGTTTAGTGGCTTACAAGTTATTGCATGAGGATTTTTAGCATGTGGATTTGACAGATGGTTGTGGTAACCAGAACAGAGTTTCTTTCAGAACAGCACAGTTGATGATGGGGGGGGGGGGGGGGGGGCCCTTTGGGGGGGG
>NW_017729027.1:11426747-11432161 GCF_001723915.1 Gavialis gangeticus
GAGAGCAGGGAAGCTCAGTGCCCAAGATGAGTGGTCATTCCTTGAGGAGACAATACTCAGGGCCCAAGGGGTGACCATCCCAACAAAAAACAAGGGGGGGGCAGGAGTGCCCGAAAGCCCCCCTGGCTCACCAGGGGTGTATGGGAATGCTTGATTGCCAAAAAGGCGGTGTACAACCAATGGAAGGGGGGCGCACATTTAGGTGGTGTTAGTGGTATGAATCATTTGATACAGGTTGACTTTAAATATACTTGTAGAGGTAGCACATGCATGAATACTTTGTAATTTTTTTAAGATATTTTAAGTGTGTAGAAAAATGTAGTAAGAAAATCAAGACGAACCAAAATCTTTCCTTTCTATTTAATTTGGCACCATAATATAAAATAGGTTTGGAAAGCGAGCAATAAAGATTATGATATTCATACAGGAATTAATAGGTTTATTCAGAAAGATGTTGTACTAGAGGTTCTGTGGTATGCTGGTAAGACATGCTTGGAACTTCTCCTGGATTTGGGTTTAGGAATGTGATTCAAGTTGCCTGAAATGACAGATGATAAACATGGAAAGGATCAGCAAAATCTGTAAAGCATGTAGCAATCAGGGCTGCTGTTTTTTGGGAGATCTGTTGTGAAACGTGTAAGCAGGATATTGTCCCTGGTCCAGAGACATTAGTTGGTTTGTAGCACAAGAAATTCCTGCATGAGATAAAATAAGCATCAACTCAATTAGCGCTGCTATTTTAATAGCAAATTTTTTTTTTTTTTATTTATTGTGGGGAGATGTGGTTGTCCAGAAGTCATGATGTCCCAAATGTGTTTAATTCGGTATGGATTTAATAGGTTTGGAGAAATGCTGCCACATAGGTGACTCTTTCTTACCTTTTGTTCCTTATAATGCCTTAATGGTTGACTATTTGCGTGATTTCTCTTTCTCTCAAAAGAAATGATTCTATGAAAAGGAGGGAGTGAAGAGTGGAAAATAAACAACTTGCTGTTAGTGGCATTATTTTTCCTCAAGAAGCAAAGTTTGTTTGATAATATCCTTTTTGGGGGCTAATTGTATAGGTGGCAGAGGTGTTAAACTTTTGGGGCACAAAGTATCATACAGTTAATTTAATAAGATGTTACTAAACAAACCTTGCTTTCCTGGACCTCATAGTTCCAATATTTTTACTTGACTACAGCATGTTTTTTTTTTCCCTTTGCTGTGGCTGTAAGGAAGACTTTCCCAACCTGTTTCTCGATTCTGTTGTTGTTGTTAGTATTATTATTAGTGTTACTATTTTTCTTTGCATTCTTTTAACACATGTATGTCCAGTGTAAAAATTTGTTGAAGGCATGTCATGTAATCTCAGACATCTTGTTTGTTTAAAAAAAGTCTTAAGTTTGAAATCGGTATGTTATTGATGCAGATGCTGACTATGACATGCCATACAGCAATATCAGCATGTTCATCTGAGTATCCTCAGCTCCCAATAATAAAGGGAGAGGTTGTGTAAAGTTAAGTAGAAACAAAAATAGCAGCAAGAACAATAGGTTAGAAATGGACTTTTGAGTCCTGAAGTCAAAGCAAATGACGGGAACTCAAAACTTCATGGACTCTGACTCCCAGCCTTCTTTTTATGTGGATTTTGTTTCATCATTAATGTATGTTTCCGTCTCTGGATGGGAATACTGCACCACACTTTTTTTTATATATACTTTAAAAAGGCTGTTTTAGGACCTTTCTTCCAAAAAGCAGGTTAACTTTCATAATATGAATTGTTATACTTTTGTCTTGCAGTAGTATCCAAGGCCTCAGTTGCAGTATAACCACTATGAAAGAGGCAAAACTCTAGGATGCTGTATTAAAGTTTATTATTGATGTTCTCTCAGCTTTTTGCCTGTTTGCTGTTGTAAGGTTGGGAAAGTATGTGGATAGAAGCAGAAATGGAGTGGTTGGCTCTGTCGGGCAACGCTAACAGGAAGGATTCAGTCATAACAAAGGGAAATTTGTTTGAACTGCATTTAGCTTGTCACTAATCATTTATTTCCTATGAAACATGTTGTTAAATTGACTCTAGGTGGTGCACGGACACTTCTGGGTGGAGGCTGACTGTAGTTATGCATGTTCTAATGCTCTAAAAGTGCCATGAGGGTGCGTATGGGCCTACATTGTGCATGGTATTGAGTGTTCTAAACCCCATATAAGAGGGTGTCAAGGGAAGGAGCCTGGAAGGGAGCTATGCCATTACATAGGGTAGAAAGCGATCCTGCTGGTTCCCTTTGTCCTCTTTGAGACATTCAAGTAGTTTATCCTTTGGGTGTCTTTCTTGGGTGTTTGACAGCTTCTCTAAATCAGATGATATTGTCGGGTCCACATCATTCGTAGTGCTGTACAGTAGCTGGCTTGTAAGTGGGTGACACTAATGTCAGATTACCTAGAATATGTGTGGTTTTACTAACCAGTTCTTCAGTTTCCAATATTATCTAAAGCGCCCTTGTTTTCCAGCTGAACATGGAGACCTATGCTTAAGAATAGTATAATATTTTTTTTAAAACTTTGGTTCTGTATTGGTATACTGTTCTACTTAACTCTGTGTTGTGTCTAATCTCTATCTTGACTTCAAAGGGACTATTTACAATGGATAAAATCAAGGCCCCAGTTCCATGAAAACTTGAACATGTGCTTAGTTGTAAGTGCTATACTTGGTTTTGTGTGTTTAATTCCTTAAATACTAGAGTCCTACAGGCAGCAGTGCAGTTATTGTTTGTTTAATAATTTTCCTTTTAGTGTAAATAGGGGTGTATGAAACAGGCCGGAATCAGGGGACAGCGATTCAATTCAGCCAGATCCAGATCTGAAGTTTCAACGCTGATTTGGAGAATCTGCGATTCAGCCATAGACGCAGCTTTTAAGTGTTTTTTTTCTACATAGCTCGAGGTACCAGACACGGCTTGTGAATGCTGTGATGGTGGGGTGGATGGAGCATCCCACAGGAGCACGGGGGACCCCCCCCTCCCTGGGCTTGGCAGTGAACCCGGAAGTGGACCAGAAGTACTTCTGGTCCACTTCTGGGTCTGCTGCTGAGTGTGTTGGGGACCCCCCCCCCACACACACCTCCCCAGCTCGGCAATCGCCCACGGGGGGACCCTGGGTACCCTCCCAGACCCAGGAGGCACCAGTTGTGGGGGGGAGGGAGTTTGCTGAGCACTCTGGGGGACCCCCACTCCCGTGGGACGCTCTGTCCGCCCTAGCATCTTGGCATTAGCGAGTCACCTGGTACCTTGAGGTATGAGGTATATAGAAAAAACATTTAAAGCTGTACCTGTCTGAATCATCGAACCTTTCCGAATCGTTTGGAGGGTTCTGATTCGATTCGGAGAGATTAAAGGGTTGCCCGATTCAATTTGGATTTGGAGATTCAGCTGTTGAATTGGGCCAAATGTCTGCTGAATCGAATCAGTGACCAAAGCTTCACACAGCTCTAAATAGAGCATTTATACACATGCTCTGGGACAGGGGCTGTCTCAGAACCACTCTAATTAAAGTACCCAGAGCATCACATGTATCAGCTGTCCCTGCATTGAAAAATGGCATCAGGGCACTGACTAAACTGAAATGAACTTTAGTTAAAGTGCCCTCGCCACCATTTTCAGCACTGGGACTCTAATACACATGACACTGGAGTCTGCTGAAGCATGGTAATTCCATACTCCAGCAGACTTGATTAATCGAGTCTGCTCTGATGTGCTGTAATTACAGCGCATCGGAACATCCTTGATGCATGTGTATAGGCAACCATAGTGGCTTCAACCCTTTAGGAGTTTTTGTGCTTATAGAGGGGCAACCTGGCTTCATGGGTATGAAATAATGGAAACTTTCAGAGAAACTGATTTAAATAAACAAAAAAAGAAAAGTAGTTTATGTTAAATCCCAGAAAAGATATTGAATGTTTGATTATGAATGCTTCTGTGAATACATACACAAAGTTTTGTATGGTGACTATTAGTTCAGGTATTTCCGACAGTGAAACCAAAAAATTATTGCCATCTGGGAGCTGCTGCCTGCCATGATTGTAGATTATTTCAGTTCAATTCCTGTGACACATCTGTTCATATCATAGACATCACACCTAAACATGATTGTTTAGCTGGTAGTCTTAACAGACTTTACAGTTGAAATAAAAATCTAACTAAATTTGGGATCAGTTTGTCTTACCTGAGAACAAATGAGTTTATATTCTGTCCCTTTTCTTAAGTTTATAAATAATATAATGGTTATAGATTATTCTATGCCTTCTGCTTTCTGTTCAGGGTTAAGGAATACTGGTAGGGCAGTAACTAGGTAAGTCTTTAATTGTCAGGGTTTTTTAGCAGGTACTTTTTACATAGACTTGGGTGGCTTTAAAATGATGGAAGTCGGAAATCTTTTGTTCAGTATGGTAGTGGTGGGTTTTTTTGGTGGTGGTGGTTTTGTTTTGGTGTTGGTCAGTAGAATCTATTAGACTTATCCTGGTCTCCCTTTTGGCCCATATATATGTATATAGTAAGTTTATAAATAAATAAATGCTATTGTTCCTTAAACTTTACAACAGGGCTAACGTGTAGGTAACATTTTCTTTTTGGTAGCCATTTTTAGTGGTTCCTGTCCTTACCAAATTTAATTTAGAAGTACTCAAGCTTTTTCCGTGTTTGTTCTGGGAGGAAAATGTGTAATGTATGGTCTTCGGACAGTTGCTTCCAGTTGGGTCTCTTTAGTTAAACTAACATTGAAAGAAAATGTCTCTAATAGGTAAGGTCTCATTTGTTTAGCCTGTATATAAATAGGAAGATGCTTCATGCATGAGAATGAATTATAGGGGAGGTATTTACTTTATAAAGAAGGAGCTCTAAGGGCAAATGAGACTAAAATTAAAGAGATGCAATAACATGACTAATTTTTCTCTGAAGAAGTCAACCACTGGATTCTTGCTATAGGATAGTTTTAGGCTGAAAATCAGGCATGGTATGACAATTACTGTAATTCAGTCTAGGATTTGCCTTGTGTAATGCATTGTGTAGCTTTATACTTTAAGATTAAAAGGTTGCAAATTTTTGGATTGAGCTCTTGAACCATGGAAATATAAGTAACTGATTTAGGTTTTAAGAAAGCTCAGTTAGCTGGATCTTTTTGTGGGAAGGCCATTACAATACATTTTTACAATTTCAGTATTTTGGAAAAAGTATTTTTGTAAGTGTAATGCCTTTCAATATGGGGTAAGATTGTAAATTGTTAAAATAATTTTCATTATGTAACCTCACATTCACTGAAGCTTAGGAGTCCAAATGCTGATACAAATGTTGTTCTTGGAGGTATAAAAAGATCCTGATGGTTTCAGTGGAGTTAAGATCTTTTGCAAAGTCAAGGAAAATAAAAACACATGTGAGAGAGTT
>NW_017729027.1:11437161-11452972 GCF_001723915.1 Gavialis gangeticus
GGTTGCTTCCCATCCCCCCCCCCACCCGCCTTGCTCAATTTTTCCCCAGGCTCCTTTTCTGCTCCTTCCCTGCCCCGTGGCCAGCTCTCTGCTAGTGTATTGTTTGGAGCAAAACAGTATTAAGTTTGTGGGTATTTATTTTTTGTAGCCATTTAGCTATGCTTTGTGTATGTCTATGTCAATGGTTAGAGGTGGTATTGGTAAACGTGAAGGTGACCCTTTTGTTTCTAGAAAATACTCTTGTGGTTATGATCTGAACTGTCACCTTGTTGGTTAAGAGAGCCAATCCCTATTTGTTTTAGTCTGCTTATTTTAGTTCGCTTTAAAAACAAACAAACAAACAAAAAAAAAATTCAGTTCAGCAGAGTCCTAATAGGTTAGAGTTAGATTCTACTTGCTCATTAATGTAATTGAGACATATGTGCAATCCCATGGAGGACAGTGTGAGTTGGATCGGTGTCACTGATAGGGTGACCATATGGGACAATGTGAAATCCAGGAAACTCAGAGGTGGGGGCATGGCTGCTCAGTGCAGCTCTGTTGTTACTATTTAGGCAGCTAAGGGAGTCGATGGCTTTTTAATGACTAGTTGTTCTCACATTTATAGGTAACAATAGTCTTTCTTTACTGGTCATTCCACTGATTAAGCTAACCTATTTCAGGGAAGTTCTGCTGTCTGCTAGGATTTCCTATGTCACAGTTTGTGCTGCTCTGCCTCCCCACCCTGGTTGGGTCCTGGATGCTCATTCAAATTTTCACTAGCCAGCTGGGACTCGCCTCCAAAGCTTGGCCAAACTGGGTCATTGTACTGATAGACTAAGATGATCTGCAGCCCTTCTTAGAGTTGAAATATTTCTTGGGACATATCACATTTGTTAGAGGAACTTTATTCTAACCCTGACTGTTCTCGTGTTTGTATTCACGTACTATCCAAAACCACTGTGTTTTTTACTTGGTGCAAAGGAGGTCTTTGGCTTGGAATGGAAAGGGTTTTGCATTTTGAGCACAAGATACAGGGTATACAGCATATATCTCTGAAAACATCATGTTTGTAAGTGATAGCCTGGGCACTAGGAAGCATTTATTTTAAACATTGCTTTTGGAATCAGTGGTGTGCAGGTCTTGATTTTTGTTTTGGAAGTCATTGTAAGGATGTATTATGATGAAATCTCACAGAAATGCTGGTTGACCTTCTTAAGTTCTTTAAGCTTCTCTTTAAATTGAGAATCTTGCCGAGCATATCTAAGAAGTGCTGACTTGAATGCTTCAAAAAAAATTCTTTAGCTATTTGATTAATCAGTAAACTTAAAAGTTTCACCTCTGGGAGACAAGTTTGGATTTGGCTTCAGCTGCTAGGGGAAAGTACAATATCTGGCTTTAAAAACAAGTGAAGAGTGATCATTATCTGTTTAGTTCAGGAGAAGAACAGCTTCTCGAAGGAGATGAGCTAGGAATAAAATGGAGTGAAATGGGTCAGAATTGGGGTCCCTAAATGGTAGAAACTGTAACCAGGTCTTGCCATGATTTATAGTCAGTAATATTGTTAAAGCACCTAGAACTATAACTTGGAGCTCTCTTACCTTTCTAAAAAAAATCAAAAGATGTCTCAAAACACTATTTTGTATGTCATTTGTTAGGACAATAAATCATGGCTGCTAAGTCTTGAGCTTTGTGAGTTTTTTGGCTTCCTGTTAACATTGAATACGTATGTCTAAAAACATTCCTAATTTAAAAAAAATGAATTGGATGAATCTATACAGTGCTGGATTGTAATTTGTAACACTTATGCACCTTTTAAAGATGTATTTTTAAAACTTTACTTGAACACTTAAATTCAGTGAGTCAGAATTCAAACCATTCGCAAATGCATTTATAAATGTGACATACGACTTAAATGATAACAACAAAGAAAAATCCCTTCTTCCACAGAAGCTTTAAGGTAGTAGGGAAAAATCATTGTAGTGTAAATAAGATTTTTTTCATGGCATCAGTTGTACTTCAGGCACTCCTTTTGTTAATAAATTACTGCAATACAAAGCATGGTAACAGCATGTTGGCAAGACAGGGAGCATATTTGAAAAATAAGGTATGTTCCTCTTAATTGGGTTCACTGTAGAAGTATGAGCAATGTTCAGCCTCCTTAAAATGTCAGTCATGGCCTTCTGCAGTTACAGTATAACAAAACATCAGAAGCTTTTACTGAGAGACAATACCGGATGATTTTTCACAAATTTAAAGATAAAAAACTTCATGATACAAGATTCAGACTGAAACAAGGAATGAACCAGAATGTGAGAGGTACTGCATTTGAATGGCTATTAGAAGAATGTTGAATGTGGATGATTTCCTTCCCCTCCCCCAATACTGTTCTTTTCCTTAGATTTGCAGTTTGTAAGAAATGCATAAATGTCAGGATGGCTCTACAACATTAGGGGTTTTTATGCTATTTAAAAAAAATTCCTTACAGTAACTTAAATTGATTAGAAACGTATTGAAAATTAGGATTTGATACATTCTTTATATTTTTCCATGTTACCTAAAACAATGTAAGAGCTGCTTTACACAGTTAGAAATTCATGTATATGACAACATTATAAACATAACTAGTATTTAATACAAAGACCCTATTTCAAATGGAGGGAATTAATTGAGACCAGCTGGAATAAATTACTGTACTTAAAGGTCATTATCTGTTTTTATCATTTGTCTAAAGTGATAAACCATTTTCATTTTTTTTCTCATTTCTTTTAACAGTTTGTGTAACAAACTCCTCGATAGAATATGAGGATTTAACGAATAATGCTTCCAAAATGATTCACTTTTTTCTGTTACAAAATGTTTTGTTTGTCTCTCACCTAATAGGTGAAGTATTATAGACACTTGGCACCTGATCACTTGCTTCAGATATGCCATCGACTAGGACCACTTCTAGAGCAAGAAATTCCTCAAAGCGTCCCTGGAGTGCAAACACTGCTAGGAGCTGGAAGACAGTCTTTGCTTCGCACAAACAAAAGTATGAAAATCTTATAGGAGCAGAAATCATGAAAAGTCTCTTACACTATTGTGTGGTTGTTTTTTCCTTTTACATTTTTTGTCTAATTTGTTCTGAAATAGGTTGCAAACATGTTGTGTGGAAAGGATCTGCTTTGGCTGCATTACACTGTGGAAGGCCTCCTGAGTCACCAATAAACTATGGCAGCCCACCCAGTATAGGTAAGTCAGTATCATTATTACACTGATAATGCTTGCGTGTGCAGTTTTCATGCCTTCCTTTCTTTTTTATTTGTATAACATCATTTTAATAGCACTGAGGTTGTATTTACTTTTGTGCATTGTACACACTGAGTTTAGCATTACTTCTTTTAGGATGGTCAGTTACTTTGTTTATTAGTTTGAAACATGGCAGGATGTACACTGCATGTCCCAAGGTATACGTCGTGTTTTAAAGCTTGATGTTCTTAACTTTTACTTTTTTGAGGCATGAGCTTTGTAATGCTTCATTTAAAGAAAAAATAAGTGAGAATATGCAAGTAGCATTTGGTTGGCTAATAACAGTGTTTTCCAAGAAGTTGTAAAGCTGTTAATGAACCAGTTTCTTCTGTTATGACTGGTTGAATATGGGGTGTGGGGGGCTCTGCTTCCACTACTGAAAAATCCAGTAGCAGTTTTATGGAGTTATCTGCAAAGAGACTGGGTAATTTGGATCGTTCCAACAGGGAATACTGTTTCGTTCTATTTGACCTATTTCTTAGTTTTATCTTAGTATAGCATGGAGCATGTGTGTGTTCCCTGGCCTGCAAAAAGGCAGAGAATGGGAGTCAGGAGAAGTGAGTAGGGTTTTTTTGGTTCTGCCATAGCTACCTTGAAACATTTCTCAGTGAAAGATCTGAGTGAAAGGTTCATTAGCCATTAGCTTTGTTCTAGCCTTTAATTTTGAAGAAATTCAGGATTATGTGTGTGTATGACTTATATAATTCCCTACAATCTGATATGTGCATATGTATGTATGAGATTGGAAGGAATTATGTTTCATAAATGCTTACACATATGTAATATCTCCACCCTCCTCAGTCTAGTGTGTGTATGTATGTATGTATGTGTGATATCTGGAAGGGTGAGTTTAAATCTCCTTCTGTTCCAGAAAGGACAGTAAAAGTGAGCAGAAGCTTTCATTTTCCACAAGGACACAGTAACTTAGTGAAAGTAGTAGTATTAGGAATTAATAGAACATACCAGCACGTCTTTGCTTAAAACCAAGTTGAAATGTTCTTGTTCTGTAGTTCTTTAGTGGCTTGTTCTTGCTCTGTTTTTAAGTTCTCCTGTAAAACTGGCAATGTCAACGTAAGTGCCTTTTTTTCATCATTGATTTTTTTTTTCCCCCCCCCCTTCTCCACATTACATTAATACGGATGTAATTGGGAAGATTTAAATGTTTAATGTTCATATTTTAAAGCAAACTAAAATGAAATACATGAAAATAAAATTGCATCTCTTTGCATTTGGTAAATCTCCTCCAGTTGGCAACTACATTTTCTTGTATTTCAAGCCCTTAGGTTATGAGTTAGTTATGTTTTCCCTGTTACTTCAGTATTGCCAGTTTGATAGACTTGGGTCTGTCTGTCTGTATTGTAGAGAAGAATAGTACTAAAAGGGAAGGAAGAGCATTTCTTCTGCACTTGAATCTCCAGTTGGCAACTGTTCTCTTGTGTTTTAAGATCCAGGCATTACAGTTAAAAAGCAATTCGTTTTAAAGAATTCTGAATGTAGATGTATGTACTCAGACAAGGTTCTTTAGGTAAATCTGATATCTTTTATTAGACCAACTGAAATAGTAGGAAAAGTTCTTCTTTGCAAGCTTCAGAATAGAGGGAGTTTTGTCAGAATAGAGAGAGTGGATTGTGAAAACTTGAATTGCAATTTAAGCAATTGTTGACTACTTGCCAACTTCCTCAGTCGTTGATATGATTTTACTATTAAGATATGTTTGTAAAAATGGCATTTGACATTCTGTTAGTCTTCCAGCAACTTCAATATCAAATCTGATTGGTATATGAATGAAGAGTCTGTGTTTCTGATTTTTGGACTTGCAAAGCCAGTGGGAAAATCTGAGAACCTTTTGGTTCCGTGCCCCGCCAAAAGTAAAGGCTGCTTGCAGATGTGAAAAAAACCCAAAAACAAAACAGCGTCTTACTTTAAACTTGGTGTGCTTCAGTGCTGAGCCCAGTGCATGCCCAGAAAAAGCAGCATGCTAGTTGGACCTGGCTTGCCCAATTTATGTATAGATTGGGTGCTTTACTGGGGCTTTTTGGCGCTTTTATCTAATCACTGATTGATGAATCCGCTTTAGCTAAAAGCATCAAAAGCCCTGCTGAAGCACCTGATCTATACAGCTGCTGTGGATCTTGGTCAAAGTAACGTGCTGCTGCTGGTAAAGCATATTTTGTGTGTTTTGGTGTTTTTTTTTTTTTCCCCTTTCACATTCATCAGTGCCTGAAGATTCCACTTTGTTCTCCTGTGGTGTTTTTGACTGTGTAGGACAGGGATCAGCAATGTTTTTGGGCAGAGTGCCAAAAACACCAGCAACCTTGACTTGTAACGTTGGTATGCCAGGGTAGGTGGTGGGGGAGACACGAGGGGCCCAGTCTTTGTAGCAGTGCAGACCTGGCCCCTTCCCTGCCATCCGCCCAGAGGCACATATGCCAAGCAGAATGCCTTTAGGTGCCACACTGGCACCCATGCCAGGGCTTGCCTGCACCCTGGTGTAGGACTAAAAAGAGCAAAAGGAGTTAAATTTATTTCTTAGTCTGCAATTTTTCCTTTAAAAATAATCTACAAACTGGATTGTATTATGTATAGTCTCAACATAAACTGCAAATTCTTACCTGATTAGCAAGACTGGCTTGTGTTTCCCAATAGGTCAGCTGCTTTATTTATTCTTTTTGATCTCATTTTAAGACCATATAGAATATTTCTATGAATCAGAGGGCTATGTTTGGGATCTATGCAGAGGCTATTGATGTTTCAAGCAAACTGATTTTACTGGGAGATGAAAATAGAGATTTATGAAAGTACATCTTGAATTGCCCTTAGTCCAAGTGAATTCAAAAGATGTATTTTTAAATGTACAGGCTGATGTCTGTTATCAGATGGTTCAAGATAAGCAGTCCTGTGCAGAAAGTGCAAGCTATCTCAAATTTTTCTCTGCAGTATTGAGTAGGACAGACAGTCCTCTTGCAAAAGTATCTGCAGCAAACATGTATGTGGTGATGGACAAGATTAAGAAGCTTGTCACTGGGAAGCAAAGGGGTGGGCAGAGCTATATATTAAATTTAAAGAGGGTAAAAAGAGAAAATATGCAATTTTTTTTCTTTCCTATACATAATGTGTTAATTGAAGGATGGATAGTCATTACCTGATGCCTCATGGGAGGGAATATTTGAGTTCTTGTCAGGCTTTATAAGAATGGATAAATTTATTTTTCATATATTTAGTTGAGAATACCAGGTGAAAAGCTTGTGTAATATAGCTTGTTCTTTTGTGATCTCAGTTCTTGGATCAAGAGGTTGTGTGTGTTGTTACATTTTGGCCTGGTCATACATGGGTGTAGAGGCACCTGAAGCACCCGTATCCATTTTGGGTTGATTCCTTCTCCCCTCCCCCCCAGTCTGCTTGGGAACATTTGACTTGTCTACTTTACTTTATTGTCTTCTGGAAATGAAAACTGCTTGTTACTTGAAGTATCATAGGTTGGGGTGAGGGGCATTGTTTTTGTGTGTTATCTCAATAGTTATGCAATCAGCTCCATAAATGCTAGTCTCTCAGGGTAGATATGAAGTAAATCGCTGGTCAGGAAGCCTTGATTTTAATCACTGCTTTCTACAAAAAGTGTGTTCTTGTTGTTTGATGCCCTTTATTCATTTAACTTCTTGAAACTTTGCACTTTTAGAGAGAGCTTAGGGCTTGACTGTGTGTACACAAACTTGCAGAGAGCCAATAGGACTGATGGGTGGGGAATCGGGTCTGGTATCCCTCATCTCCATATGCTGTGGTTAACAAGGATGTTATCTCCGGAAACAACAAACTCTCCCTATGCCTGAAGAAGGGCGTTTGTGCCCGAAAGTTTTGCAAAGAACAATTTTTCCAATTACTTAGTTCAGGGGTGGGCAAAATGCAGCTATTCTGTCTTGTCCGCAGGGCTCCTAAATAATTTAGAAAATTAATATCTGTCTGTCCCTGGCTGCCTGTCATGCGGCCCTTGATGGTTTGCCAAAACTCAGTAAGCAGCCCTCTGCCCAGAATAATTGCCTGCCGCTGATTCAGTAGGTCTAATAGAAGTTATCACATCTATCCAAATAACTTGGGGTCATCTCCTATGGGCTCTGGAAATACAAACTCACAGTATGAGAACTGAAACTAAGCATCACAGATGCTTAATGGGATCTTCTAGACTGAGAACTGAGTCCCATTGGGTAGAGTGGTTTTCTTTAATCTTTGCTAACCTGTAGAGGAACCTCTGGGAAACCCATGAGATTGGGCCTCTAATATAGTCCTTGGCCTGTTGTGACCTATTTATAAAACTTCTAAAAAGATTACACAAGCCTATTGTCACAAATAGTGTGTAATTAGAAGTTATAATCCCTATTCCATGGCTATATCTTGGAGCTTTAACATATAACTATCTTTATAGGGTTTTTTTAAAACCATCTTAACAAAAAAAGCTAAAATATGATTAAATAAAAAAATCCACTCAAAATAAAATCCAATTTTGTTTTAATTGTTGATTTTCTTTATTCACCTTGTAGTCTCTAAAGTTTTGAGCTGTCAAATATAAAGTCCTCTGTGTGGCATTTTGGAGGACTGAACTTCTAATAGTTTAGTGGTAGAGTATTAAGATTTTAGTTAATGGTTACTATCCTCCTGGCAAGTATTTAGGAGAAGTCTAGACAGATGGGGGAGATGTAGAATTTAACTGTAATCCTTACTTTGTTGCATTACTGGGCCTTTTAAACTGGGAAACAAAAATGGTTTATAAAGTCAATTGCAGTACTGACTTTAAACAGCACTTCAAAATTGGTTTGCAGAGTGGATCCTTTTGATAAAAACTGAATGTGATGAGAGCGCCAACAAGGTTCCTGTAAGGCTTAATTTTAAAAAATACTTTTAGCAGAAGATAGCTACTCTTAAAGCACCAGACAGGCTTCTAGGATTAAAACTACTTCAGCCTACCAGTATAACCCTTTTTGAGGCCCTGTAAACTTTTCCAAGCATTGGTGGTTAGGCTTGGAACTGCACAGAATTTTCATTTATTTTTAGAACTTTGGCTTTGAAGCTTACCTGCTCAAAGCATTTATATTTTTGGTTCATTATAGTTGTAATAAACCAAAATTAAAATATGATGATCCTTTTGGGAGGTGTGAGTTGGAATGACATTCTTTTCTAAATTGAGCTGTCATGTTTGTTGTCCGTATATTGCCTCCCAAGAACCCTTTCTTATTGAGAGCTAAAATTAAAAAAAAAAAACAGAATATGAAACCCCCCAAACCTTAAAAAATACTCTTCAGGCTGCGTGGACCAAAGTTGAGGAACAGAGAGAATATTTAATTTTGCCTTTTACAGTCTTTTTCTCTGATACCTGTATCTCACTAGGCATTTACCCAGGTTCCCTGACTTGCTAATGAGCCCATCAAACATAATAATGAGAAACTTAAGGAAATTCTTAATTTTGTGCCAGCAACTTTGAAGGTGGTTGCTTAAGACAAAATTAAAACACATCTGGATGAATTCATACATTTCAAAGAAATTGTTTATTTACAGCTTGCACAAACTCTTGTATGTTCACATCAACTGAGCTATTTTTGTCAAATTGCTAATTTCTGCATGCACAAATTAAATGTTTGTAAAAACTGCCTAAATGCTAATTACAATGCTAAAAATGCAAACTACATTTTAAAGGTTTTTTTTAACTACTTCCTTTAGGTAGGGGAGGATGTAGAGCAGAAAGGATTGCTGAAAGGACGGTAGGTTGCTGAAAACGGAGCTCCATTGCTCTGGGCCTTGAAGTCATTGCAGAAAGTTGGCCTCTTAGTCATGGGAATCCTGAACTAGCTCAGCTGCTTTTTCCCTTTAAAAACATTTAGAGAACACCTACTGAAAATCTGTCTTAATATTGCTGATAGTGATTCATTGTTGTAAGTTTTCATGACCTCTCCAACTGGTTCATTTTTTTGGCTGTGATCTCTTCCTCAGCAGAGATGTTCTATAAGTAGTCTAGCTTGTTACTTTGCTTCTAAATGCATTTAAATTGAGTAGTGCTGTTGCATCAGCTTTGAGGCAGGGTTTTTTGACAATACTATCATGGCTGAAATAATCATTTTAAAGGTGTATGAAAAACCTACTCAAAGGTAAAAAGAATTGCATAAAAGAATGATTAAAAAAGTCTTAAAGTATCAATTCACACGCGTGCAC
This sequence comes from Gavialis gangeticus, assembly GCF_001723915.1. Classification (NCBI taxonomy): domain Eukaryota; kingdom Metazoa; phylum Chordata; order Crocodylia; family Gavialidae; genus Gavialis; species Gavialis gangeticus. The sequence continues at coordinate 11,446,627 of NW_017729027.1, forward strand.
ACACTGGTGAATTGTCCGTGACGAATGACTGGGGGTGTGCAGGCGGGCCATGTCTATGCTCCAGGAGCAGGTGGAGGGGGGGAAGCTCGCCCCGCTGTCCATCTGCCAGCACCCTGTGCCACTGCTGCCTCCAACATCACTGGCCTTGCCCCCCGCCAGGCCCTGCTTTTCAGAGGCAGCGGAGCACTGCCATGAGGGCTGGGACAGAGCAGAGGGGGGGCCTTGCCCCCCTGGTCAGTCCCTGCTGTAATGGCAGTGCTCCACACTCTGGTTGTTTCACTAACCAGTCACAGTGCTCCAAGAGCGTTATGGACAGACAGACAGACTAAGCCCTTTTGTCGTGGCCCAATAGTCGGCTGGATCTGAGAGAAGGTTCTAGAGATTTCTGGGTTAGATGATGGAGAAGGTTTATTTAAATAACTACGTTTAACAACAAAGGGATGGCTACAAATAACAATAAAACACAAAATGTGACTATAACATACAGCCTCCCCTGGCAGTTGGGTTAGAATGGTGGTCTGCTGTTCGCGGGTGGCTGGGCTTACACGGGTAGCACAAAACATACAGCGGATGGGTGCGGAAAGGGTGTCGTTTATGGTAAGGTTTTTGAGGAAACTTTGGAGATCCCTTTGGTGTTTTTCTAAGGTAGTGACTAGATTTTGAAATGACTGCCCAGTTGCCACAAATGCTTGTGGCACCAGCTGGAAAGCCTCTACCAATTGCTGTCTTAGTTGTTGGACCTGGACATTTGTCTCGGTGCTTTGCGTTATTCCAAACATACCAGTAAGTCGGGTCAGCCAGTCTCGTTTTATCCTGTTTGGCCCTGCCCCTAGTTTTGGCCACCATCTGTTTGAACAATTACAGGTGGTGGTGGCATTGGGCCAATAGAAAATTGAACGGGATATAATTTTGGGCAACCCATATATCCGCACATTTTCTAAGGGTATAGGAACATTCCAAGATTGTGCTTTGGGAAGAGAGGAAAAAGATGCAGTGCAATGTGAAGTTATAATAACAGTTAGTGTTTTTGGAAATAGAAGATGAAGTGTTGAGGTCCCCTGAGAATCCATATAATGATCCAGATGAGGAAAAGCAGGCATGGGTGTTAGTCTCATTGCACTACAGGGGTGCAGTTAAAGTCCTGGTTGCGATGAGTGCAGTTAGGAGGATGAGGCATAGTAGGATATCCATTCTGTGGGCACAAAAGTTATAGGTTCAGAAGTTTCTGCATGGTTAAACCCACCAAATGTTACCCTGCCCTCCTGCTATAATTGTCCCTTCCCAATCAGCAGTATTTGGATGGGAGACCTTAACTTTCATTCCTGGCCTGAGGGTTTCTGAACAGTGGGGTCAAGGTGTCAAGGTTGGGGGTTCCCTATCCTTAACTGCAAAGGTGAACCCAGAGGATATGCTTGATGATTCATTAGACGGACTGCTTGATGCAAATAGTCATCCCAGTGGGACCAAGTAGAATTCGTGAACAGTTTCAAATGAGTTTTTAAGATGGAGTTGGCCTGTTCCACTATGCCATTAGTTTGGGGGTTATATATGCAACGATAAGTCCACAAAAATCTGGGCCTCTTGCATTCATTTGGTTATTAGGTAATTTCTTAAATTTGGAGCCATTGTTGCTCTGTATTTCCAGGGGCTTGGGATATGCACTAAGGAGGGCACCTAGGCCACGGATAGTGTCCTCTGCAGTGCAGTGCTGAGATGCCTGAGCAAAGGTGAGTCAGCTTACTACTTCAACTGCTACTAGAACAATACGCCTTTTAGAGACGGTGGGCAGCAAGGGCCCTATGTAATCGATTTGCCAGGTATCCCAGAGCCGTTTTCCTTCCTTAATATGTGGGCCCCCAAATCGAGTGGGTGCCTTCAGATGCATTTTAACTTCCTGGCACATGACGCATTGGTTTACGACGTCGGTTGCCATTTGTCAGGAAATAGCTATGTTCTCGGTCGTGTTGTACCAACATCTAATCCCACAATGTCCATTTTGGCAGTGAAGTCAGTTGACTGCCACAAACATCAGGTCCTGTAAAGGTGAAAGTGTTCCTGGTTCTATGCCAGTTTCTGCTTCTGCTGTGTGAACCTTTAGACCTTTGGCCAATTGGTCCACATTGCTGCCACTGATTGGTGTGTTCCTTTCTTGTGGGAGTGAGCATCTATGTGTCCGATTTCTGCAACGATTTTCTTGTTTGCAGTGGAGTCCCAAATGTGTTTCCAGAGGTCGTGATTCCAGATCGGATTCCCTTTCCTCTTCCAGTCTTTGGCATGCCACATGGGTAGCCAAATGGTGCATTTCTGGTAGCGCATCTAGGAGTCAGTATAAATTTGAATGTGGGGAGGAGAGGTGGAGGTTGCAGTCTTCCAAGACATGGTCTGTTGCTATTATGATGGCACATAATTCTGCCTGTTGAGCTCTTGCTCTGGAACCATGGCGCTGGAGAGTATGTTCATCTCTTACTTGGATGGCGGCTGCTTTCCAAGAGATTCCTGCCTTTGACCCGTCTGTAAGCCAGGATTCCACCCCATTTTGACCTTTTGATTTTTCATCAAAGAGCGGGGCTGGTGTTACTGGTAAAGGTTGCTCTGTGGGTGAGGAGCTGGGAAAGATATTTATGCACTGTTTTGTTACTTGTTCTACTAAGGCAGGTTGTCCTCCTGGCAAACAGTTTTCTACCTGGGCTAAAATGGCATAGATCCACTTCTGCACCATGGATCCCTTAGCTTGCCTGGTGGGCGGTATTACCTTTTCTGAGAGAGCATGATGGATGATGGGGAATGGTGTAGTTAGCATGGTGGGATGATTTATCTGCAGAGCCTCGGTGGAGATAAGGGCACAGTAACCAGTTAATAAGAATTTCTCTAACAGTGTATATCTTGGTTCCGATCCTTTCCAGCTTTCACTCCAGAGCCCTGTGGGGGAGCCTTGGTGCTCATCAGGCATTTGCTGTCATAAGCTCCAATGACCCCCACTGTCTGAGACTCCCAGGTGGAGAATCATTTTTCCCCCCTTCCCTAATAGGGGCTAACCTTGCATGCATTAAAACTGCTTGTATGAGAGCTTGAAGTGCCAGGTGTTGTTCTTCACCCCATTCCCATTTGGCCTTTTTCTTGCATAGGTTATATAGAGGTCTGGCTAGGATGCTGTACTCCGGGATGTACAGTCTCCAAAAATTCAAGGTACCTAGTATAGTTTGCAGTTCCTTTACATTTTGGGGTGGGCTAGCATTTGCCATTTGATCAGTTTCTGATTGGGGAATTTGATTCCCTTGTGCTGACCAGATGACCCCCAGAAATTGGCATTTAGTATCAGGGGCCTGGGTCTTGGAGTTGTTGATAATAAATCCAGCGTCTTTGGCACTTATTAGATCTTGGAGGCATGCCTCAACTGCCTCCTGAGTTTGTTTTTTTTCCCCACCCCCCCATGACATCATCAATATAGTGGTAGCAGTGGGTGTTAGGGTGCTGCGCTTCCGTGGTTTTCATGATCGGTGCCAGTGCGCAGTGCGCATAGGTGGGGCTGTGACACCACCCCTGGGGAAGAACACGGAATCAAAACTGTTCCCCAACCCAAGTAAAAGCAAAATATTTCCTGGATTCTGGGTCAATGGGAATAGAGAAGAACGTGTCTTTTGAGATCAATACAAGCCATCCATGACAGGGCGTCAGTCTGGATGTGGATGGATACGTCAGATGTGCTGGGCACGGTGGTGTGGATGGGGTCGGTGTGTGCATTCAGGCCTCTAAAATCGACCGTTGTTTGCCATCGTCCGTTCGGTTTCCAAACTGGCCACATGGGCCTGTTAGCCACAGAATGACATCGCTCAATCGTCCCATATTCCAGGAGCTGTCGAATCAACTCGGTGATGGGTTTAGTGGCTGCGGGAGGGGTTTGATATGCGGGCAGTGAACCATTTGCATGTGTGGCAGAGACCGAGGTGGAAGGTTACAAGTAGCTACATTGCACTGGGCTTCTAGACTGTCTGGGGCAGGAAAATTTCCCACGTTTTGTCCAAAAACCCACATCTCAAGGCCGATCCAAAATCTCTGGCCTCAAATAACAGGAAGACCCAGTAGGCTTGGACCTCCAGAAGAACTACCGCAGGTGTGGAATAAAGGGAGCTATTTCCAGGGAACTGGAGCTCGGCTTGTACTAAAGTTCCTTGTTTCTTACTGCCGCCTACCCCTTGCAAATGGAAAGGGGTGCCTCTTGCCTCGGGGAAGTCTTTCTTGTCTAAAATGGTTACGTGTGCCCCTGTATCGAGTAACATCCTAACAGTCTTTAAGACACTTCCCACTGAAACCCTCATGTCGAGATGGACTAAGGTAGAGGGAACCTTTGGTCTTGATCTGCCCCCTCTCACCGCCAGCGCAATCCCCTCTGACGCTGGTGAGGAGGTTGGTGCGAACCTTCAGGCGGCTGGGGTTTGCTGGTAAGTTCAGATAAAGGCCCCTTAAGACAATTGTGGGGACTCCATCCAGCTAGCGCTGACCATTCTGAATCCTTCTCCATGTCCGCTCCCAGGAATCCTGTTCGTGACAGCAATTTAATGTCGTGGCCCAATAATAGTCGGCCGGATCTGAGAGAAGGTTCTAGAGATTTCTGGGTTAGATTGTGGAGAAGGTTTATTTAAACAACCACTTTTAACAACAAAGGGATGGTTACAAATAATAAAACACAAAATGTGACTATAACGTTACAATAACACCACAAACATAAACATATATCAGTGGCACTTATCGGTCAGAGCTGGCTTCCAAGCATGTGCACTTTCTGTCCAATTAGGCTTTGTTAGCCTCTCACAAGTCAGGTGTCCCCGAGTTTGTTTGTGAGCTGACTTTGGCCAGTGAGGCATGGTCCAGCGTGATCCTCATCGCAACCTCAGTCTCTGACTGATCAAGTCGAAGGTGATGGTCCCAGTGTCAATCTCAAATGTCTCCACCGCTGTTTGGGCACTCTGAGACTTTATACGGTTGGCTGAGCCACTCCCAGTCTTACGTTTTGAATCATGCCCTTATTTGGAGGACGCCATTCCTTATGGATACAAGCCTCAGAAAGTGTGCATCATTGCTTAGGAGAAAATGCATAGTCGTTTACCTGCAAGACTAAGCTATGGAAATTCCTCAAACCCCACTGAGAATTCCCCCACACCCTTTATTATATAAGCATTTGAAATACTGTCAGGAGAGAGAGAGAGAGATTATTTAAAAAAAAAATACTTGCAGCTAAATAGATGATTTATATCTGCTTTTCCAAGCTATACATATAAAGTTTTGTTTAATGGTGTCTAGTGTTGCAGTGTTAATGCTCATAGCTTTACAGAGCAGTCAAAGTGCAGTCTCCTGTACACCATCTGTGCATAATGAAGTGCTTGAAGAAATAAAACTTCAGTCTCCCACTTTTTGAGGAGAGAGTGCTGCATTTACAACCAAATCTTTATTTGTTGATATTAGAGTAAGAGTAAATTGAATCTTTAGTTTTCCTAACTATAAAATATAAATGAGGCAGAGAAGTGAAAGAGCTGGTATTAGTACACACTTTTTTTTTTCTGCCCATGTCTTTTAGGACAGTGTTTTTCAGCCTGTGAGTCACAACCCAAAATTGGGTCCCATGAATATATGAAAGAGTAATGAACAAACTTTTAAAATGCATCAACTTTAAAAATGGATTGTCCTTTAAAGGAGAAAAACATGGGAGACCTGTCGCTTCTCCCTTGCAGGCTGTCAGAGTTGCAGCCTGCAAGGGGCTGCTTGGGGCCCCCAACGCCCCACACACCCACCCTCTGCCCCACACCATGGAGGTGGGGTCTAGGTACATGAATCGGCTAGTCCCAACTCGGTGCCCCTCACTTCCAGCCTGCCATCAGTGTTTACAAATAGGTCTGGGTACAAAAAAGGTTGAGAACCGCTGTCTTAGGAAGTTTTGTACAACTCTTGGGAGTTTTTGTATAACTCGGAGTATTTAATTGTACCACCTCTGTCAGAGGATTTGCTTGTCAGAACTGCATTTGCTTTGTCGTGAGTTTATTTCTATTGGCCTAGAAAAGCTAGCTCGTCTAGAAGGAACCAAGCTAGAAATTATTTTTTTGTCTGCTTCATCAATAGAAACAAACACTTCAATCATCAAGGGGTGCACTGATAGAAGTTTTTTGGGCTGATACTCATGGCTGACTTTTAATGAGTCATATTGGGTGATTCTTACCTGATTCGGATATGCAGCCCTGCAGCATGGAGAGCAGCTGGGTCTTGCTGGTAAGTCTGTTGTGAGGGAGGGAGTGGGGCTGGGGCAGGTGATGCTGGGGCAGGGGATGGAGCCACAGCTCATCTGGGGGGGGGAGAG
>NW_017729027.1:11453089-11454194 GCF_001723915.1 Gavialis gangeticus
GGGGGGGGGAGAGGGGGGTGGCTGCTGCTGCATGCACCCTGGGAAGGCTCGAGTGTAGGGCAGGGAAGGGCTCGTGTTCCCATATCTGTGCATGGAGTAGAGCGGGGTGCTGATGTGGACTGGGTCTGGGAGCAGTGCTGGGTTCTTCCTGATGGTGGACTGGGGTGGGCTGTGCTCGCATCACACGGCAGCAGTGCTGGGAGTGGGGCTATAGCGAATTTTGGGGTAGCTACGGCCGAATCTGTGCTGCCAGTGCTGCCACTGGCGCCCACCCTGAGCACAGCCCGGGCCAGCCCCCTGCTGGGAAAAGCCTGGCACAGCCCCAGCTTGCAGTGGCAGCCCCCCTCCCTCCAGCATAGATCGGTGGGGTATATGCTGTCCTAGGGTGTGTGCAGCAGCAGGAGTCACCCCTGCCCCCCCTGGACAAGCTACAGCTCTGCCCCAGCTGGGCCCTGCCCCAGCCCCACTTCTTGTCTCACTGTGGGGGCCTCAATCTGCCCCCCTTCCCACACAACCAGTTTACCAGCCAGACCTGGCTGCTATCTATGCTGCTGGGCTGTGCTTCTGGCTGCCTGTGTGCTGTGCTGCAGCTGTATGCATGCACACGGCATTTATTGGCCACATCAGACAAAAAAACGCTGATTGCCGATGCTCTCAATTTTTGTCAAATCGGTGCTGATCCAATATGGGATCGATTTATCGGTGCACCTTTGTAGTCATCTGTGCAAACTTACTGAATGTGAATGGGATTGCACAGAAATCAGAAGGTATATTTTGAAAGCCAGGGGGTTGCACTGCCTTAATTTACAGGTTTTCCTCTATTTTTTTTTATTTATTTTTTTTTATTTTTTAAATGCAGTACATGTGTTCCTGGAGAATGGCACATAAATTGAATTCACATAAAGTGAACCCAGTTTACAATGGAACAGATGGGGATATGGTCCCATGATGGTGAGGGAGGGGAGGGAGTAAGGCTGTGGTTAGGGGAGGGGTGTGGCGCAGCTCCCAGGGCTGCAGCAGGCAGCAAAGCTGTGGGAACTGTTAGTGGGCGTGGGGCGGGGGGGTGCAGCTTTTGTTGCTAAGTGCCCCCTGGGAGGGCTGTGGG
>NW_017729027.1:11454333-11457814 GCF_001723915.1 Gavialis gangeticus
CCTGGGAGGGCTGTGGGTTGGGGGGCTGTGCTGGCTCTTGCTTGGGGGTGGGGGGTGGGTGCGGGCCCTTGGGTCTGTGTGGGACGACAGCAAGCTGCTGCTGCAGGCTTGGGTTGGCGCCACCGGGCTCTTTCTGGCACTCAGCGGGCAGACTGGGGGACCTCTGACAAATTTTGGGGTGGCAGCAGTCCCCCTCCCAGTGCCATCGCCTCATTCCTGCAAGCAAAGCTGGGGTTGGCGACAGCACCAGGTTCTTCCTGGCACTCCAGGCACTGTGCCCTGAACCTCCTGGGGCTCCTCTCTACTCACGTCAGCTGCTGCAGCAGACCCAGGAGCAGACACCACCTGCCTGCACCACAGCACAGCGCAGCCCAGTGGCTGGGGTGAGTGGGGGCAAGCAGAGCCCTGATTGCATAAGAGTGAATTTACTGTGCGCATAAGGAATTTTGGGTAGAAAAAGGGTGATCGTATAAGAGTGAACCCGCATAAATAGAGGGAAACCTGTACATTACAACTTGCATTCAGAATTTTTTTTATAGCAGGTTACATGTGAACTTAGCCCTCCAAATTCCAGCATACAAGTTATTACTAACTCTGCTCCTTGACATGATTAAATGTTATGTGCAAGTCCTTGAGACAATGCATATGGAATTTCTGCCTTGTTAGAGAAACTGCAAAGTGAAGCCATATGTGTGTATCTCTTACATTGTAAAATGTTCATATGTAACAACTGGAATCTTGATGAAGTTGCCATCTTAATCTAGTTTAATCATGTGATACTTTTATTTGCTCTTCGATCCAGAATCTTGTGCGTACTTCAGAACTCTGGTGGACAAATGAATAGTAAGAAATCAAAGACCAGTACAAATTATACTTATACTTTTACTTATGAAGACCTAGCTATGGACTGTCTTAGTCTCCAAAAAGTCATCTTCTGACTATGACTCTTGGTCCAGTATTTATTCTTCTTCTTTCATGTGGTGGCAGGACCTATGTAACATGTTTGCCTGTGCCCACGCTTCCTTCCTCTGCCCATTAGTGTTAATGAAATGCTTCCCTCCAGGGCCAAAGGAATGGATATCAGGTGTCTGGAGATGCAGACCTTTTGGGTCTGCAGTGAAGCAAAGGTCCCTATCAGTGTGATGGAGGAAGGTGACATAAGCCTTCCTAACTTGAGTTCCTGAGGATTTGAGGCCATAACATTCAGGTCATGATGGACAACTTTGCTATGTTTTATATAAGCGTGCAGGGAGGTGAGGTCTGTTCAGCTCAACTGGAAAGCAGTTCAGCTTGTGCTGTGGCACACACATCAGATAAATTATTCATAGTGCATTTCCTGATATCAAAATGCCATGGCAGATTGCCTCAGCAGAGTAATCTCCACATGTGAGTGGGAAATCATGGACTCTATCCTGCAGACAGATGCTACCCAAAGCTCTCTTTGCAACTGATGTCCAGAAGAAATATCCCTCCTGCTTGAGAGGAGGCCCCAGTTGAGGCTCAGTGTCAGGATGCCTTTCTAATCTTGTTCCCAGCCATGCTCTTGATTCCCTACATCATTTGTAATGTCTGTCCTGCTGTTTTTGATTGCCCTGCATGGCAGAAGCAATTTTGGTAGGTAGAACCCATGTTCATTCATAGTAAGACATAAGTGTTTTCTTTCAGAGTCAGTTTTTTCACTTGGTGCAATTCCAGTACTTTTCTCCAACAACTCCCAGTGTTCTAAACAGCCTGTTAGATTGATATTCCTGACTCCTAATCTTTCTGTTATCATGCTCAGTTGTTGGCCATGCTGTGCTTAAAATCTTATGTTCTTACCTTCTGTAACCTTGAACATTATCAAGAACTGAGTGATGAAGGTGTTTTCCACAGTTACACCTCTTCCACAGTTGGACCTGAATCTAGTCCTCATATAACTATCATGGGGTTACCTTTAAGACAATGGTGACTTGTTAACTGCCCCTTGTCTCTATGATGGTGTTTTTTTTGATAAGTTACCTCTGTGAGAGGTTCACAAGATCAAGTTCTTGTGATGGATTCCTTCCCCATACTTTTCTTCTTTATTAAGATAGTACTCAGGACCTGTCTCAGGAGTTTCACTTAGTTTTGCTTGAGTTAACAGAAATTCTTATTAGTCTTTTTCCTGGAACTGCATGCCTCCTGCATTTGCATTAAGAACCTGCATTAAGGGTCAGCAGCCTTTCACAAATGAGGGTTGCAGTTTATAATCTGGCTGGTGCCATGGCCTGCTCCAGAGGATGAACAGTGAGGCTGCAGTGAGTCTGAGCAGCCCTCCACTTGGACTGTAGAAGTTGGCTGTAGTCAATCCACATATCATTAGCAAAACATGCACCAGATGAAAGAGCTGGGGAAGCAGCATGCCCTTTGTAAAATGTGGACTAGATTGGACCTTTGCAGTTCAGATCTGGCCTGTTGGCTGTAGGTTGCTGGCCACTAGTTTAGAAAAAAAAATTGCCAGAATCAACTTCATTCCGTGTGGGAGAAATGTATGTTCATTCAGTATGGCCCAGAATATGTGGGCTACTTTATTTTACCTGGACTGACAGTGGACTCGGTGAATAAAAAGCATTTGCATCCCATGCCAGTTCTCTTCCTGTGTGAGATGAGCATGCAAGCTGTTGATCTTCATTGGTTCAGTGGTTAGAGCCTGGAGTGGAGGGGCAGGGTGAATGACCCTAGGGAAATGCAGCTGGATCTGTTCTGAGGGCTCATTTTTCAAGAGGTGCACTGTAAAATGGTTATGACTGGATGTACCTCTCTCGCTCTCTCTCAACACCCCTCCCCCCACCCCAAAACAAATAATAAGAAAAAAAGCTTGACAAATTTGGTACAGCTATGTTTGCATAATGCATTTAGACTTCTGTAAGGCATTTGATATTTATAATTTAAAAAAGTAATAATTAAGCAGTTGCTCTATTAAATTACTTACATTGATTAATCAAAAAGAACATGGAGTGAAAACTGTCATTCAGCAGAGGTGTTTCTAATGGAGTGCTAGAAGGATTTGTTCTTGTGACAGTGGTATTCAGTATTTTTTTTAAATCAATTTTATGAAATCAAATGTGAAATTATAGTTGGTAAGATGTACCTGTGACAAGTTGGGGCAATGGTCAATCATGGGAATATAGGTCAGTTATACACATCAACCTGGATCACGTGGAAAAGTAGGCTTAAGCAAAGGTGCATTTTAGCATAATAGACTTCAAGGACATACATCTAGCAACAAAAAAAATGTAGGTCATTTTTATAAAATAGGGAAGAATATGCAGGTTTTTTTCTAGTGCATCCTGGGAAGGAGTGACTGAAAAGGAGTTGGGATAATGCTAGGTAACTGGTTGAACATGAGCTTGTAGTGCCATGCCATAGCTGAGAGGGTCAAGGCAAGTTTTTGGGTATACCAAATGGGAAGTAGGAATAGAGGTGGAATTACCTCCCGTATAATATTAGTAATGTCACTTCT
>NW_017729027.1:11458337-11474407 GCF_001723915.1 Gavialis gangeticus
AAAACAATTACAAACAAACAAAAAAAATCCAAAAACAAAAAACCCCCTGCGTTTCAGTGGAAGAAGCAGCACATTATGTTGACCTGACTCTGGGATATTTGTATGGAGCGGGCTCTTCAGAGGGACTTTTTGGCACTTTTAGCTAAAACCAATTCAATCAGCTGTTAGATAAAAACGTTGCAAAAGCCCTACTAAAGTGCCCAATCTATATAGATGTTGGGCAACCCGAGTTCATCTTGTGTGCTGCCTCTTCTGTGAGTGTACTTGGCTTGGTGTGGGAGCATGTGGGGTTTTAAGTGAAGTGTCACTTTTTTTTTTAAGCAGCCATGGTGCTTATTTGTATAGTACATTCTAATATTATAAAAGCCTAATTCTGTCTGTCTGTCTGTCTGTCACGCTTTATTCATGCTCTGATTGGCTGACAAACAGCCAGAGTGTGAAAGAGCGTTTGAACAGGAGCTGATGGCATTGGAGTGCCGCCATGATGACAGGGACAGGGGGGATGCTGGCCTCACCGCCCCGCCCCCCCCCCACTCCCTAGAGGTGGGGGCAGTGGGGGGGGATAGGCCACGGGAGCTGGCCTCGCCTCACCCCACCCCTTGCAGGTGATGGCAGCAGGGGGAGCAGGGTTGGGATTCCATGGGGGGGCAGTGAGCCACTGGCTCTGGCCTTGGTTTGCTCCTTCCCCCTTCTGTCGTTGCCACCTGCAGGGCCTGATACGGTGGTGGGGCAAATAGCCGGCGTGTGGTGGGGGGAGGGGAGGAGTGGGCCCAGGCCTGATGCAGGGAAGGACTGGGCTTGAGGGTTGGGAGAAGCTGGGCCGCTACAAGGGAAGCAGTGGGCCTGGGCCAACCCAGTGATGGTGGAGGAGATGGGAGGAGCAGGCTTTGAGCTGGGGAGAGTGAGGGTGGGAGAGGAATAGGACTGCACCCAAGGTGGGGGGAGGAGGACTGAGCCCAAGCTGGGAGAGAAGCCAGGCTGCTGTGGCGGTGTGTGTGGGGGGGGGGGGGGGGGGGGGGGCCCGGCCCGGTGGGGGGGGGGGGGGGGGGGGGGGGGGGAGGGGGGGGGGGGGGGGGGGGGGGGGGGGGAGGGGGGGGGGGGGGGGGGGGGGGGGGGGGAGGGGGGGGGGGGGGGGGGGGGGGGGGGGGAGGGGGGGGGGGGGGGGGGGGGGGGGGGGGAGGGGGGGGGGGGGGGGGGGGGGGGGGGGGAGGGGGGGGGGGGGGGGGGGGGGGGGGGGGAGGGGGGGGGGGGGGGGGGGGGGGGGGGGGAGGGGGGGGGGGGGGGGGGGGGGGGGGGGGAGGGGGGGGGGGGGGGGGGGGGGGGGGGGGAGGGGGGGGGGGGGGGGGGGGGGGGGGGGGAGGGGGGGGGGGGGGGGGGGGGGGGGGGGGAGGGGGGGGGGGGGGGGGGGGGGGGGGGGGAGGGGGGGGGGGGGGGGGGGGGGGGGGGGGAGCAGCGGGCCTGACCTGATGTGGCAGTGGCTGGGGGAGGGGAGGAGTGGGCTGCCCTCCCCCCCCCCTTTGGGCATGGCCCCACTCCTTGGGGCCCAGCTTCTCTCCACTCCCGGGCCCGCTCCTCTCCCTGGCTGCTGTGGCAAGAATGGGGGAAATTGGGCCCAGACCCCAAGCAGCAGGAGGGAAGTGGGAAGCAGACCTGAATGGGGGGTGGCCACAGGGCTCCTTCCCCGCCTGCTACTCCCCCATCATTTTTGATGGGCAATTGGCTAATACTTTAAGAAGGACGTCACGACTTAGAATTTCTTAGCTTAAATGATGACAGTGCTCTGTTACTATTTCTTGTACTGTTCTGATGTAGATGCAGGGGCGATGCATAGGGGGTGCACATGTATCCCCTGAGTGTGCAATGCACCCCCTACAAAAAGGCAGTGCTGACACCGGTGGTGGTGCCTGCGGGTGGTCGCCCACCCCACCGCTGACACAGGCGACGTCTGCGGGTGGTCTACCACCCCAGCTGGCTGTGGGTGGTTGCCAACCCACGGTTGGTGCTTGCCACCCCCGCCACTGGCATCTGTAGGAGCTCCCTCGCTCACCGCTGCTGAGCTTCTCCCACCGCCGCCGCCATGCTCCCCCAGCTGCTGGGGGTATTAGTCATTCATGTGTAGATATGAAACAAGATGGAAGTTAAATCTCTGAAGGACATCTTCTTTGCTAATAACCCGTTCAGTATTGAAGTTTCTCATCAAAAACAAACATTTCATCCAGTTTAGCACTTTCTTGGCAACCTCTGCTACTGTGGAATCACTTAATGGTTTCTGTGTTCAGCAGTGTTATACCACAGAAGTCTGGTAATACTGAAGAAGTGTTTAGGGCCAGATCCACAAAATGTTTACATGCCTGTCCTCAAAGCGTGGCCCATGCCGGCCAAAGGTTGCTGAACCCTTACTCTAAACAGTTCTGCTTCATAAATCACAGAAGAGCAAACAAATTGAAAAGAGTAAGATGTTTATTTCATTTACTGAATTTTGTAAATACATGAAGCAATTGGACACTTAAAGACTAGATCCACAAAGGTATTTTAGTATATTGTGGAACATAAGACTGGACAGACCTTCCTGGATCATCAGGCCCATTATTATAGTCAACCATATTGTAAAGTAACTTCCATAAAGTGATCAGAATCTTAAAAATATATAGGGTCTAGGGTAAAAAATTCTAATGAGTAGATGTCCTAGAATTTATTCCTGAAGCACCACAAATTAGAAGTTTCTAATAAAGCTTACTCGTGGTCAGTTTATTTCTCTTTTGGCCTTGGGACTGCTTAATTATTTATCAGTACAGTTATGTTTTCATTTCATATCCTGTCCTGAAATGTGATCAGAGATGCTCAGAATTGTGGTGAGGTGCCCTTGAAACCTGCGCTCTTGTGTGTGTAATTCTCTAAATCGAGACTGGTAAATTATAGCCTGCAGACCACACCAGGCTCGCAGAGAGGTCTGTTTTCACCTGTGATGCTCCGATCTAGCCCTGTGGATTGGGGCACAGCCATACCATGCTGTACATTCCCTTTGCAGTGCTACTCTTCACTGTAGAGCTTGCTGCTCTTCCACATCTGTGCTGACCCCCTCACTATTGAGGGGATGGGAATCAGTGGCAAGGGTAAGAGGAGGCAGCTGGGCAGTGAGGGGTGGAAACTTGTGCCTCATTGTGGGAGGTCATGTTGCAGAGGGTGACCTGTGTCAGTACAAAGTTGTTGACCACTGCTCTAAAGTTTTATGTTCCATAAAGAGGGAACAAAAGGAGTAAAAGAGTAAAATGTGTATTTCTTTCTGTTGAATAATAATCTGACCCTCCTTCTATAACAGTGTTCTGATGTTTTAAATATCCTTACAAATTATGGAGCCTGCTGTTTTTGATCTGATGTTCTTATTTTCTAAAGTGTGCAGTCTACTGTCACCTTTATTACATAAAGGTGATAATCTCCCTACGAATATAATTTTGGGATAGGCTTTTGGTTTTTCCCAATGGCAGATTAGTCATGATAACATCACCAGAAACTACTTACCAGACCTCCAGATAGTTTACCTTAAATCTGGTCAAAATACAAAAGTTACAATTGTTAACTAGCAATGTCCTCTTATATGACTAAACATTGGCAAAAAAGGCAAATGTGTTACAAGTTCAGTTGCACATAAAGAACTTAAGAGGCCAGAGCCCAATTTCGTAATTTGCTTTATAACAGTCTTATGGTGTATAGAATATATTTGTTCTTATTCTTCTAAATCAGTACATAAAACTATGGGGAAGAGTGTACGTGTGCGTTGTTTTATTGCTGGTGCTAAACCTGAGTCTGTCATGCTGTAAGTGTCAGGCCTAACTTACTGTGCTGAGCTTTATCTGCAATGTTGTTTTTTTTTGTTTTTGTTTTTCTTGGAAATCCTTTCTTACAAGCCTCAGCAAGGAGATATAAGACTCCCATACTAGGAAGCAACTTCTTCCTTACAAGCCTTCTTATCTTAAAAAGAAAAAGTTCTAATACTCGGAATTTGCCTTAAGCAGTAGAGATGTGGAGGTATCTAACTGCATATAGATTTATTTTACTTTTGTGGAAGGAGCTAGCAATTAGGGCTGTGCAAAGCTTCGGTCGCTAATTCGATTCAGTGGCTGAGTCTCCAAATCAAATCAGGAAACCTTTTAATTTCGCCGAATCGAATCAGAACCCTCCAAATCTGTTTGGAGAGATTCTGAAAGATTTGATGATTCAGATATAGCTTTAAAAGTTTTTCCTACATACCGCAAGGTTCCAGGCAGCTCGTGAATGCTGAGATGCTGGGATGGAGGGAGCATCCTACAGGAGCGTGGGGGAGCCCCCAGCGTGCTTGGCAGTGGATCCGGAAGTGGACCAGAAGCACTTCCGATCCATTTCTGGGTTCTCCACCAAGCACCCACCCCCCACTCCTGTGGGATGCTCCATCTGCCCCACCATTGCAGCATTCACAAGTTGCACCTGGTACCTCGTATATAGAAAAAACATTTAAAGTTGTGTCTGTGGCGGAATTGTTGATTGTCTGAATCTGCATCGAATCTTCAGATTTGCATTTGGCTGAATCGAATCGGGACAGTGATCCAAAGCAACAAATCAAATCATTGTCTCCGATTTGGGCCGAATCCGAATTGAATGTGGCCAGTTTTGCACACCCCTACTAGTCTGAGCTACTTTTTGCCCTAATGTTTTTCCCTTAGTTTACTGGGGACAGTTGATTAGTTGTGTTATGTTTAAAATGAGAGTCTGTTATAAAAACTTACGTGCGCATTAAATAGTCAAACGTTGAAAATGGTTTTCCTTTTATGAATAGGCAGCTGGGGTAAATATACAGTTACCACAAAATATAAATGCTACTGAAACCTAGCAGAATATAAACATCTTTTTTTCCCTTTGGTAGTGGATACCCTCTTTTCAAGAAAACTAAATGGAAGATACAGACTTGAACGCCTTGTTCCAACTGCAGTGTATCAACATATGAAAATGCACAAACGCATCTTAGGACATTTATCTTCCGTATACTGTGTAACGTTTGATCGGACTGGCAGACGGATATTTACCGTAAGTGTGAATTCCTTATTTTTGTACAATTTGATTTAAATATAGATGGGAAAATCTAGTTATTTCTGTTGTCAAATATCTTTATATATATGCTTTTTATGTGCAAGGATCAGATAAGTGAAGATGGTTACATTTGACTGATAATTCATAATTCTTTTTTAAAAAGCATGTAACCAAGTATTTTTGTAGGCCATTTGTATTTTTTTAATTATGAATTTTTTGGTCATGCAAATCTTACAGTGGGGTTTGTGGTAAGTGTCTTCTGATCAATTTTTATCTAAATAAGAAAATTTTACTCATTTTAACAAATGCTAAATAACGTATTTGGTCAACCGTGAGTATAATTTGGTCAACTATGAATATAATTAGATTATACATATGGAAATTTTATATAAAATTATCATCATTTTCCAGGTATAGAATCTAATTGGAGGTTTGCCTTGAATTTGTCCCCCTCCCACTGCTACAGCAGGGAAAATAAATCTAGGTGGATCAGGTGGCCCCCTTACCCTCCCCCACATCTTCCCCTTGAAACCCCTTTCCCCTTCCATCCCCTGCTCTTACTAGCAGACCCTGCTCTCCCTGAGCACATGGAAGTGAGGGGCAAATTTGAAACACTGACTTCATAAAAAACATGCGTATAGTAATTTAGTTCATCCAGATGCAGTTTAGGTTTTTTATAACTGCTGCATGTTTTTTATAACTGCTGCATGTTTTAACACAGGTACTTCATAAACGCACTTTTTAAGTAACACTTCTGAATTTGCTTTAAATATAGTACAAACAATACATGATGTTAATATAAAGCCAAAAGGCTCATTATTTATCCCATAGTTCACTGGGCTGGGCCACAGCACAATGAACAGTGTTTAAACCCATGGTGATCCCATAGCTAAGCACTGCTCAGTTTGGGTGTACTTCAGACAGTCCTCCACAAAGGATCCACATGCCAGTTAGTCCTCTACTCATGACTGGAACAGGGTGTTCTTGTCATAAGTCCTGGGATGCTCCAAAAATGTATATGCAGATGAGGCACAAGGCAGCCTGTTCTGGCTCCATCTCACGGAGGGTGAGGTCACACTAATCATACATGACAGGCTGAGAGGGGGCTACAGAAGGATTTTGGGTGAACTGTTTAGGGTTCTGTTTAGTGATGTTTGCCAGACATATAAGGCTGGCAAAGAAACAGGAATCATTGGAAATGGGAAAGAAAGGCACAGCTTGGCTGTGGAAGTGGAGAGGAAGTTGAGATATATTCAGGTAGTAGTTCACCATGAAAAAGTGTCGGTGTTGAAGGGGGCTACACTCAATGGACACTACCATATATCTTATTCAGATGGACTGTACTAACGTATCCTTGTGATAAGTTCCTATCAGCATGTTTGCCCAATATGGACCCATGTGGCTTATAATTATGCCTAGTGTTGGCTGCATGTAATCAGTTTCATAGTTGGTTTCCAGTGCTGAGCACAAGCTGCTTTTGGCCGCAGCTTAATGATAACCAAAGTATTTAATGAAGTTTCCTTGTATGCAGATGCAGGACAACGGGCTTCCTTCCCTACCCCCATGTTGATTATGGCAGGGGGAAAACCTAATTTTATATTCAAGTAAATATGGTACCTTTACAACATTTCACCACCCCTCTGCCCATTACAAGTCTGCTGTGTGGTACAAGCCTATGTAAAGTAATAGAGTGCTGATAGAGGATTTGATTAAGGATTCAAAAATGCAAGTAGAAAAAACTAATGCCAATCAAGTGGCATTACAGAAAATAGACCTTGTCAAAATAAATTGAAATTATTACTTTTGTCAGTGTTGATGGCATTGATGTGCAGTACTAAGTCTAAGTCAATTTTATAGTTTTGATTTCTAAATGAAAATGGCACACATTTAAAACTGGCTAACTGATAGGTTTCAATGTAGTTGCAAGCAGAAAATTATCGAGCGCTTACATTCTTGTTGGTTTCTTTTCCTTCCCATAATGGCATTCCCATGGGGATCAGCTTTTGGGTGCTGTATATTTAGTAATTCATTATTTATCTGGAAGGAAATATAAAATGGTTACTGATAAAGATATCTGATGACCCAAAGGTTGGAGTAGTAGGGGGATAATAAAGAGGATGGGAATTCTCTTGGGGCAGTATTTAACAATATCTTTGCTGCTGTGGTGAGGAGAGAGAGGAGCATAGACTTGATAAAACTTTTAAGGGCAAGTCCAAAAATACCCCGTGCTGAAAGAGGCCAGTTTCAAAAGTGAAAGGTCACATTAGCCACAACCATCTCTTTCTCAAGGAGTGAGAGAGATAGTCCATCATTTGCACCCTTATAATCTTACCATCAGTCAGTGCGTAACCAGTGATGACCCGAAAAACCTGGTCTCAGTTATGATGAATTCAAGCCATACTGAATAAATTTATCTCTAGTACTTGCTTTCCTGAAAAATAGATCCCTAGATGGTGATTAATTGTTCAGAACAAATCTCTTGTACCTCACCATTTTTTGGCAAATTGTGGTATAGGGGACCTCTTTCTAGGGTGACTGACACTGACAGGCTGTTTTATCTCCCTCTGCTAATAAACCTTGCAGAGATGGTTTTGATGTGACCACAGTGTGCCTCATTGCATTTCACACCATATTCTCCTTTTATGCTTGGATTGTAAGCTCTTTGGAGCATGAAAGGTCTTTTTGGAGGGCTGTCTATTGTATGTAGTCACGGATCTTGTTCTTTGATCCTTGGATGTACTGCAACACTAATGATAGAACAACCTGTAAGGGCAGAAGGTTGCCCCACCAGAACCAATGGATGGATGGTATACAAGATAAACCCAGAGATTTCAAATAGACATCCATAGCATCAGAAGCATTCTGCTGTGTTATGGGCCGAGTTCTTTGCAATGAAAAATATGTTCTGTTATTTTTCTATAGTCCAAAAATGAGTGAAAACATAAGAGCTGGAATTTTTAGAGGGCTGCCTCAAGTCTTAAAAGGTTGAGAAACCACTGTGTTGGAGCAAAGCAGCAGCAACATGCTCCGAAGCAGCAGCTATCCCTCCCCTTCTGGAACTGTTCAAGCTCTGTTTGTTCATACCCCAAAAAATAGTGAAAGTGGCTCCCCTTCTCTTTCTGCTATGCATCTAGATTACCTGTGGGGTAAATACGGGTCTGGAAATGAAACCATTTTCTCCTTTTGAGTTCAAGCCATCATGGTTTCTGAAACATTTGGAGTCCTAAAACATACAAATCTCACTCTGTAATCCCCCAAGGATATGGTTCTCCAGGCTTTTATGTTATCGAGGTTAAATTATTTCATGTATTCACAGTAAGTGATAAAACAAACTTTTATACTTAAGCCTCTAGCTTCTGAAAGGCATAATACAAACTAAATATGAGAAGTGGTTTTAAGATTTTCTTCAGAACTGATTGGTTGTAGAAGGTGTGTTATTTTAGATGTCTTGAAAAATATCTAAATCAAATACGGTGTTTCTTTTGCTGTAACTCAGCCAGTTCTGGAAGTGATAGACACCCACTTGCTTCATTCTGCAGAAGTAAATTGTTCTGGAAAGAGAAGACAAAAGAGAGCTCTTGTCCTGGGCGCTGAAAAGACAAGACGGTTCATAGCTCTCACACAGCTGTTTACCTTCTCGGAAGGCTTTGCAAGCATTCCTTTCCTAAAAATGACCAGTTAACTTGTGGAAAAAATTCAGATGGCTTTGTCTGCTGGTCTGTTACCTTGGATTAACTAACTCGGTTCTAAACGCTTCTCTTCCCAGTGGACATGTAACTAAAGAGGGTATCAGTTATCACCCAAGTAATATGTGAAAAAGTTAACTGGTACGTTCCTCAGCTCTGTTTATAAAAAGAAGGGCTATAGTCTTCATTACCTTCATTTCCTTGCAGCAGCATCTTTTGGCATACAGGTGCAAATAACTGTAGAAAAGGGCAATGTTGTTTTTAATTTGTTCATCCATTTTTTCTCTGTCATCCTCTTCTGTCATTTTAATTTGTGTGCCCTAGAATTTAGAATGGAAGCCATAGGGGTTTTTTGGGCTCCTTGGGGCTGACTTCCCACAATCCAGATTAAACGTTTTGAGTATGCCCATGATGCTCTCTTCTTCAGTGTTAGTTATAGTTATACGTGAAATGAACATTGTTTATCCAGCAAGCATAGTTTAGTATTCAGTACAGCTATGAAGATACTCGCCCACTTTTACTTGCATACCAGAGGTGGTCACAATCTGGAGCTCTGTAGGCAGTGTTGTAGTGATTACACTCTTTTCAGGAGGAGGAGAAAGGAATTTGGTGCTAGCTGGACTGCTGTTGACGTTGTACTCTAACAGAGTTTGAGCCCAGTGTCCTCTGGCTACTGCAATGGAGGTTGTTTTCTTTTCTGGCTCTCATAGATGCTACTGCTGCTGACAGTGATTATTTAGATTTATGTCCCCCTCTATCCAGAAAGGCTCAGAGTGGCTTACAATACATGCTACTCTAATCTGTTTTTCAACTACTGCAAAGAGTTTTCATCTCCTACCCCATTTCCCCTCTCACTCTCCCTAAGAATCTGTTTTTAGCATGTTCTTTGTCCTTAACAGTAACAGAGGTTCTCAGACGTTTATCTGCATGCCCATTCCACATGGCATATTCTACCCCCTCTTCCTTAGAGCCTCTTATAATCTGAGATGTTGTAATTGAGAGGTGTAGGAAGAGATTACCGTTCTAGGCTTTCTGCACAGAACACAAGGAGTGGAGGAGTGATGGCATGCTGTATGGGCACTGCTAAGGGAAAAAGTCTCTGAGCTTGAATGCCTGAGATTGTGTGTTCTCACAATGAAAATGTATTTCTGTGCACCACGCTTATCAAAGCACTCTGTTGCCTGTTAAGTACTTTTTCCTGTGTTTTATTGAAAGAACACATGCTTTTTTGTTTGTTTGTTTCTCCATAGCAGAACTTGATCAGACAACTTATATTAAAGGTGTATGCTTTTACTTCACATTTTATTACATATTTCCATAGCTTCATAGTTGGTAGGGTTGGAAGGGACCTGAGCAGATCATCAAGTCCAACCCCCTGCCATGGGCAGGAAAGAATGCTGGGGTCAAATGACCCCAGCAAGCTGTCTGTCTAGCCGTCTTTTGAAGACCTCCAGGGTAGGAGCGAGCATCTTAGAGCACTAAAATTCTTTCAGAACTAATTTAGTATTGGCTGGGTAACTCTTCTGACTTGGGAGAAATTTATTCTTCAGTATATTTAGGTCTGTTTACCTGTGTACAGTGCTCCCACTTCTGCCAGAAGTAACCTGCCACCTATTAATATTTACATACTGTGAAGTAAGAATGTGCATGCAGGCAGGTACTGTACAGCTGCTGGTGTGTGTTTAGATCCCTTGTACTGTTTTAGTTTGTGTTAATACCTTAAGTATCATGATAGCAATTGGCTATCGTGATGATGGTCCAGTATGAATATCTTTGCAAGTAAGAAGGTATTGAAAGAGAGGCATTGATTTTGCTGCCCCATAAGTCTGAGAAGTATGTATGCATCTGTAAATGCTAATTTATTTTGTAATTCAGTTCTACCAGTATAGATGAACCAGGGAGATTAGAGGCTTTTAAAAGGAAAGTTATGAGCAGCTACATCTTGCATTTACACAACTTAACAAATGTTGAGTATATAAAAAAAAGTGGTGGGTTTATTAATGTGTCTCACAACATATCTCACAATAGTTTTGTAAATTTTAAATTTCTGTTAAGTCTAGCTGTATTTTATCTAGTCAAATGGCTGCAGTGTCATATGTAAACTTGTCAGAAAGCAGTCAGATCATGAAAGAGACCTTTGAACACTTGTAAGAATGAAGTTAAAACAATTTTTTATATATGCTAGAGGGGAAGAGGACTGTTTTTATGTTGTGAGGAACAGTAAGGTCCTGTGGACAATGGTTCGGGACACATGCATTACTGCATTACAAATAATGATAGTGAGAGCTTACTTCTGTTTCTTATAGGAACGCTACTTTGCATCAGTTAGCTTTGGCATTTGTGGGTGTGAATATTTTTTATTTGGTGTCTTTGGATTTAAGTGTATTGTGACAAAAAATAGAAAATATTGTGGTCCCAGTTGCAAAGCTCATTTAAAGAAGCAAAATCAAATTTTTTTAGATATGCTTTTTTTTCCCTGAGTAGAACAAAAAAAATCCCTTTGGTTTGTTTGAAATAAATTAGTGACTTGTTTTTTTTTTTTTTAAATTATATTTCACATAAAAATATTTACTTCGTGGATTGAGAACTTGTAAGTCAGTTGCCTGAAAAATAAGAAACTAAATAGTGTGGGAGTTTCAAGAGTGGAGCCTTTAAAACTGGAAATGGTACTATAGCAACTACTTACACTTCAGAGGGGAAAAATGGCTAGCAGTACTGTCTAGCTATGGTTGCAAATGGCAAATTGCAAACTAACAGTGTAGTGAGAAATTCTTTGATAAATGAAGATACAATGTTATCTGATTAGAATGTTTTTAAATGAGGCAAGAGGACTGACAGGGTGAAGCGATGGTAGAAGCTGTGTGGAGCAGTGATTCTCAGCCAGGGGCCCTTGAAGTCTTTGAAATATGAGATTTCACATAGGAATTCGTGTTAAAACTATTCTGTCCTGTTGTGGTCTTTCTGAGTTCTGCCACAGGAGAATTGGTCTGTTAGTTTTCATTATTTTTTGCCTACTGCAGCCCCCCAACCCATCCCCTCAAAACCCCACTGTATTTACCTGAATCCAAGGCAACCTTGAATTTCAGGTTACTCCACAAATTTAAATTCTGTACCTGGAAAACTTGAAATTTGTTATAATTTTCCATGTGTAGAATCTAATTATTGGAGGGGTCATCTTTAAATTTGGTCCATCTCTCTTTCCCCCTCACCACCCTTGCTGCAGTAGCAAGGCAAGTAGCCTTGGAGGGAAGGAGGGGCAGGCAGCCTGCCCACCTCCCCTGGTGCCTGATCTCTTCCCTTTGCTTCCTGTATGTGTATGTTTTATACTAATTAGTTCATGAAGGGTTCTATATTTACTGCAATTGCAATGTCAGAACTTAACATTTTTACTTGTGAAATGGAATCTGTAGTTGCTAGCTCTGTAGTTTCATACTGTTAGTGTCAGTTTCCCAGCCTCTTCATTTTTTTTGGTTGTCAGTAACTTAAATGACAAAGGGGCATGAATAACAGTTATGTAGGGAAACATGAAATAGTGTCATTGTCGGTCCTGTCTGTCTTGCTTGCTGCACATTGAGGGTTAGAGTTAAACTCATGAATACTGTTTAAAGTCTTAAATTTTAAGAATTTTAAGTTGCGCATATTATTCTCAAGTCATCAAAAAGTTGTCAATAATAGCAACTAGTAGATAGCTTTAACAACAGTGCTATCAGAGCCTGTAGTGGTATCAACTATGCATGACAGATATACAACAGAAGCAACTTGAGTATTGTTAGAGTCACATGCAGCCATTGACTTGAATTATGAGTCTAATGAAGAATGTCTTGCATTTGAAAGCTTGTCTAACTTTATTCCAACCGTGCAGTTGGTCCAGTAAAAGAGATCACTCCCCCAAAAATACTTGCCTCTAACAAGGAAGTTGAGATCTTACAAAGACAAAATCACTGATGTCTGTATGTTTTTAAAATGTAACTGTTTTAGAGTTGGATGGCAATAGAGTCACAAACTGGTGGTTCGTCTGGGGAAGTACCTTGACTTCAATCATTGCCTGCACTGCATACTTCAAAGAAAGATTAAACACTTTCTCTCTGTAATGTTCCTGGTAAATTATATGGTACTTTTCCTATTTGGAAGGGATAAATAGGGTTCCTCCCTGACTTTAGTCTGTGTTGTTTTTGTTTTGTTTTTTTTCAGTGAAATACGAGGACTGGTAACGTTACCTTACTTTTAGTGCATTTTTCTTCGGGAATCCCTTCTGTTTGCATTTCCTGTTGTCATGAGGTATCAAAGTACTGATATCCCTGCAGCAGTCTCTAGCTACATTTGGGGACATCCTGGGTAACAGTCTCCCGTGAGTTGATGTTGATGTTGCATTTTCTTAAAGTTGACCTTGAGGGATGTCCCTGAAGCACTTTCTCTGCCCTATTGAGCATGTATGCCTTGGCTGAGTTGGCAGAAAAAACCCTTGCTTTGGGAGTCTGGAGTCAGGCATCCGGATGACATGGCCGGCCCAACGAAGTTGGTGTGGGATGATTGTTGCCTTAATACTCGTGGTGTTTGCTTGCTGGAGGATGCTGATGTCAGTGCGTCTCTCTTTTCACTGGATTTAGATGATCTTCCATAGGCAGCGTTGATGGTACTTCTCCAATAAATTTAGATGTCTTCTGTATGTTGTCCATGTCAGTTCTGTACAGCAATGTGGGGATCACAGTTGCTTGATAAACCATGAACTTGTTTTCAGATCTGATGTTGTAGTCTTTGAACCCTCGTTTCTTCAGATGTCTAAAGGCTGCACTTTCATATTAGAGGTGATGTTGGATTTCTTCATAGGTCTCAGCCTTCTGAGATGTCTTCTGAGGTATGGGAAATACTCAACATTCTCCAGAGTCTCACTGTGAATCTTGATTACTGGAGCTGGGGACTGTTCATTAGGAACTTGTTGGTGGAGGACCATAGTCTTCTGAATGTTAAGCATCAGTCACTTTTTTTTTGTATGCCTCAGTAAAGACACTGACAATTGCCTGAAGGTCTGCTTCTGAGTGAGCACGCACTACAGCATCAGCATACTGGAGCTTAATGATTGAAGTTGGGGTGGTCTTGTTTTTGGCTTGGAGTCAGCTGAGGTTAAACAGCTTATCCATCCATTCAGTAGTTTAGCTCTACTCTGGCGGGTCATCAAAATGCTCCTTCCAATGGACATTGAGACTCCTTTTTCCTTGATCAGGTCTCCTCCATCTTTAGGTCTCAAGGGTGTTGGTTCCTGATTGCTCAGACTAGGTGGCTTTGGTGGCACAGAAGAAACCACATGTATTGTAGATGCCAGTGAGATGTTGAATTTCCTTAGACTTCTCTTCCTACCATTTGTTCTTCATATTGCAGTCTTCCTTTGGACCTCTGCCTTGGCTTGTTGGAGAATCAGTTTCTTTTTCTTGGCATTTTTGTCATTTTGCCAAGCATAAAAGACATTGTGTTTGCAACTGAACAACTCTTGGATCTCCCAGTTGTTTTCATCCAATGTGCTCTTCACAGGCACTGATGACAGTGGCCTTAAGGGCACCCCACATGCTGCTGATCATCTTCTATTCTTGTTGATTGGAATTCACCAGTTCTTTGGTGAGGTACTGGTGGAAGAAGTCTTGCCTGCTTGGGTCCTTGAGTCCTTCAACATTGATCTTCTGTTGGCGTTGCTGCTGCTGCAGCCATTGCTTGGGAGCAGTTTGAGTGACATAACAGAGCAGATGAGTCAGTGATCAGACCCGCAGTCATCAGTTCCCAGCCTAGTTTGGCGGGATGCAGAGTTTTTGCAATCCCGGGCACAAACAATGACATAGTCAAATTAGGTGCCAGTGCTTAGATTGTAGGTGTTTCCGTGATGTCTTGTGCCTGGTTTTCTGGTGGAACAGGGTATTGGTGATAGTGAATCCATGTTCTGCACATCTGGTTAAGAGGAGGATGCCATTGGAATTGACCTTTCTTGCTCCCTCCTTACCAATGGTTGCTTCCATTTCAGAGGTTAGAGTCCTTTTTGACTCTGCCATTAAAATCACTGAGCAAAATAAGTCTTGCTCCCTCCAGAACATCAGAAAGGACTTGGTCAGGGTTGGCATAGAATTCCTTCTTGGTTTCATTGGTGGCATCATACCCCAATAATAACATGCAGCCTATTTTTGTAAGGCCCCAAGCAAGAAAAATAATCTTACCTTAGAATACGGGTAAGTACCAGGTGTCTTCAGTCTTTGAGGCTGTGGGCCATGTGCTGGGACCCTGTCTGGTGCCTCAGATCTGTGGCTGCTTGGTACCACACGTACCATCCAGATTGCGGCTCCCCGTGGGTCTGGAAATCTGGTGGCCAGGGGGAGGGAGCAATGGTAGGGTTAATTGCTGTTGAAACGTAATACTACCATTGCTGCTCCCTCCTCCCACTCTTTTGGGAAGCTCTTTTCCTTGTATATAATGTGCACCCCAATTCTCTGAAGCTGGTTTTGGGGGGAAAAGGTGCAGGTTATATGTTAGGAAAATGTTATTGTATCCTAACTGTGGTAGTGAACTGGAGATAATATTCTTATGAGTAGGATGAACATTTTTCTGAATATTACTAAGCTATTGAGTTTAATATCCTGTGTCAGTGAATTATGTCGTTTTTAATTAAGTTGTATAAACAAAGTATTATTCTTTATATATTTCAGAAGTAGCATGTTCATTTTATCAGCTGTTTGCATGGGTCACTGAAACAACATGAAGCATTCAGTTGATTTCTCTTAATATTTATTTTTATATATTGTTTATATTAAATTGACTTTGTTATTAAAGAAACTGCTCATCATAAACCCCCCCCACTGCACGTACAGCCATGTTTTATTGTCCTTTGTTCAACTTCTCTGTTTGCAGTAGAGTATCAAGGATACTCTAATAACAGAGCATTAAACTACATAAGATAGAGAAGCATAGTAGTAAGTAACATTGCTGAAATAACTTGAATTGAGTAATATTTGTTAGGGATGCAAATCCCAGTTCATAAAAATGCCAATTGTGGCAAAGAACAGTTACAGATTTAAATAGTGAGTGTACAATATGGAGAGAGAGTAGACATTATAGAACTACTACAATTGTAGTAACTTGTAACAGTAAATTTGTCTTCATTTTGAGACGTATCTTTTGGAGAAGCAGTTTCTCAACACTATATATTAGGGGTGCATCGATAAAGATCCTTTGGGCTGATACCGATGGCTGATTATTAACAAACCATATCAGTGGATACCGATCCAATTGCTGATATGGAGCACAACAGCTTGGAGAGCAGCTGGTAAGTCTGTTGGGGGAAGGGGC
>NW_017729027.1:11479407-11479815 GCF_001723915.1 Gavialis gangeticus
GCAGGCTCTGCCCAGCTAGGGTGGGGCAGGGCACAGGACAGCTGTGGTTTGTCTGGGGGGACACAGGTGAGGGGGGCAGCTCCTGCTGCTGTGTGCACCGCCAGGGGAGGCATGGAGGGCATGTGCCCCCTAGATCTGTACATGGGGTGAGGGTGGGCTGCTGCTGTGCGCTCAGGGCTGGGGGCTGCTGCCAACTTCTTCTTGGGGAGGAGGGCTGGTCCCAGGCTGTGCTCAGGCCGGTGGGGGGGCTACAGCCACACCAAAATTTGCCATAGCCTTCCCTCCCAGTGCTGCTACCACCTGCCTTGCCCAGCCTCACTTGAGCACAGATCTGGCCCCAAGCCCACAGTGGTCAGCCTGCCCTCGCCCCGTGCACAGATCTGGGGAACATGCACTCCCCCCCCCCCC
>NW_017729027.1:11479875-11488069 GCF_001723915.1 Gavialis gangeticus
TTACCAGTCAGATGCTGCTCTTCAAGCTTCTGGGCTGTACTCCTGGTCGTGTGCATGCTGCAGCTGTGCTCATGCACACAGCATTTATCGGCATCATTATCGGCCATGTCAGCCAAAAAAAAGCTGATTGCTGATAATGTCAATTTTTCCTTCTATGAGTGCCTATACAATATGGACAGATGTATCGGTGCACCTCTACTAAATATTTTGAAATTCTGTTTTTAAAAATGGTAATGTAGCATAACTTTTTTTTCTTGATGATTTGTTCAAATGTTTCTATAAATTGTGAGATTTAATCCTCTTTTAAATGATTTGGAGTGAGTTTTAATAGGTTAATGACTCAATTAACTTTTCATTTAATGGAATAAATTAATTACAGACTGGCTTACTATCTCCTACATGACACTTCTGCAACTGTGTTGTCACTTTCATTCTGCTGCTTAATGGCTGTTGTCCATCCTCCCTTTTGTTTTTATTCTCCTTGCAAACAGACTACTCTTTTTGTGTTTGCATATATCTGGCGCATCTTAACTTTATGTATTTGCGGATAGAAGCAGTTCTTAACCTTTTTAGACTCCAAGCATTCCTCTGTATCTCTTCTGAATTTAGCAGCACCTCTTTCAATATAATAACAGGTTGGTTATTTATTTATTGCTACTGTTCAAGTTTGTTTTGTTTTTTGGGTTTTTTTAAATAATCTGAGGACTGGTATTTGGCCAGATATCAAACAGAAGTGGTTTAAAGTCATTAACCTCACTAAAGAAGGAACTCCCATATTAGCCCAATTCATGAAACGCTATGGAAAGGTTATCTGTATAAAACTTAATCTGGCTTTTCAGAGGTGCACACTAGTGGGGAGGTGCAACATCCTTATTAAATACAACATTTTAACGCTTGGCTTCATGATGTGGCTTAGAAAGAGGCATCTTCTTAAGACTGGGATGTTGATATCCCTTTCCTCCCAGCAGCCTCACTTCAATAGGCAACAGCCTATACATTGCATGAAAAATAATACTTGAGTAGACTGTACCATGATGTATAGCTACAGTTATAGCAATTAAAGCTTTACTGAAGGTTTTTCCTAGACCTGAATGCTTGACTCTTAATGGGAAATGACTTACAAAACCCACAAGCAAGCTTAGTGGGTTTTGTTTTGTTGATAAAAGCAAAATTAAAAAACACTGGTTTCCTTCATATGGAACTAGATTTACTCTGTATTGGTCATTGACAGAATCAGAACCATGTTAATTTATAGACAAACTTGTGACTTGAATGAACAGTAATTGATAACCATCTTTAGGTTGTCATCCTTTATGTATTCATGTAATCATATCATGTTCATTAGCACCTTTTAGAAAAGATAAGACACATACTTTGGTAATGGCTTTCTTGGTTTATTTGTAGACAGCAGAAGGATTTTAAGGTTTTGGAATTCTGGGTTTAGTTCCAGGTTCTAGAAGGGTACATGCTTTAGTGATTATGTATCTGCCTTTGCTGCCTCCCACCTAAATTTGCCCACTTCTGTTTTTGTCCCTTCCTCACTTTCAGTCCTGTTTCTCAATTACCTTTTCCCCTCCACCCCAGTATTTAGTATGGGCTACCTTCTCTTCTGAGTTGCCGATGTGCCAACAGGGAGACATTGAATATGGACAGGCCTGCAGTTTGAGTGCCAAAAAATTTCCAGTGCCACAAAAATATGAGAAGGGAGCTAGCTGTACAAGCATTCCTGTTCAGTGGCTGGAGAGCTATGCAGTCGCATATTTCTTAGCACAAATGTAATGCCTGTCTATGGCCATTAAGAGTGGTGGATAGTCTCCCTGCTCTCTGTTATGATGTCTTGTACACAGCGGCCCTATGAGCTGGGAGTAGCAGTAGGGACAGTTTTATTTTGCTGTGAAAGTTTTTGATGGTGTATTCAGTCATGATAGGGTTGCTGCAGGCACAGTCTAGTTGAAATCCTCACGCTAACTGCTCAGCGTAGAAAAAATCTTTGATGCATTTTTGCTGCCCAGCTCCAACAAGCATTTATTGAGTTTGTGAAAACTACAGTGTTTATTCTACAGTATAATAACTGTGATCAAATTTGGGCTGATTTTTCTAGGGATGGCAAAAAGCAGATCTCAAATATTTGGCAGACAAGCCACGCTAGTTACAAGTTGCTAGAGCATGTTAGTGAAATGTTTGCAGTAATTTTGAACGTGTTAAGCAACACTCCTGTGCTCCTTTCTGTTTTGTTTTGGGAAATTACCAAACTTTTATTTATTTGTTTTACTGAAAATTCACTCACCGTTGCCTGGTGTGCACTATTTTGGCTCAGTTGAGATAGGGGTTCAAATAGAATATGTTTGAAGTAACCTACATACCTTTGAAATGGTGACTGTTGGTCTCCTTTTGCTTCAGGTTCCTCCAGGGAATAATATTTCTTTCCTCAAATAGCTTTTATAAGGATAAATGCATTAAATTGGGATGCTTAAACACTATATGTGTATTTAGACAGAAAAAACCTAGGAAAAAACCTTTATATTAATGGCATAGAAGAATCCAGAGACTGTAGTGGATTTGTGCTCCAAAAATGCTCTGAACTGGCATTTTAATTTTTTTTCCTGTTTCACCTTGTTGCAAAGAAGACCGTAAAATGTGAATGAAATGCTCAAAGGTATGCAGCGTTATAGATGTTTTGAGCCTGCAGATAACCTGCAATAATAGCTCTGAAGTGTAAGTTTGTAGTTCTCTTAGTGCAGTGTTTTTCAAAGTGTGGCATATCCTCCTTTCAGGGAATGCAAAGGAAAAAAAAACCGGAAAGGAATGAGCTGACCTTTCGCTTATTTCCCAGTGATTGCATTACTTAGAACAGAACCCCCCCACACTTTTTCCAGATTGTGAAATTGAGTTTAACCAAACCAGAAATGTCATCTGCAGTTTGTAAAGAACTGAAATGGAAACTCAGAGCTCTGAATTGTTGCTTTCATTTCAGTCCATATTAATATGGATATTAGCAATGTTTTAAATGGTAGCTCTATTTATTGTTCATGAAATCCATACAGGAAAAGTGAGGAAAGAAAAAGTTCTGTATTAACTTTTTACATTGTGGGACATGAAGAATGAGCTGGTTAGGAGAGACTAGACACATAATGTAAACTTTCGAAGTTAATAAAAATTAAATGAATAACCATTAGTGTTCCACTTCCACATTAGTTGCACGTCTCCACTTTAAAATGTAAATTAGGCTGTTGCTATATCTTAACTTGCAAAACTCCATTTTAACAGAAAATAGACTACCTTGCTGAAGAATTTTTAAATTGGACTTATTGTAGGGTTTGTGTATATGTTAAGATGCATAATTTGTGCATACAGTTGGCACTTGGCATACCTCAGTTTCTTCTTGCATACAGAATGCCAAAGCTTTCCACAGTGCACTCAAACTATAGAAAGAAATTGTTTACAATCAATGCAACTAATTTTGTTGTTTCAGGTAAGTAACATGGGTATAGAACATTAAAATAACTATTTTGCATGGTTATAGTGATATCTTCCTTATTTTTAGGGGTCAGATGATTGCCTTGTAAAAATATGGGCAACAGATGATGGAAGGTTGTTGGCTACTCTAAGAGGACATGCAGCTGAAATATCTGACATGGCTGTGAACTATGAGAACACCATGATTGCTGCAGGGAGCTGTGATAAAATGATCCGAGTTTGGTGTCTTCGAACATGTGCACCCCTAGCAGTTTTGCAGGGCCACAGTGCATCCATAACATCACTGCAGGTAACGGTCACTTTTTTTGCAAAAAACATGTAAGCAAGAATGGATTGCAGCAGTAATTTTTTTTCTTTTGAGTTTTTTCTTTTTAATATATGGAATAAGTAATAACAAAATTTGGAGTGGAAAAGAAGCTTTTAATATAAGTAGTGTGACAGTGTTTATTTGCAGTGTCAAATGTCTTTCGCTTGACAAATGCAGACTCGGGTTTCTATCCTGAAGAGTTTAGAAACACCCTGTTTCAAAAACATTACAGCTAAGTACAGACAGTCAACAATCCTGAGGCTGGATTGATTCAGTCTTCACAAGTTAGTCTAAGCTGTGTAGATTGAATCAATTAGCAAGTGAACTCTCTTTTATTCTGGAAATACAGCGACATGCCTACAGCAGCCCAGGCCACATGCCAGCAGGTGCTAGAGCATGCCTCCCTGCTTCTCTGGGGCAGACAGCCTGGGCCAAGACTAGCCTGCCCACCCTGTGAAGGGGAGGATACAAAACATTCTGGGATGCTGGGGGACTGAGAATTAACTTGAACCTGGAGGGGATCTGAGACAGAAGTTCAGTGAACCAATTTAACCTAAAACAGTTAAATCTGATACTACATCCATTCAGGTTTATCTTCAATTGGTTTTGGCCATTTTGAAAGCAGTTTATCTGCACTGAATTTCTGTTGTGTTACCTATTTGAACTGGTTTCTGATCACATACCAGTTTATATGCAACATCTGTCCTTAGCCTACATGAGTTTAAATTTATACCTATGCATATTTCTGTTAAAATCAGTACAAATAACTGTGTAAAGTTAAATGTGTAAGCTTTTGCAGGACCTAGGCCTAAGTTACCTTACAAGCTATGATAAACACTGGGTTAACTTAAAAAAAAAAAAAAAAAAAAGAGAACATTGGGAATTAAAAGAACAAGATTATTTCATTATTTTATTTAGTAACACTGACATATTATAGTATATAAGAAAGCTTCAGATTATTGTAAGAACATTTTTTTGAGGTTTTGTTGACTGTAGGACTTGATGTGGACAGATGATTATGCTGCCAGCTTCCTTGAAAGGGGATGGGAGGGA
Source organism: Gavialis gangeticus (assembly GCF_001723915.1). Lineage (NCBI taxonomy): Eukaryota > Metazoa > Chordata > Crocodylia > Gavialidae > Gavialis > Gavialis gangeticus. Next base: position 11,484,713 of record NW_017729027.1, read on the forward strand.
GTCTTACTGGTTCAGTTGAATCTGTTCCGTTTGTTTCTGGGTTTTTTGTCTTTGCTTTATCATATGGTAAATTTGAAGTTAAATTGCAATAATCCATCACCTGTTTCCTTCAGGGGTAAAATTATTGTGGTTTAGCTTTGCTTACTGACAAATAGGACTGGACAGATGAAAAATGGATTCCATGGATCAGCTGATGTACGTTCTTATAAGAGACGAGAGTCCTTGCCACCCTCCTATTCCTCACCTGAAAGCACTGCAATTGCTTGGTCTGACCACAGACTTTGTAGGGAAGTAAAGTAATCCCCTAACTCCGTCTGATCAAGTTTCTATTTGTGTGGGGAAAAGAATGCATCTGAAAACCATCATCGCACTGTTTTGCTGTTTGGTGTTTCTGTGATTAACATTTCCTTTTACTAGCACTTACTGGAACTGGTGTGGTCAGAAAAGACTGAATAATTTGGGTCACTCACTTCATGCTGCTTGCTAAATATGATAGTAGTCTAGCAAAGAATATTTTTAAACTGTGGATTCTTTTTCTTTCCAGTTTTCTCCGTTGTGCAGTGGTTCAAAGAGGTATCTGTCCTCAACCGGGGCAGATGGAACAATATGTTTTTGGCTCTGGGATGCTGGCACCCTTAAAATAAAGTTAGTTTGTGTTTTCTTTGTTTTTAACCTTTGATACAAATGGTAATATATAATAAGCATATTAAATTTCAGTTGGGCACTGCTGCCAACAGAATAAAAAAACTGGGATGTCAGGCCTTTCAGTGAAGAATATAAAATCATAGGTCCCACTGGTAGGGACCTCAAGGGTTACAAATGCAAGATTCAGTTTCTAAATCAGTAGTTTTCAACCTGTGGTTTGAATGATTTCTTTATTTAGAACAAATAGAGAAGAGCATCTGACCTTGCTCTGCCCAACTGATTTAATAAATGTTGAAGTTGACTCTGGTGTGGCATGAAAGCTGGGTTTTTTCTGCTTGTATAACTATCTCCTAATGGAAATTGAAATGGGTATAATACAGATGACAGAGTAAATGAAACAGTGGGACTTGATGAAGGTTTTAAATCCAGAGTGGTGAATGGGAGAAACCGATTTTGTATTAGAACCTTCTGAAAAAATGTAAAGCTTTTTAATACTAAAAGCTATAGACCTTTAGAGTTGAATGGGTTTTCTAGGGTAGTCTAGTACAGTTGCTTACATACATGCTGGATGTATTATTCCTAAACCATCCCAGTCAGACGCTTCTTGGAAAAATTCCAGTTAAGGAGATCCATAGATTTCCGTGTAGCTTGTTCCATTTTCTTACTGTTACAATTAAGGAGGTTTTTTTCTGCAGTTCGATCTAAAGATGCTTTGTTGCAGTTTGAATTCATTGGTGTGTGCCCTGCTCTCTCTGGCAGTGGAAAACAGTGTTTCAACATCTTTATGTCTGGCTTTCAAATACTTGATAAGTACTACCAAGGCTTGTCTTTAATCTTCTCTTTTCTGAACTAAACTTACTTGAGTCCTTCAACCTGTTCTTTCATTTTCATTGCTTGCTTTAAATTCTGTTCATTGTTTCCATTTCCTTCTCATAATGTGATACCAAAAACTGGACACAACTCCAGCTGAAGCCTACTGATTTGAGAAATAGAGGCTAGATACAGAAGTTTGTGTCTACCTGGAGATTATGGGCACCTATACATGTGCTCTGGGGTGGGCAGTTTTATATGAGTGGCACTCAGGAGCTTTTCTAATTTATACACCTGTAGAGTCTTGTGTATTCAGTGCCCCACATTTTGAAATGGTGGCAGGGGCACTTTAAAGTTCGTTTGATGAGCTTTTGTTAAAGCACCTGTGCCACTAGTTTGAAATGTAGGGACACTGACTACATGAGATGCTGGAGCATTCTGATTAGAATCAGCAGTCTGCTCTGACGTGTTCTAATCGGAATGCTTTGGAGCACGTGTAAAAGTGTCCTATGATTATGCTGGTTTTCATTCAGTATCTCCTGGGCAAAACACCCCCTCTAGGAGAAAGGTCTTCTAGCTTTTAACCTGGAAGATCTCTCTCTCTCTCTCTCTCTCTTCCCCCACCCCTTGCAAGAATGAGTGTTCCCATAGTACCTCATGCAGGGTTTCTTGGAATGCAGCCAAAACTACATTCACTTTTTTCTTCTGAAAGCATCACATTAGTAACTCTCTTTGAGTCTGTGGTCTTAACCCCCAGATCCTCAGTAATGCTAAGCCAGTTTATCCTATATTCTACGTGTGAGCATTTAATTTTTCTTCCCTATGAGTTGTCATTTTATGGTCTATAGCCCAGTTCTCCAGTTTATCCAGATCCCTTTTGTGGTACGTGGAAATTTGATCAGCATGCATGCGTTCACTTGCGTGCTTTCACTTGCCCTTGCTCATTCTTTCCATATCATTAATAAAAATAAGCAGAATAGACTCCTGTGGAACCCCACTTGAAACATGCCAGCCTGACATTTATCCATTAACAAACTCTCTCTGCTGGCAGATATTCAGCCAGTTCTGTGCAGACCCAATGATCATTTAATATAACCTACATTTATCTAGGTTACTTAGAGAATGGTAGTCCTTGGGCCAAAAACCTCACTAAAGTCCAGGTATATTATATCCACCAAATTCTCCTTATCTACCAATTGATTATTCTTTTAAAGGAAGTAATCAAGGTGTCTTGGCAAGTTTTGCTCTTAAATTGGTTGGCTGCTATCTATCATCCCCTGATCTGCAGATGATTACAAACTGCATATTTTCTAATTTATTTTAACAACATTTTAGATATTGAAATACAGCTGACCTGTCTACAATTCCTTGTGTCCCTTTATTACTTCTCCTTCCACCCCTCCTTCCCTTTTAAAAGATGGGCATTGTCCCTGTAACTAGACATTCTGAGGCTGTTGGGGTATGAATCAAAACCTTGGGACAAAATAAGTGGTACAGCCTGTTACACGTGTAACCCTTCCAAGCTGCATTACATACTCCTCTTCCAATAGGTTTCATAGTTGGTAGGGTCAGAAGGGACCTAAGCAGGTCATCAAGTCCAACCCCCCTGCCATGGTCAGGAAAGAATGCTGGGGTCAAATGACCCTGGCTAGGTGATTGTCTAGCCTCCTTTTGAAGACCCCCAAGGTAAGGGCGAGCACCACTTCCCTAGGAAGTTGGTTCCCGGTCCTAGCTGCCCTGACTCTGAAGTAGTGCCTCCTGATGTCTAGCTTGAACCTACTCTCAGTCAGCTTATGGCAGTTATTCCTTGTAACTCCCAGTAGTGCTTGGGGGAACAGGGACCATTGCCTGCTGGTCCTCCGTGGCCTGTTTGTAGGTGGCCACGAGATCCCCTCTCAGCCT
>NW_017729027.1:11493069-11494932 GCF_001723915.1 Gavialis gangeticus
AGTCAACTTATGGCCATTATTCTTTGTTACTCCCGGTAGTGCTTGGGGGAACAGGGACTCTCCCATTGCCTGCTGCTCCCCCTTGGCAAGTTTGTAGGCGGCCACCAGATCCCCTCTCAGCCTTCTTTTGTGTAGGCTGAACAGGTTCAGGTCCCATAGTCTCTCCTCATAGGGCCTACCCTGCTGCCCCCTGATCATGTGAGTGGCCCTCCTCTGGACCCTCTCTATGCTATCCACATCCCTTCTGAAGTGTGATGCCTAGAACTGGATGCAGTACTCCAACTACTGCAGTGGCTAAGGACAGTACACAATTTGGCCAGCTTGCACCTAGATAAAAGGAGCAATTAACCTGAATTAGCTGTGATTAATTTAGGCATACACAGCGCAGTCCAGAGCAGAGTACTGGCCTTTGAGCTGCGGCACATGTCAGAGGCAGTGAGGAAGCGTGTGGCCATGAAAATGAGGACCTCTCATGTTTAGTCCTTGTCGCTTTCCTGCCCCTGCTGCAGCAGATTGTTCAGGGCAAAGATTGGGCTTATAAATCACCTGCGTACCCAGGCAACCTAGCCTCCACCCTCTCCTCTCCTTTCTCCTTTTTCTTCTTTCTCCCTTTCTCTCTTCCCCGTCCCTTTTTTTTTTTCTTTCCCGCTTCCTTTCTTTCTTCCGTCCCCATCTCTATGTGGTCATCTTTGTTTGCAAAGGACAAACAACACACAGCAGTGGAGGAGGAAGGGTTTAGCCCTTTAGAGATACTTAAAGCAGGGCAATGTACTGGTACTCTGTAGACTCCTAGAACAAAAGGCTTTCTTAGGAGACGTGCTATATTTGTTTACACCCTATGTTAACTTCCTTCCAGCCCTCTGAGATCTCATCTGTCATCCATGAATCTGAAAACATTTTTTCACTAGCTCCAAGGTTTCTTCAGGTAGTTGCTTCAGCACCCTGGGGTAAATACATCATGCTGTACTGACTTGAATTCATTGAAGTTTGCTAGTTTTTCCCTAGTGTGCTCTTTTTTGATGATCATCATCTCTTCCCCTTTCTGTCATACCTGATTCCTTCTTTCCCTCTCCCCTACCAATTTCCTACTTGAGGTGAATGTGGCTTTTTGTTTCATAGATTCATAGATGTTAGGGTCGGAAGGGACTTCAATAGATCATTGAGTCTGACCCCCTCCATAGGCAGGAAAGAGTGCTGAGTTCAGATGACCCCAGCCAGATACCTATCTAATCTCCTCTTGAAGACCCTCAGGGTAGGGGAGCGCACCACCTCCCTTGGGAGCCCATTCCAGATTTTGGCCACTAACTGTGAAGAAGTTCCTCCTAACATCCAGTCTAAATCTGCTCTCTGCTAGCTTATCACCATTATTTCTTGTAACCCCCAGGGGCGCCTTGGTGAGGTAGAGCCTCACCAATTCCCTTCTGTGCCCCCATGATGAATTTGTAGGCAGCCACAAGGTCACCTCTCAACCTTCTCTTGCGGATGCTGAAGAGGTCCAGGTGCCCTAGTCTCTCTTCGTAGGGCTTGGCCTGCAAGCCCTTAACCATATGAGTGGTCCTTCTCTGGATCCTCTCCAGGTTATCCACATCCCTCTTGAAGTGTGGCGCCCAAAACTGGACGCAGTATTCCAACTGCGATCTGACCAGTGCCTGACAGAGGGGAAGTATCATCTCCTTGGTTCTGTTTGCCATGCATCTGCTGGTGCACGATAAAGTGGTGTTAGCTTTGCTGATGACTTTGTCACACTGACAACTCATGTTCATGTTGTAGTCCACTAGGACTCTGAGATCCCTTTCTGCTTCCGTGCTGCCGAGCAGGTCATGTCCTAGGCAGTAGGTTTGCTGGATGTTTTTCCTCCCTAGC
>NW_017729027.1:11499932-11501331 GCF_001723915.1 Gavialis gangeticus
TGGAAGTTGGTTCCAGCTCCTAGCCGCCCTAACCGTGAAGTAGTTTTTGCGGATGTCCAATCTATACCTCCTCTCCATCAACTTGTGCCCATTACTCCTTGTTATGCCAGCGGGCGCTAGGGGAAACAGCGTCTCCCCCAAACCCTTCTGGTCCCCCCTAGTGAGTCTATAGACTGTCACCAGGTCCCCCCTCAGCCTTCTCTTGTGGAGGCTGAATAGGTTCAGGTCCCGCAGTCTCTCACTGTCTCCCTCTGTGCCTGAAGGAACACATCAGGTGGAGGTCCTGTACGCAGGATAGGAACCTGCGTGAACGGTGGGAATTTGCTGTCTGCGTCTCCCAGCAGATGTCAGGGTAGTTTAGGTCCCCCATGACTACTGCCTCCCTAGTCTATGTTCTCTAAGAGCTGCCTCAGGAGCTCCAAATCTAGTTCTTCCCCTTGGTGTGGGGGTCTGTAGCTAGATCCCTACCACCAAATCCCTTTCCCCTTAACCTCCATGTACCCTAATCCACAATCCTTCTACTTTCTCCTCCTCCAATTCCATTTTGCTACAGGTCAGTGTATAAAGCTCCTTGACATAGAGCCATAGTAGAGCAGGGGAGGTTGTAGCTTAGCTGAATATTTCTGGAAAGCTATATAGGTTTGCTGGTAGCTGAAACGATGACTTTGAGGAGCATCTCAAATGAGTTTGCAAGACATGTTTGAAACATTATCAAGACACGGCATACTTCACACAATGGGATTAAAGTCTTGGAAACTATTAAATACTTGTCATTCCTATTCTTTTGTCTATATGCACAATTTGTGACTTGGCAATTCTCATGAATGTAACTTTCACCAATATGGGAATATTTTGGTATGCGTGCCGTGTGGACTGGTTCTTCTTCCCTGTTGTAGCATTAGAACTGCGTTCCCTTCCTGTGTGCCAGGGAAATATGGAGTTTTAGCTAGCTTGATGGAGTACCAGCTATGAACTGACTGTCCAGAGGAGTTTTCCATCTATTGACTCCTGTGTGAAATCCTATGAGATATGAACTTTCATTTCTACCCAAGAGAGAACTTTTGCAATCTTTTCTGCAGTGCCTGATGAAGGGTGTTTGTGCAGGAAAGCTTGCAATTAAAGACTTTTTTTTTTTGCAAAAATCTTGTTGGTCTAATAAAAGATATAATCTCTACCACAAGTCCTGATTGCCTTTTTCCTCTACACCAATATGGCTACAACCTGGATACCTGTCACATAATTAACAACATTCCCTTTCCTTTGAAAAACTGGATAGCAAAAGATGGCTGCAGGCATATCGCAACACATCAGGGAGGCATGTTTCCACCTGGTGACTTCAATTGATTTTAAACCTGAGCTCGTGAAATGAATAGACAAACCTCTCGGGGGGGGGGGGGGG
>NW_017729027.1:11501350-11502890 GCF_001723915.1 Gavialis gangeticus
GGGGGGGGGGGGGTGTTTGGTGTTTTGGTTTTTTAATTTCTTGCCATTGTTCTAGGGAAAAGCCCGAAGCTTGATGACCGTGAATCCTAATGTTTCAAAGTACAGGCAAATGAAAAAAACTCTAAACTGTTTTGGGGATGTTGAAGGAGACAGTTTTAAGACTATTGGAGACCTAGCTTATGTAGTGTGGTGCAAGTGTGTTTATTAAGCGTTTGGGGTTGCTAATACTAAGAGACAGAATATTGAACTATTGGCTGTGGCAAAATTGTAAATCTTATACACTAAGAAGGCTCAGTTCTATGCTTTCTTGGGGAAAATGCACAGGGCAGTGACTTTGATAAGTGAGGCACTTAACCTCTTCTGAAGTATTTTTGAAGGCTGTCTGCAGACTCTTAAGTACCTCTTCATCAATTTAAAATAGTTTATATCTCCGGAGTTTTTTCAGTGATTACAAAGATGGGACGTTAAATGTTGAGACTCTCTTAAATTCAGTTGTAAAACAAAAATTCTGCAGTGACAGAATTGTGGGATATTAATTATATGCAAGTAATCAGCTCTGTGTGCTAGAAGGGATAAGATTGTAGTCTTTTGTTGGGGTGGGTATATGGGAATGCTGAGCAGGGAGCAACTGGAGATTTGTCTACTGAAGGTAGACCTTGGTTAGGAGATGTGGGCCAGGACCCTTTTGCCTGTGAGTCAAGGAGATGGGGTCTTTAGCTAATTTCTGTTCATAATTACAGCACTCATCTGCTGGATAGTAGCCTTTTTCAAGTACTGTAATCTGAAGTAGGGGGTTGTCTGGGAGGTAGCCGTAGATGAGGAGAATCAGTTCCGTCTAGTTTAATAGCTGAGATTCTTTGTTTTAATTATTTAAATTAGAGATGGAATTGCTAAGATTAAGGTATTCTACTTCCCTCTTGCTATTCCAGAAAACTCTTTTATAGCACCTAACCAACATGATCTTGGTTGGATTTCAGTATGTCTGAGGGAGATACTCATAGACAACATATGCTCCCCCTGAGGGGATGCATTACTTTATGGAAGCAGAGGGAAAAATATTAATTAATTATGAATTAAATGTCTCATTTTCCCTCCCCCCATGTTAAACCTGCATGAGGCTAAGAGTGGGAAAGTATTTCTTTGCCAGTTAAATATTAAATAAAGCTTTTGATAAGCAAATAAGGTCTTAGTTATATAGGGTTGATGGATAGAGATTTCCTGGTGTTTTTCTTGTTACTCTGGTTCCAGATAGTAGGTTGCCTGAGGTTATTTAAGTTGTCCCAGTTTCTTATTTTATGTATGTATTTTAGGTTCCTCTGATTAGTAATCCTCATCTAAGACATGTATTGGTCTCAAAATGTCATCTTATTTTAAGGCCCTTCTCTGTGTTGTACTACTTGATTTTTATGATTTAATTCATGCTAATATTCCTACCTTCAGATTATGTTAACTTTCTCTGTTCTTTCTTGTGGTTTTTGGGTTGGTTTTTTTTTTTTTTACTGCTTTTTGTTTAATATTGGGCTCTCCTGAATCTTCCCCT
>NW_017729027.1:11507890-11522096 GCF_001723915.1 Gavialis gangeticus
AGTGACCCATGGCCCCATGCCCCAGACAGCCACTGCTCTCTGCAGCCTGCCCTGGGTCAAGGCAGCAGGAGGACGTCCTATTCACTTGGTCCACAGCCTTCATGATTTCACAGAACTTCCCCTGGGGAGTGATTCTCTTTGAAATATTTAAGTAAACTCCAGAATTTTAATTAAAAAAAAAAAAAAAAAATTACTGTTGCATTTTTGGGATCATTTGCAGTTTCATTATATCCAAGAGAACCAGTCTTTACAAATGATTATCACAATTACTAGAGCCTAAGGTTGCCCTCTACTAATTAGGAGGCTAATGGTTGCTTTAAACTGTCATTGTTTAGAACCTGAATCAGCTATTTCTAAATAACTTTAGTATATTTTACACAAGTCTCTAAGAGTAATGTAACAGCATGGCATCCAGAAGTGACCTGGTACAGCATGAGAATTTAATGTAATGTCCTGGAATATTTCTTGAGTGAAATTTTACTTGAGTCAAAAAGGGCTTGCTTATGAAAATTTTTCCTTTATTTTTGTAAGTGAATTGTCTCATGTTTTTTCACTGAAATTATACTAAGCATTTCCAAGAGACTGGGAATTTACATTGTAGTAATTTATAATAAAATCTGTGAACCCATGAGATTTGTGTCAGAAGCAGACCAGAACTGTCAGTTGATGACTGATGAAGTGTGGCTCCACTTCTGAACAAAACCTTTCTGTTTTGCATCTATTTCCAGAACAGCAGAAAGAAGTTGCTCCATGTCATTAAAGAGAAAAAAATGGGTGAAAAATGCTTCGGTTGGTTTCGTCACCAAGCTTTCATAGGATATAGACAGATATAACTATTGTATTGATTTCAGCAGTGAAGCTGCTGCGTCTGCATGATTCTTTGATATTTAGTGAAGCAAAACTGCTCCAATTTCCTCTGCTTCAGGGTTAACATTAGAGCAATATAGAATACTTGCATCACTGCATGTATTATGACTAGATGCAGAGTCATGCAGACAGGGATACTGTTTAAGGAGTTTTTGTTTTACATTCTGTTCTTTTTTTGGTGGTGTTTTGGTTTTTTCAGGCTCCAACACATTACATGTTTTGTGTAATTAACTGCTTACCTACACAATAAATGTAGACATGCTACATATTTAAGTTACACAATAAAAATAGCCAACAATCCATAAAAAATGACCCACAAGCAGTAAAGCTATTGCTTGAAAAATATGGAAAATTTTTATAGGTGGTTTCTATCAAGTCTTAATTTGAACATGTGGCATGTTATACACAGGGTGATAGAGTTTGACCAGGTCCCGGAGTAGATTGCTTGCTCCCAGGCCTGTACGCACCTATGTTTGCTCCCACTATCTCTTCCCCTTGCTTCCGAGCTCCCCCACCCCCTGCAAGGGGTCTCTGTGGGATTCTCGCACTTAATTCTGGTGCCCTAGGCCAGGCACAGGAGCAGATGTCATGACTCGCTGCCTGTCCTTTCTAGCCATTAGCACCTCTGTGAAACCCAGAGTATATAAAAGGTATCCAGGTTGTAGCTGTATTGGTCTAGAGGAAGGAAAAAGCAGTCGAGGTTCATGGACAGAGGGGATATGTTTTATTGAACCAACAAGATTTTTGCAAAAACAAATTGTTTAATTGCAAGCTTTCGGGCACAAACACCCTTCATCAGACATCGGAGACAAGATTGTAAAAGTTTTGGGTAGAAATTAAAGTTCATATTTCATAGGATTTCACAGAGGAGTCAATAGATGGAAAAATGCTCTGGGTAGCAGTTCTTAGCTGATAAGGAGTCTCAGTTCTTGGAGTATATAAAAACACTCAAGTGACATGCTTTACTTGTCTGAAACAGGGAGCCATGGGAGAGGGAATTTGTTCAGAAACCTGTAGGGGGGCAAAACGGTTCGTAAGTTCCCTGGAGAGTTTGAGCCCTACTGCTGCTGCCATCCCTGCCCTTCACGCAAGTCTCCCCTTATCTGCACAAGGGTTGAAGGCAGCTCTTTCACCCAGGGGAGCCCAGCTGATGTCTCAGTCCCAGCACAGCTGCGAAGAGGGATGACAGCCCCTGCCAGCAACTGTCCACTTCTTGCTGGTGAGCACTGGCAGAGCAAGTTCCCAAGGTGCTTTTCCCCCTTCTGAATGGCTTGCCCTTTGAACATGAAGCTGGTCACATGGTGTGACAGTTTCCATTGAATGATAATGCTTATTGCTTGATGGAAGTAATACCTGACAGGGGCAGCTCTGGAGCTTTGTTGGGAAGGGTGGCAATATGCTATGGTGTCTTTCACATGGCACATCTTTTTCCCACAATTTAGCTGCTGGAAATTGGGGTACATGTTATAAGAGAAGAAATATGGTAATTGCAGTTTCTGCCATTGCTGGAGGGAAGTTAAAGTAACACTGTAGTGCTGTACATGGAGTTTCATAGTGTCTGGCTATGTGCACTTTTCTCTTTTTCCCTGACAGAGGCTTCAGCTGCAGAAGCTGTTACTCGGCTACTTTCCTACTTGTATTTTCACGGAAAACACTTTTTCTTCATTCTGCCTTTCCAAATAAAAGGTGCTTATCTTATTCAGGGACATTGTATATGACCAGTATGATAAGTCCAATAAATAAATAACAGTTGATGTGATGATAGTTTTCCCCTCTGTATTAAAGCAGCCAAAAAGTATGTCTGTCAGTATACAAGGTCTCCTTTTTTTGGCAAGGGGATTTCCTCCTCTTCCTCAACAGTGTGTGTGTTTGTGTGTGTGTGTGCAGTTTACATGTCCCTTCCGCCTCCCAACAGAGGCTCAGAACAGCTTGTGGTAAGAGAGCAAAACTTAAAAAGGCAAGTAGAATATTAGAAATCAGTGTATGTTCTAATATTAATAGAATATCAATAAAATACGAGAACTCAAAAGGGTAGCTTGGGTACAGATGCATTTTTATGCTTCAATATCGGATGGTGATGCAAGGAAAAAGAAAGGATTGAACGTTTTCAACTAATATTATAAATGTAGAAATTAGTGTGGGAGGATTGCACCGGGGAGGGGGCGGGAATAAGGAGTTGGAAATAACTTCATTTAAGGTCATTACCTCAGGGATATACATTACTTTATAACAGGATAACACAGCATTGGTCAATAGAATGGTGAATTTTCTCTCTAGTTATTCTGTTTTTTCCTTGTATCTACACAGGTTTGTAGCACCTCAAGGATTAAATGGCTGGACTTTCAGAGTGGTTTTGTAGAGCGGGGGTTGTCAACCGGGAGTATGTGAGAAGGCCCTAATGGATATGCACAGGCAGGCAGGGATGGAGCGCCACCATGCACCATCCTGCGTAGGTGCTGCCCGGCCGGGTGTGGGGTGGGGGGGAAGCTCACATGCGGCAGCTGCTGTTGTTCCTCATTCTGCCGTGTGCCTCCCCCGCCACCCCCTGCTCCATGTTAGGCCACTGGAGGTACACTGATCCAAAAAGGTTGAAAACCCCTGCTGTAGAGACCCAGGTCCTTCTCAAGTGTCCAGACTAGAATAGTGTTTCCTGTAACCTTTCTTACCCAAGCTGGAGAACTCTGACAAAAGATAAGAAGTGCAAAAATATTTTGACTGTGGCACCAAGTTAGCCATTCCCTCCATTCCATACCATTTCCCCCATGACTGCAGGTTGAAGCACAGTGTTAAAAGGCCATAGAAATCTCTTGCCCAGCCCCTTTCCTGTCATCCTACTCCATCTACTATGCTTCTGTAGTAGAACAGCACTAACATAGTCATACACAAGTTCTAGATAGAATCCTCAGGCCCAGATATACTGTCCATTTCACAGTACATCTCCCTGCCTTGTTTCCTAGTACAACAGATAGACCAGAGACTTTCTTTAAATGTCAAGGTTTGGATCTTGGTCCTGACCCATGAGGTCAGCGTGTTCAAGTCATACAGAAATATCTTTCAAATGAATCTTGAGGTTCTAGGAAACCCCATTGTAGGATCAGTCCATCTTGGATGCTCAGCCTGAATCTTCTCAGGGCAAGAAAACTACATGGCCATGTTTTCAGAGGGTACTCTCCATGGGAGAGTCCATCCCGATCTTTTCATGAGTATTGTTTTTCATCTGATGAGTAAAATCAAGAACAGTATTAGAGAAAGTGATAATATAGTTCTAGATCTGTCTGTTTTGTCCTGTCAACCATTTTGGAGATGGACAGAAAAAGAAGGAATAAACTCAGAAAGGGTGTAGCTGATGAGAGATTTAAGAGAAGGAAAAAGGTCCATCAGAGTAAATGGAAACATTAAACATTATTTTACTCCTTTTTAGTTTCAAGCTTAAATCTTTATAGTCCTATAAATCCTTGTTTAGAGAAAATCAGTAGGCAAGGCCAGAAGTTTTGAGCAGGGTAGCTACCAGTCAAAATGATCTTCCCTCCTAAAGTGGTTGCAATCTTCCCTTCTCCATGAGAGTGGTGGTCTTCTTGACTAATTGTGATCTACCACCAAATGACCCAACAGGTAGGAGGGCTGAATTAACACTGAAATATATTGATGTCTTAGTTATGCTTCAAGCTTCGTTTGCATCTGGTTTTAGAGATTTAGTTTTCCAAAATAGTACAGATTTCCAGTGGTGTTCTCACATTGGCAGGATCACAAAACAAAGACACTGGATGTCACCTGAGCGCCCCAAGGGATGGCAAGGTCGAAAGGTCATAAACTACTACAAGACTGTTTCAGGCTGGACATAAAGAAGAATTTCTTTACTGTCCGAGTCCCCAAGGTCTGGAACAGCCTGCCATCAGAGGTGGTTCAAGCACCTACATTGAACACCTTCAAGAGCAAATTGGATGCTTATCTTGCTGGGATCCTATGACCCCAGCTGACTTCCTGCCCTTTGGACGGGGGGCTGGATTCGATGATCTTCCGAGGTCCCTTCCAGCCCTAATGTCTATGAAATCTATGACACCTTGCAAAAGACTCCTATGTCCCTTCTCTCCTTTATTTTTGCCCAAAGGCTGTGAAAGATCATATGAGAACAGGCACCAGGGATTCCTACAGTCTTGTTTTGGACAAGGAGGCATTAGTTCTCAGGTCACCTGAAAAGGGCGTAGTATATCCCATCTTTGCTTCTTCAAGAATGGACATATTGTTGAAGGAGGGACTTGGAATCCTTGTGTGAGCCTCTGCATAGCTTTTGAGTAGAGCTGCACCAACTGCAGAAGTAGTATCCTTATTCTTGACTTCTAAACAAATGTAACTTTTGTTTATTCAGAGACCAGGGTAACACCGCAATATCTGAATCAGTATTTTCAAATTCCTTTAGATGAGCTTTGGTTAGGCTTGATAATTCAGGCATTTGGAGATCTTATCGGCCTTGCATTCTTAAAGCCATGGGAAAGAGAGAGTTTTTGTCTAGTTCTTTTTAACAGCAGCCCATCTTCTACATACGCTTGGAAGTGAAGAAAGCTTCTTTACGAGTCCTTAAATTGGCTCTCATTACCCCTACTGGGCATAGATTTTGAACAGTTTATAGTGTTCTAGTACCTTTTAACCATTATAGTGGTTATTCTGTTGATGACCTCAGTTTTCAAGCTGTTGTTTAGAAGTACTCACCTTGAGATATAAGGGCTATACTTTCCATAAAATTAAAGTATTCACAATCAAGTCTGCATGCAGCAGCTGCCTGGTTCTCTCTTCATACTTTCTCTAAATTCTGCAAGCTGGATGTAAAATGAATGGATACCACCTTTTTGGGTAGGGATGCTCCATATTGTAGTGCCTAAAAAAAAGTTGTAATGTTCTGAATATAATAGTTCTCTCACCCCGAGTGGCTGCTGCTATGAAAGTCCCCTGTGTCACACATTTTGAATCTCATTAATAGTAAGAATTACCCAACATTTCCTAGGTATTTTCTTAGAATAATGAAGTTTATAGAACGTACCCAGTTGCAATGGCTGCCTGTTTGGGAATTGCATACAGCAATTAATTGGTATTCAGAATTTGTTTGTTCGCTACATTCTTTGCTTTGCATGAACACAGGTACTAAAGTGTACTTAAAAAAGCTTAAAGTGTCCTTGGTGTGTTAGAGTAATAATTGTCAGGCTTTTTAGAAGTGATGAAGAGGCTCAATCTGCCTCAGTGGCTGCGTGGATCTCTGGGACGTGTTACTCAAAAAAAGGAATTTTTCAGATAAGTAATGAATACTTTTTTCTGTATTCTGTTAGCTGAAATCCTACCTATTTTAAGGCTGGTTGCAGATGTTAAAAAACAAAAAATGGCGCTTTAAACTCCGTGTGCTCCTGTGCCAAGCTTAGCACATGCCCAGAAGAGGCATCGTGTTAGTTGGAACTGGCTCGCCTGATGTCTCTATAGATTGAGCACTTTAGTGGGTTTTTTTGGTGCTTTTATCTAATAGCTGATTCACTTGGATTTAGATAAAAATGCCAAAAAGCTCTGCTGAAGTGCCCAGTCTGTACAGATGCTGCAGATCTGGGTCAGACTAACATGCTGCTGCTTCCGGTAAAGCATAGGGTTTTGTGTGTTTTGTTTTTTTTTTTAATATCTGCAAGCAGCCTACATGTGTAAGAAATCTACAACAACAATGTGTAGTCTACGTTTTTCCTTTCTTTAGCATAGCTTGCCAGTGAAATGTTATAGCGCTGTTGCTGCACCTTGTGTGCAGAATGAACATGAGTGTTGAGGGAGAAAAAATACAGATTTTCTTTACTCTTACCTGAAAGCTAGATTATTAAAATCCTGTTTTAGTTTTTACTTCTATGTGTATATCAGGTTTTGAAATGCTTAAAGGGAAGAAATGGAGTAGAAGAATAGATGAGAACTACATGGGAATTCAAAATGCTAATTTAAATTTGGGAATAATAAGATGTTAATGCCACTTAAGGATACATATTTTTCTTAAACTAGCCAGCTTGCATAAACGAGTATTAACATATTTCTTTACACCAAATGTTTTTATTAGAGAACTTTTAATTTTTGTTTTCCTTTAATTCTTCAAAGAAGCCTGTTTGTTGTTTTACAATTAGTATGGGGAAGAGTTGGTCATGTATTATTTAAGACTAAACTTAATAGTTAACCACAAGTCTCTCCCCTCACTTGTTCTCTTTTGTTCTCTCTTCCTTTTTTTAATAACAAAAAACTCCATAATGAACTATCTCTGTGATCCCAGAACTCTGTTACATGCATAATTTTGTCTACATGAGCCATTGTTATATCCTAAAGATCAGATCATGAAGCATGACACTAAATTGTTTATAGATGGGCAGCCATCTGTTCTTTTATGTTTAATTTTGTTTTTCTGTGCTTAGTTTTGAGAGAGTTGTTTCTGCAAGTAACCCCCTTAGGATATTATTTTACTTATTTTTATATTTGTAGTCCAAGGCCAGCAAAGTTTACAGAACGCCCTCGGCCGGGAGTCCAGATGATCTGTTCTTCTTTTAGTGCTGGTACAGAGTTTTCTTTATTCTTCTTTAATGTATAAACTTTATAACAAGGCATATGAGGTGTAAAGCAGACCATAGTATAGTACAGTAGTATGACTTCTTTTGATGTTTGGATGAGATTAAGGGGTGGGGATAAGAGCACTTGATAGGGATAATAGATTTTCATAATCTGTACATAAATACTTGTTATATAGGCATCTTTGGGAATCAGTTGATATAAACATTGCTAATACATTTTTGTGACCTGTAGCTTTCTTTAAGTTTAGTATTTCTTGATAATAAGGGAGATAATAAAAAAAAACCCCTGGCTTATGTTTTGGCTTGGACAAGAAGCATCAATTTCCAAACTCTGGAAGAATTTGAATTTTTCTTGGTCACTAGAAGAAACATGATTTTTCAAAATTTAGCTAAGGCAGTACAAACAAAATTGCTAAATTGTCCAAGATGTATTTTCAAGACATTCACAAGTTTACCTTCTTATTAAATTTCATTGCAACTTTAACTTGTAAATACCTTAACTATTTTTTTTCTTTTGAGAATGGACTTAATTTCCCAAGTCACTTACGCTTTTGAAGATTCTACTTCTAATGACTAGAGAAAATTTTAAAAATTCCGTATTAATTTGAAATTTAATTTTCTTTTCCACAGATCTTCTAAAAGCAGTCCTACAATTGTTTTGCCTATTAAAAGTTACTTAATATGTAGCCATCGTTGTTTTGAGGAAAAAATTAGGATTATCTAGTCATTGTGACATAAATAATGTAAACGGTATGACAAGCTCAGTGTAACAGATTTTTTGTGTAGCTTGAAATTTGACATAAAAATTAAACAATTAAAAGCAGTAAATGTAAATTTAGGAAAGATGAATTCTATACATTCAAGAGCTTTGTCATTATTCAGATAATGTTACCTTTCCTTTTTACTCATGACTTGTTTATTTGTGTTTGTCCCTCTCAGGTGGAATGTTTCTGGCCACTGGAAGTACAGATCACGTCATTAGGGTTTATTTCTTTGGATCAGGTCAGCCAGAGAAGATATCAGAGTTGGAGTTTCATACTGTAAATACTATTTAAAAATACATAAGTATCTGATTAAAATGCACTGATAGTTTGGAATCACTGTTAATTTCTTTCTTCTTTACATAGGATAAAGTTGACAGCATTCAGTTTTCTAACAGTAGTAATAGGTAAGTAAATGAACGTTTGAATGGTTTTTTTACTTCAGAGCAGGCTTTCCAGCTTTATTAAAACTACCAAATGTCAGCTGTTTTCTACAGTTCACTATAAATATTCTGTTGTATCCTTTGTAGTTTTCTGTATTTTTTTATGTTGTAGATGTCCTTCTAATAGTGATAACTCAAAAGTTACCAAATACCTTTATTTAAAACAATAATGGTATAACTTTTATAATTATTGTCTCCCATTACAAAAAAAGCATAATCATTATTTAACGACCAGTTTTTGTGTTGTCAGGATATGGCAAAAGCTTGGCAGAGTTCAGAATTATTTCTAATATAGTACTTTACTCATCCTAGCTGGTTCTTTTAATCAGTTGTGACTTGATTTAAGGCAAAATTAATCCAAGCATAGGCCTACCTAAAGACTTGGGCGTTTTGTCTGTTTTGAATATTTTGATACGACTGTTCTTCAGAATTTTTTGGATCCATGGCACAGAAGATGCTAAAGAAAGAAATTAGGTTTCATTGACAGTGAATTATTTTGGGAGGTGGATTTTTAATATAGGGTTTTTTTGTATTATAAATAGCTTTAATGGACCTTGGGGAAACTTCACCATAATCATCTGCAATTTGAGTTGTAAAGGAGAAATGGTTAGTTTAGATACCGTGACAGTTAGAAAATATGCAGTACCAAATTACTTGAGAAATAGGTTTTGCATGTACAAATTAGGTGTCTATTTTTCCAGGTTAACTCATCCTGGCATTATGCACTACTTAACCTCTGAATTTAGACTGTTTCCAGTGAGGGGACAATTGTATAGAATCCACATAGTGTTGTTTCTAAGCTAGTCTCATGTATGGCAATTTCCAAGATTAGTAGTTGACCAGAAGGTGGAAGGGTACCATACAAATCCATGTGCAACTAGCATATTTGGGAAGTTATTTCTGGCTGTAGTTCAGGAGGAGGAATACAATTTACCAATCTTATGTCTGTCTTAGATGTATGAAGTGGGCTCCATTAAAAATCATCAGCGCAGAATTTTGGAAATACTATATGTTGGTAGATTTATGTAGTAATATATTACAGATTTAAACAATAGGAATGAATTGCATACTGTCCTCCTTACCTGTATATGATATTGAGGTGTGACTTCTTCTTTTGGGTAGGTTTGTAAGTGGAAGTCGTGATGGGACAGCACGTATCTGGCAATTTAAGCGAAGGGAATGGAAGAGTATTTTGTTAGACATGGCTACTCGTCCGGCAGGGTAAGTTATACGAAACAGATTGCTATCACAGTATCTGTGGTGCATATTGGAAACTTGTTCAACCCAAATGTTCGATGCGTCAGTTGAATAACTTCAGAATGCTTAAGTGTGGATCGTGTTGTATTGGCGTCGACTTTCCAATTTTATTTTTTAGATATCTGACCAGATATTCAGCTGTTCAAATTAGCTCACCTGACATATACTTTAGCTCTTGTTACCAAGACATTTAAAAAGCCTTGCTTTTTAAACCCTTCAAGCCAGGGTTGGCCATCTGTGGTATGGGAAACTGCTGTGTGTGGCATGCAAGCTTCAGGCACCTTTTTCAGTGCCCCATTGTGCAAACTCTTTATCAGGTATACTTCTGCGGGGGTGAGGATCAGAATGCCATTGAGAGAAGGTCAGGGATTTGAGACAAACCTGTCAAAAAGGTGACTACCATTGCTCAAGGGATGAATCAAGCCAGACTTTCTAGATATCTGCATTAAAATTCGTAGCTAGGTTTTTGGAACCAGGGTGGAAAGGTCCAGCTTTGCTTAAAAATATGGGCAGTATCACAACACTAGGTGATGGATAATCTGAATTGACAAAAACATTGTCTTGCTGGTATAATAAGCAAGTCTTAAAAGGATTTGCTGGTACAGCTATACTGCAAACCCTTCCCTTTTTTAAATAATGTCAAGCCTGTAGATAAGTTGAGGTGGACTGATTTTGGTACTTTAGATCCCAAAGATGTAGCTTTAAATAAGCTCTCTCTCCATTACATTGAGGTCTGTAGCATAGAGGTACCTTTCCTGTCTCATGTCTTGGTAAGTGTTAACACTGTTCCACCTGCCATGTCCCTCCACCCTCCCCTCCCTTTTCTTTCCCACTCTCCCAAAGGTCCTTGTAAGGCATAGGACCACCTGGAGGGATAACAACTGAATGTACTCCCAACACTTTACAGAAATAGTCTCTGGGATGGGAGGAGTGTTTTAAAGTTTATAAATTTGGAAATAATAAGAAACGCATACAAATTATAATCCAAAATCGTTAATAAACATGACATTTGAGATGAGCTACTCTTTCAGGCGTAATGGGAGGGAGGTAAGGCTCTGAACAGTGGGTGAAATCCTGGCCACATTGAGGTCAGTGGGTTTTCCCAGTGACACTGATGGAGCTTGGACTTCACCTGTTGCCGTAAGTGAGGCTGTGTCCTACAAAATTCTTTGCATATAAGACGTTGTGGAGTTCCATGTTCGTTACCTTAGACCTTTTTCGTTTGAAGGTGACCTTCTTCTCCCCTCTCTCCAACCCCAGCAATATGATTGACAGAGCCTTAGGACAATACTTTTTTTACATATAATCACCAATAATAGAGGTTCCGTAAGCCAAAATTGCCTATGTATGCAGACTGTTTTTTTTCTTCAGATTTTTCTACCTTGCTACATGTCCCATTCGATTTACATAGGTTGAAGTGGTATCAGAGGGCACTATGTGAAGATAAAAATTACACAGATGCATCAGTGTGGCCTGTGAAACCTGCTGCTGCTTAGAATACCACTTTATGAATTACTTTAAGAACACTGAATTGTTTTTTTTCTGGTTGGGCATGTATTGTTGCACTTATTTCCATCATATGTCTAATTTTTCAGTTGTGCATGTTGTTGCAGAAATGTATTATTGCCTTCAGTAGGAAATGTAAACACTGAAAAATTTGCAATTCTGAGTCTGTTTATATAAAAAAAAAAAAAAAAAACGTTTCTGGACAAAGGGAAAGGTTTGGCAAATTAATTTTAATTGTTTTGAAACTCCTTTTTGCTATTTACTTTTAGACAAAGTCTGCAAGGAGTAGAAGACAAAATCACAAAACTGAAAGTAACAATGGTGGCATGGGACCGCCATGACAACTCTGTTATAACTGCAGTTAATAACATGACTCTAAAAGTTTGGAATTCTTTCACTGGCCAACTTATTCATGTCCTTATGGTAAGGTTCTTGATCTTATTTTCAACATGAAAATGCATACCATGTTTGAGGCCAGTAAAACTTACTCCATATCTCCCTTTTTGAAGGTCACCATAACACACCTTGCCAATTATTAGCTGTAGATGTTAATTTTTTTTTGTTTCAATCGAAATCTAATTTAGAAATACACATACCGATACTTACCCTGAACTAACATTTCAGAGATTTGCCGTGCTTGCTTTGGAGATATAAGTGTGCATAAGTGAGAAAGGAGACACCATTCTTGGTTTTGCTGTCTTGAAATTATTGGCAATGTGAATTGTTATTCTTACGTAATAAAGAAGTAAGAATTTTCTGTGCATAAATATTCCCATACCTCTTTTTCTTGCTATACAAATATACAGAATCTTTGGTACTGCTGTGAAAGTCTGACTTGGGGTGCATTAATTCCTCTGTTGCATCACAGAAACCAGTCCTTGTAACACCCTCATCTTTTGGGCATGAAATAATTATTTTACATTTACTTACACTACTCTTCCTGAGGCCCCCTCTACCTGTGCAGGTAAATGCATGATTGGATTTAATGTGTGATCCATACAATCACTCCTGCCTTGCCACATGTACGTGGTGGGAGGCACAATTGTGGGATTGCACATTAGAGCTAATCGCATCTTATTACCAGTGTAGAGGGAGCCCAGTCCTGGGTTTCCCTGCATCTACGAGAAGCAGACACCCACAGCTGGGAGCCCTCTTTGCTGACTGGGCTCCTGTCCATGGGGGACCACATGCAGCTGGGACTGAGAGTCCCTGCATCTGGCGGGGCTCCCACCTACCTACTCTGAGCCTGGGGGATTGTGGATCCTGTGATCCCCTAGGCTTGGGGGGTATGTGAAATCCTTGGTCTCACATAGAGCTGTTTGGTCCTGGCTGTGCCTCCCTGCAGCTGGAACTGAGAGTCTCACAGCTAATGGAGCTCTGGGTCTCAGCTGTGAGGACCCAGGGATCCCACAGCTGGCATGCTCATAATAATGTATTTCAAATTGTCCTGAGAGAGAACAGAGAAGAATATTGGATGAAGGGCCACAAAGAGAAAAGCTAAGCTAGTAGAGTTGTCAAACTGCTGTTGTATGTTTGACATTTTTATATAGGTTCACATTGTTATGACCTATTTGCATGTTTATACTGCTGATACTATAGTGATAATTGTATCTGTTTATATAATTTCAGCCATTCTTTTTTTATTCTCAACAGCACATTTAAAATAATATATATTTAATTTCAGGGACATGAGGATGAAGTGTTTGTTCTTGAACCTCATCCATTTGATCCTAGAGTTCTCTTCTCTGCTGGCCATGATGGCAATGTCATAGTCTGGGATCTGGCAAGAGGGGTCAAAATTAGGTCTTACTTCAACATGGTAACTATCCTTTATTTACTTATTACAGAAATACGTTGAGCTACTTTTCTATATTTTTTCACTGTAGTAATCCTCTACAACTATGTGGGGCAGTTGGTGCACATGTGTGTGGCTGGAGGGGCAAAGAGGGTGACATCCTGGCTTCATTGAAGTGAATAGTAAACTCCTGTTTTACCTATAACTTTACCAAAACTTAACTTGATTGGTGACTTCATCATCTGAATATCTGTCTGTGCATATGCCTCACTTGCACAAAATCAGAGTCTTTTGAATAGCACTGGCTGGAGTTGTGTGTGTCTTGTACCTCCTTGTTCTTCTATATGAAAGCATAAATGGCAGAGAATCCCTTATTCTCTGTCAGTTGTCTTGCTTGTTCATTGCACCAGGTTGGAAACTGCTTAGTAGCTGAATTCCATCTTAATTTGGTTCTTAACTCCAGCTGGGAGAAATCACCAAGACAAACCTGACCTGGGAGCTAAACAAAGCCTAGCATCTTCCTTCAATTGCAAAGGCTTACTGATCTGTCTCATCAGATGAGGCATTAGTAGTACCAGTCCTGGATGATTTTTGTCACTTCAGGACCTCCTTAGGACAGTTGCAGAGATTCTGATGATACAAATGTAGGCTGCTTACAGATGTAGCCCCCACTTTGCCCCCCCCAAAAAAAAACAAACCCCAAACCAAAAATGACACTTTACTTTAAACTCTGCGTGCCCCTGTTTTGAGCCCAGCACATGCCCTGTGCTCAGTGTTAGCTTGAAAGGGCATTAGGAGCATTAGAGGCATCCTGTTATTTTGACCCAGCTCGCCCAACATCTGTATGGGCTGGCCACTTAGGGGGGTGGGTTTGGTGCTTTTATCTAAAGTTTGAAGCACCTAATTTATACAAATGCTGTGGAGTGGAGTCCAAATAACGTGGTCTCTTTCACTAAAGAGCATTTTTGTTTTGTTCTGGCTTTTTTGCGGGGGGGGGGGGGTTCT
>NW_017729027.1:11527096-11530635 GCF_001723915.1 Gavialis gangeticus
CCTAATTTATACAAATGCTGTGGAGTGGAGTCCAAATAACGTGGTCTCTTTCACTAAAGAGCATTTTTGTTTTGTTCTGGCTTTTTTGCGGGGGGGGGGGAGTTCTTCATTTGTTTTTGTTTCTTGTTCCTTCCCACCCCGCAAGTCTGTCAGTAGCCATAGGCCTTAATGAAAGAATCTCATTCATTATGTATTATTGTGCTTTTTAAAAACTGCTGTGCTTGTAAATGAAGGGATTGCTTTGTAAAGCCTAAAGCCTTGTGACAGTATATTTGCTATAGTGAAATGGGTAAAGAATTGGTATCTGGTTTCTGACCTATGTTGTGGTATCAGTGCTAAAGGAAAAATTGCAATTGGACACAAGTACTTCAAAAAACCTGATCTATTTAGGGGTGGCATCTTACTGGCATCCCCAGGCACATTACCTTTGTTGTGCAGTTGCAATTAACCGGCTAACTGCACAATTAATGTAGATGTGCTACGCATGCAAAGCAATTATTGCGCAATAAAAATGGCAGCCAGACTTACAAATGGCCAAAGAGCCACAAAGTTATTGCTTGAAAAATGTAGAACATTTTTTGTAGCTGGTTTCTACCAAACTTTTAGTTTTGAATGTGTGACATGTCACACAGGGTGATTAGTGTTTGGCCAGGTCCTCCAGCATCTCAGGGTCGATTATGCTCTCATTCTCACACTCTCTTATGCTTAACTGCTTCCTAGGGATACAATAGTGGGAGGTGTCCTTATTCACTGCCCCTTTTCCCCTTCTTTAAGCAGCCTTAAGTCTGCTTCTTTAAGTAACCATTAGCACCTTTTTGCGAAAGCCAAGGTGTAAACAAATTCTTAGGTGACATGCTTTACTTGTGTGAAATTGGTAAAGATTTGGAGGAGGGAATTTGTTCAGAAACCTGCGGGCAGGACAAGCACATAAAGCTCCAGGCCAGTTTGAGCCCTGCTGCTTCTGCACAGTTTCCTCATCCTTTGCATGGGTCTCTCTGGATCTACACAAGGATTGGGGAAGTAGTTCCTTCACCCAAGGGGAGCCCAGATGACTTCTCATTCCCAGCACAGCTGGTGGGTGCTGGCAAAGCAAGTTTCCAGGATGCTTTTTTCCCCCTCTATATAGCTTCCCCCTTCAGTGTGAAGTAGGTCATATGGTGTGACAGTTTCCACTGAATTATATCACTTGTTGCTTCATGGAAATAATATCTGCCAGGGGCTTGCAACTATTATAATGAAACTTTTGTTGAAGTTCCTGCAAGACAACATATGACCTCAGAAGTAATTGCAGCAGACTGGCTGGCAGCTATTGATGGACCTTGTAGGTGACAATAGGTTAGTCCAGCACAGCAGTCAAGTCTGTAGGTGGTGATGTGCAAAAGTATCATGGCTCTGAGCATAAGGCATTGCTGGAGGAATAGACTAAAACATGTTACTTGGCTATTGAGGGTATGAAGTTACTTTGGCCTCATACAGACATTCAGTTTTTCTTGGGAGGGTCACTGCTCTTTCAGGAGAAACCATGTGTATGCAGATATTCAGGCTTTCTGCCAGTAAAAATGGACAGTCCAGGAGACAAATAAATTGGGAACAATCAAGGTTAAATCACTCTGAGAAGAGCAAATATCTGTATATGGTATGGCTTCTCTCAGAAGAGAACATAGTACTTCCAGTGCTTAAGAACTTACTTAGTGGCTGGATCCAGAGAATGTGTCCTTCTCCCTGTCCATGAATGTAATCCATAAATACACCAGGAACGGGTTGAGGTACCTGTCTAAATTATTTTCAGAGGCAAAGAAGTGGTCCCAGGATTTTTTGAAGCCACATAGGAGTGTATTAATATTTAGGATCATCTGGCTGACCTATGAACATTCTAGCTCTTTATTAGACTCCACAGGGCGCTAAGTAAAGGAGTAACAATGTGCTTGGTCATCTCTTCCGGAAGGTCATGCAGCTGCGAACTGGAATTTATTACTATGATGCAACCTCACTGTGCCTGCATTTTCCAGGAGCTACTAACAATATGACAGGCTCTTTAAGTAGACTAGGCATGGAGTAGCCCTCACAAGTGGTTGCTACATGTATCAATCACAGAATCAATATTTAACCAATGAGAAGCTACCAAAATGTTTCCTACAGAGGCGAGTACTAAGTTCCTAAACTTCTTGCAAAAGAGGCTGGAGCCCAGTTTCCTTTACCAGGGCCTTACATCAAATAAAGGGCATAATAAGTATGTTACAAATTAAATGCCACACCCTGACAGACATCCAGAACTCAGAATTAGGCACTTAGGTTCTTCTATACAGTGCATGGGGAAAATTACATGTGTTTTAAGAAGTTCAATTAAAAACAAGGAACTCACCACAAAACCTACATTCTGCATGGAGAGCATGCTAAAACTGGGGGTGTCCTTGCCAGAATTTGGAAACCTTATTCTGGGATATGCTGTATCCATCCATACTAAACGTGTCGTGTGGATTTCAGGTACATCCATGCATATGGACTTGTCTTCTGAGGTTAGTACTGCTTTTGTAATGATAGCTGTTTTTGTAATGATGGAAGAGGAGCAGCACCTGCTGGTGGAGTCCATATGTTTATATAATATCCTGAGCGCACAACCTGGAACAACTGTTGTGTTGCTCTTCCCTGCCCCCTGGGTTGGGGTTGGTTCAAACCCCTTCCTTCCCCTTGTGGGGCCATGTCAAACCTCTCTCCCCTGCAGGGCTGGGTTGGGGCTGGACCATGACTGTCCCCCTGTGGGACCTGGTTGGGGCTGGGACCTCCCTCCGCCTGTGGGGCTGGGCCACGCTCCCTCCTTCCCTTCCCCAAGGAGCCAGGTTGGGTTGGGACCCTGCCCTCTTCTGCATGGCTGGATGGAGCCATGCTGTGGCCACCTGCCACTGGATCTGGAGTATGAGGTGGATCCAGCCTGTGAACAGCCTGGGCACTGCCTGCTGGGCAAAAAGGTTGATCACCACTGTCCTAAGGCAATCACAGTTGCTTTTTGTGAAGGATCTGATCCTGTTTGTGTCTTTCTGAATTGGGCACTGCTCCTGATTTTTCTAGACTCTGTGTTGATCAGGCTAAAATAATTCTGTACATGCACAAAAGCAAACCTGCAAGTATTTGGACAACCTACAGAACAAATAGGGAAGTATCCAGTGAGATTTAGTTCCCAAACCCTAAGAGTGACTACTGAGTGCGGACGCTTTGGTTCGTAATTTTGGATTTAGATTGTTGGATCTGGCCTGCGTGCCTTGTTGCTAAAGTGGTGCCCAAGTTCCTTCCCTTCCCTTCCCGCCACCCCCCCTCCCCCCCCAGCTCCCAGTTTGCCTCTTTTCCCCCCAGTGCTGCACAGATTATCTTCAGGGTCAAACATCAGCATGACCTTGTCCTATCTTCATGCTGACTGAAACATTTCTGGCTGTTGAATGTCTTGCCTGTGTGTATTTAGGTTCCTTCTACAGTAAAAGCCGCGTTATCCGGCACCTTAGAAACCGGCATGCTCCATTAACTGGAATGCTGGTTGATGCGGCAAA
>NW_017729027.1:11535635-11538152 GCF_001723915.1 Gavialis gangeticus
CAGCACACACTCCTGTATCCCCCTCCCAGTTTGCCTCTTTTCCCCCCAGTGCTGCACAGATTATCTTCAGGGTCAAACATCAGCATGACCTTGTCCTATCTTCATGCTGACTGAAACATTTCTGGCTGTTGAATGTCTTGCCTGTGTGTATTTAGGTTCCTTCTACAGTAAAAGCCGCGTTATCCGGCACCTTAGAAACCGGCATGCTCCATTAACTGGAATGCTGGTTGATGCGGCAAAAGCGAAACCGGAGGTGCCCACTGTGGCACTTCCAGTTTTGCCGAGGCCCCATGGCCCAGGGCAAAGCATCCTGCATGGGGACCCCCTCCTGTCCCCCAGCATACTGATGCCAGGGAAGAGTGGTGGTATGGTGGGAGGGGCAGCAGCCCAAACAGGCAAAGACGCCTGTTTGGGCCTCTTGGGTAACCAGCACATTTGGTTATCTGGTACCCCCCCATTCCCCATGGGTGCCGCATTACAGAGCTTTTGCTGTATCTCTGTCTGCCTGGTCTTGATGTCTGATTAAGTTTAAATGCATTGCAGTGAGAAGCAGTCATTATACTCATGTTGGTTCATCAAAGAGTACTGATAGATGCTGTTCTTGACCAGTTTGATAAATCTCATGGAGCAGAAACTTTTTGAGGAGGAAGGGCCATGCATCTAAAAGGAAACTTCTACTTTATGGACAGTCAAATACCAGGACTCAGATAAGGTCCCAATACCAAAGGTCCTTGACTGCATCTAACACTTCAAGTGCCAACAGTGTGCTGGCTCTTAGTTGTTAGAATGCTCTTATAATTAACTCTGTATCAAGCTCTGAATTTTCATACCCTAGTATCAACATTTCTCAAGGGCCTGTTGCATATTTACCCTCCCCTTAAAGAACTGAATCTGACTTGGGATCTTAATCTGGTTTTCCTGGAGCCTCCATTATGGTCATTGCCTGCTATTGCTGCACTTCAGCATAGAGATTTGATGAACTTGAAGCACATATTGTCAGACCTCTTCAAACCCCCTTTATCATATTATTGCTCTGCAGCTTCACCTAAATGAATAGGTTAATCTACTAGTAGTCTTCCCAAACCAGTACTTAGATTAATAGATTATTAGGCACTGGGAGGGACCTTGTAGATCATTGGGTCCAGTCCCCCTGCACTAGGCAGGAAAAGACAATTGGGGTCAAGTGACCCCATTGAGGTAACTGTCCAGTCTCCTTTTGAAGATTTCCAGGGTAGGTGACTGCATCACCGCTAGAGGGAGTTTATTCCACAGTCTGGACATCCTGACCGTTCAGGCGTTTTTCCTGGAGTTGAGCCCGAAGCAGCTTTCTAGAGGTTTGTATCCATTGCTCCTGGTCTTCCCCAGGGGGGCCCTGGTGAGCAGCTGTTCACCAAGTTCCTGTACTCCCCTGATGTAGCGGTAAGCTGCTACCAAGTCCCCTCTCAGCCTTCTCTTCTGTGGGCTGAAGAGACCCAAGGCCCTCAGCTTCTCCACGTATGGCTTATCTGGCAAGTCCCTGATTATACGGGTGGCTCTTCTGTGGACCCCCTCAAGTTTTTCCACGTCTTTGTTGAAGTGCTGTGCCCAGAACTGGATGCAGAATTCCAGCTGCAGTCGTACAAGTGCGGAATACAGTGGGAGTATCACTTAGTTTTGCACGAGTTGCAACAGTTAACACATGCCAGCATGTTGTTTGCCCTGCTGGCCACAGCATCACACTGCCAGCTCATGTTGGTGCAATGATAGATCACTACTTCTAGGTCCCTTTTGGCTGTGGTGCAAGTCAAATTGTCACCACTGAGACTGTAGTTATGTTGGGGATTGTTTGCCCCTAGATGGAGCAGGTTACACTTCTGAGTGTTGAACTTCATCTGATTCCAGTCCGCCCAACTCTCCAACCTGTCCAGGTCTGCCTGTATCTGCATGACCGCGGTCCCCCATAACTTGGTGTTGTCTGCAAACTTGGCCAGTGAGCTGCTCGCACCCACATCCAAATCATTGATAAAGACTTTGAAAAACACGTGTCTAAGCATGTGCGCCTGAGTGACATCACTGGCCCTTTCTCGCTAGGATGACACAGATGAGAACTCTCTGGGTTCTACCATGCAGTCAGTTTTCCACCCACTGAACTGTTGAGCAGTGAAGCCCACGATTTTCCAATTTTTCCACAAGGATGTCATGGGATACTAGATCAAAA
Source organism: Gavialis gangeticus (assembly GCF_001723915.1). Lineage (NCBI taxonomy): Eukaryota > Metazoa > Chordata > Crocodylia > Gavialidae > Gavialis > Gavialis gangeticus. The sequence goes on from NW_017729027.1 coordinate 11,537,833, forward strand.
GCCTTTTGGAAGTCTAGGTATATAATGTTGACCTTCTCTCTGGTGTCCAGGTGGCAAGCGACCTCTTTGTAGAAGGAGATGAGATTGGTAAGACAAGACCTACCCACGATGAAGCCATGCTGGCTGTCATTAGAATTGTACCCTCAACAAGTGTATCACACATGGATTCTTTAATGAGTTTTTCCAGGATTTTCAAACATTAGGCCTTTGGCATGGTAACCATCTCGGAAGACAAATATGGGAAAATGTTACTTTGTTCTCTGTGTGAAACATCAGATGTTTCTGCTTCCAGCCCTTCAAAGTTGATTTTTTTTTTTTTT
>NW_017729027.1:11538162-11555957 GCF_001723915.1 Gavialis gangeticus
TTTTTTTTTTTTTTTTTTTTTTTTTTTTTTTTTTGCCTTTAACCTATGGAATCCAGACTGAAGCTTAAAGAACAGTTACTTAATCTATAGTAACTGGTTCTTTGAGACACTGGTGTGAATTGCACAACTTGCATTCTCTCTGTTTTTTGAAGTCATAAGCAACATTTAGCTTTGACTTGCAAGAGAACGGAGTGAAACCATTGCCTTTTGTGCAGGAGTAGTCACAGACCACGTGCACAGTACTGATGGACACTGTCAGATAACTCTGATCTTGTGCTCATGGGCATCATGCCTACCTACAGTCGGAACCATAGTGACTGGGATCTTGAAGATCCACTTTAGGATAACTGTTCTGTCTTCTGATGTTCTAGGTCTTTTTCCAGAGACCTGGGTGGTCTGACTAGAAATCAGTCAAATGTTCATTCAGACCCCTACTGCATACAAAAACCCTGCTCCATTCTTTCATGCTAGAAGTGCTCTGGAGGAGGCATCATACTAGTAAATCTAAGAAACTGTGGAGGATTTTCCCTGACTTGTAGTTCAGAGTAAACATTAATTGTGTCCAGTGTTCATGTACTTTCCCACAGTGAATGCACTTGTTCTTATCAGAACAATTCAGCTAGCTTCAGATGATGAAATACAAAAGCTGAATGGTATAGCAAGCAAAGGCAGAGAGAGACAGAGATGGTTTAGGGGTTTTCTTATTCTTTTATTTTTGCTTTGCTTTGCTTTGTTTAGTTTTTTACTATTTTGTATTTACCTCAGAGGAGTTTGTCTAGATCGATAGGTTAAAACCTGCCATAAATCTTTCATAAGATCACACAGGAAATTCAATTATAGTGACACTTGCAGATGAAGTGGAACAAAAATGCACACAATCATATTGATGAAACATATTAAGGTTACCAATTCTGTCAGAAGTTTGTGTGTATGTTTCTAATAGTAGCCTTTAAAAAGTAGCTATATTGTGCACACATTTTGCTTTTAATGTATGTTTAGACTTGGAAAAAAATACATGTCTTTCTTTCATAAGGCAAATGTCATTGTTTAAGACTTAGTATGCCTAAGAAGAATATCAGGAGAGAGGGAAAGGGTGAGTGAGTGTAGGTTTAATAGCATAAAAACAAAATGTAAAATGTTGAAATTCATTTAACCAGAGTAGGAGTAGAAGATGCAAAATGTGTGATGGGGCTGAAATCACTTTGAAAAAATTAAGATTTCCATCCCCTGACTTGCATGTTACAGGGCCTCATCTTTTAAGTAGATTCATGGAGGTGTGGACCACTTCATGCTGTGAAGCCTCATTTACTTCTCTAGTTTGTTTTCTGTTGCAGGATGAGAGACTACATTTTATTTTGAAAGTGACATAACTTACTACTTTTATCAATGTGTTGCTATTTTGTGAAGAGGGGAAAAGATAATCTTACACTCTTAGTTTTGAGAAGCCTTCCAAAAATCTTTGCATTTTAGCTATTATTGAATTTGCTGGGTTTAGAAAAATAAATGTCTACTAGGAGGGTTTAAGTGTGTTGCTACTTGATACTGTGGCTTTATAAACACTACAACTAGGAAAATGCTGCAGAGGTGGTAAACTCTTCTGATAGGTATTTAGTTTCACAAGAATGTAAAAATTTTAATAGAGAATTTTTCTGTACTAAAATTATGTTATACGTTTCAACATTAATGAAGGTTATTTGTTGTTTTTCACAGCATTGAATATTTTACCTTTTTTATTGTCTTTCCAAGTTTAGCATAAAGGTTAAAGTAGACTGCCTCTTCTTTCCAAGAATTTGGATTAAATGATTATATTTGTTTACCTTTAAACATAAAATTTAAGTATGGATTTATCAGAGATTGTTTTCCTGAACTTGGCTAACTGAAAATCACCGAGTTACGTATCCTTATTGCATACTAAAACATAAGATATTCAAAGATGTGATGATACCTTTGTGTAAGTGCATTTAAGCCAAATATCTTTCTATTCAGCCTTTTTTTCCTCCAAGTCATCAGGTTTTTTTCAGGAAAGATTGTGATATTTCAAAATTACTTCATAATGTCCCTTTTTAAAGTAAAATTGTAATGACTGCTATTTCAACTAGATAAAATTAGTAGGTCACACATTTTATTAACTTGTTTTATTATTTATCTGTGTATTTTTTTAAATGGCATGTAAGAGGCTGAAACAACTTACTTCCGTCAGACATCCCTTTGTTTGAAAACACAGAAAAGGTTCCTAAGCCTGCATTTCTTCTGTAACGCATATAGTTTGAATATACAAGGCTTCTCAAAGATCCTGGATGGGACTGCTGTGCTCTGGGGTATCCCACTGTAGTTTCTCTTAAGACCTTGTTTTCTGACATGCCTGAGATTTTGGTCACTAGGGAGGACCCTGGAGTGGCTTTAACTCCCTTACTTCAGGTTTTAAACCACATGAGCGAGCTTGGGCCAGCCTGGTGTGCTTGGCCCTTTTGTAGCCAGGGCATGCTTCTATCATAGTATAGATATGCCTCCTCAAAGTTCAAGTAATGGTAATAGAAGAATCTCAGTATAGAGAAGAGTTTAAGTGATGTCGTATAACGGCTCGTAAAGAGACTTTGTTGCCTACCGATTTGCGGGGGCTGCATTTTTTTTAGAATGTTTAATTTTTATAGAATACATTAAAAAAAAAAAACGTATTTGTCAATCTAGAAAATGAAACTTTGTTATGCATAATTAATTTTTTTTTGTTCATCTTCTTACTTTCTTGGCCTGGAATAAATTAGGCTTACACTTTTATATGAATGTGGTGTAGAAATGAGAGAAATATTGTTTTGGTTCTTAGTTTGCTTTTACAGAATACAATTTTGGCAGATTCAAATTGTTAGAAGTTTTTGGAGTTGGAGTAAAATAACAAAAAAGCCCAAATGGAATAGCCATTTATATTTTGCAGCATGTCACTTAAATTAAATGAGTATTTTATTGGCACTTACTAGAGGAAGTGCATATGATAACCTGCTCTACAAAAACACCCTGTTCTAAACCTGTCACAAATACTGTTTTACATTCTTCAGCATTACTGGCAAATACTATCATTGTTTTGAATTTTAACGGAGTAAGAAAATGACCTGGACTGCTCAGAGCTGTGCCCATCAGGGAATTTGGCTAGTCTATATTAACCAAGCACTTAACTATCAAATATATATTTGATAGTTATATGGGGTGAGAAGTACTTATCACATCACCTTTCAGAAAATTTGGTGTGCAAAATAAATCCATCTTTTTCCCCTCAGTTTTGCTTTTATACTAGTTATAAGAGAATATGAATAAAAAAATAAGAGGCACATTCAAGCTGAATTCATTTAATCTTTATAAGAAAGCTAATACAAGTTAATTTAATTTGTGGGAAAAGTATTGAGTTAACACTCAAAAGTCCAAAAATGCAGACAAGATTTTTCAGAAATGAGCTCTGAAATTAACTCTCTAAGTTTGGGACCTAATTCTTGAAAGTATTGCATTCCTAAATATGTCGGTGTAATTGGTGTACTATGCATTGTTAATTCAGTCATATTTTTTCCATAGGATGCATGGTGGCTTTTTTGTTTCTAGTTTGTATCATTCTTCTCATCTTCCTTTCCTCACTGTTTTTAAATACTTATATTCACATGGGATCTCTGAACCCCACTACATGTATGATTGAGGATTTAATTAGAGTGAGCAAATTAATTTATATGTTCTCAACTTTGAAGTTAGTTAAAGTTTTCAGTGATGCAGTCCAAGACCATAATAAAAAAACAGTAACTGACAATACCATATATACACACACAAGGTTACCAAATCCACAGATCAGATGGAAAAATTTTAATTTGTGAATGTAGCTTTCCTGATATCTGTGAGATTTCCATTTCAGAAAACCTTTCATAGTTGTTATATATGCAGACTTAGGTCCTGATCCTACAACTGAAATTACAAAGGTGGAATCCTTTGACTATGCAGAACTCCATTGAAATGAATGGGGTTCCCACATGAGCTGGATTTTGCCAGCGCACATGCAGTTGCAGAGTGAGGACTTCTGGGTGAATCGGTTCTTTCCTTGTTCTCTTTTGAACTGCTGTATTATTTCAAGCTAAGATTAGAAACTGACTTTAGTCTCCTTTATGTGGAGCATGTTGTTTAGCAAAGATGGTTCTACTAGATCTGGTGATGCTTATTTGTATTCTCAAGGCTGAACTTCAATTCTAAGGAAAATACATAAAATGATGATTTAAGCATTTCAGAACTGTTTAACCCTTATTTTGAGGAATCAATGTTGTCAGTGTTCCATCATCCACTGATTCAGAGCATATGGGTTTATTCCTGCAAGTTGTCAATCAAGCAGAGGCTGTCATTTGCAGTTTGAAATTTCTGCACGCTCCTGTTTCTTCAGGGAGTCTGGCTGTAGTCTTTAGTCTTTTTTTTAAATCCTTGGTTGCAAGTGGACACTGTTGCATCACCATGTAAGAGAACAGAGAACGAGATGAAGAGCTCGGATGCATCCCTGCACAGTGCTGTGTTTTATCCCCTTGTTATAGTGTTGTTCTGTTTTATCCATAGCCAGAAGTCTATTTATTATAATTAAAATATAGCAGGTTACATAATTTAGACACAATGCTTTTTTCTAGCTTGCAAAAAGTCATTTTTTACTGATCTCATCAACCTAGTTCCCAGACCTTTAATGCTAGACTCAGATACTTTTCAGTGTAATCTGATAAAGTTTGCAGGTGCTCTTCACAGCATCATCACTCCAATTGAAAGGTACCTTTTTGTTTATTGGGAATACCAATTTGTCCACGTGGAACTTTTTCTCTTAGCAAGCTCTGATCAACTCTGAGGAGAGCATTCTGAGCCCATGTGCAACTCATCAGCCATTATCATATATGGGGACTGGATTCCCTTTTGGAAATATGATTGCTGGAGATCAGAGCCCAGTTTTTTTGTATAGTCAGTTGTTCTTATGGGCCAGATTGGAGAGAGAGGGGAGCAAATCAGCTGTTCATTTGAACACTGTTTTAGTATTGGGGATTTAGTACTGAGGTTTTCTTCCCTCCTATTTGTCAATTTCACTGTAGATCAATAAACTGTATTTTTTTTTTCTGGGATCACACTTGACTATTTTGACGTTGATGCAGGTTTCATGGTCTGGGAACATATTTGAGATGTAAAGTAATTTAAGATAAAGATCTTAAAACAAACTTTCTCTTTTTCAGTAATCTATTAAAAACAAGGTGGTTCTACTTATTTCTGTTCTTAAAGTTTTGTGATACTCTTTCTTGATATCATATCATGGGCAAGCACAGATGCATTCATCTAGTCTTTATAAATAGACTAGGAACCGTGAGAACTGAGATTCCTGATGGAAGCCCTCTTAATACTCTTTTAGCTCAAGAAAAAGCTAATGCTCATTTTCTAGAATTTACCCTTGATGAAATGCCTGAGAGGATGTACCACATCTAAAAGGATTGGTGTTTGAAAATCTTGACAGAACACCTACCAATATATATCCGTCTGTGGATATGTTCATATCTGACTGTTTTTTAAATATATAGCTAACATCCAGGCTATAAGCAAAACATATTGAATAAATTGTTGTCAAAGACTATCCTAGAAACTCCTTCAAGATAAATAAGAACATGGACTGGCGAAGTCTTCCTGTGCTATTGAATCCAGTTTCATGTCTTTGCAAACAATCCTATCCTATCTCTTTTCCCTAAACTGATCAAGCTCCATCTTAAAAATAGTTAGGATTTTTGTCCCTATTCCTCCTAGTAGAAGGTTGTACCAAAAAGCTTACTCTTCTGAGAAGGAGAGAAATCTTATTATTTTTATTGAAAAGTATTCAAATCTGATTCATTCACATTTTGTTTTTGTCCCTATATTGTCATTTAACTTGAATATTCCTTTGTCACTAGTATTTATGGACAGCAACTATATCCCTTGTTTAGTGTTCATTTTGTTAATTAAGCTTCATTTAATAAAACAAGTTCTCTTAATCTCTTTTCATAAGATAGGCCATCCATTGTATTCTTCATCCTTGTAGCCTTTTTTTGCATCTGTTCTAAACTTAATTAATCTTTCTTTAATTTTGGACACAAATTTGTATGCAGTATTCCGGATAAGGTCTCACCAGTGCCTCAACCAGTGTCAGTCATGCTTAACCAAAAATATCTCTCCCCATACTTTCTTGGATTGCATTTACCTTTTTTCATGGCTCTATCATGTAGTAGTCCTGTGTCCTAGTAGCGTACCGTGTTCTTTTATTTCCTCCGCTGCTTCTAACTAAGGAGCTCCCAGTTTAAAGAAAAAACTAGTATTATTACTAATGTGCATGGTCATGTGCATAATCTTATTCTGATTTTGCAACTCCAACTCTTAAGGTCATCCAGTTCTTTTAGTATAATGCTTCAACTTTCCTTTTTATTTATAATTATTTCCATTTCTGTTTCTTAAACATTTCATTAATAAGCTCTTATTTCTTGTATCAAGGTTATGAATGAAAAAAATAAGATTGGTCCCAAGACAGATCTATGGGGATGTTTTGTTAGTTACAACACTAGTAACACGTGTTACTAGTTACATCACTAGTAGCAGCCCTACATCTTTTTTGTCATACTTCCTTTAGCTTGTTTCTTAATCTCTTACAGTTCTCAGGTTAATGATTATCTTTGGGTGAATTAATAAATTATCCTCTACTACTGGATCAAATGCTTTACTGAAGTCTAGATAATTAGATCTTACTATATTTGCTTTATCTACAAAGCAGTTTTCTTATTAAAAAAAAGTTAGTTTGGTGTGATCAGCCTTTTGAGTAAACTCTTTTGATTACACATTGTCTTTTTTTCCTTCAAAATTTGTTCTAAACTCTTGTATACTAATGGGCCTGTAATTACCCAAATCATTTTTTCTTCCCATTCTTAAAAAATAAATACTACAGTCCCCTCCCCCAGCAGTTTCAAGCAAATATTTTTAATTGATTCATCAAGATCTACAACTTCATGTGTTTAATTCTTTCAGAATTTTGGAGTGGAGATTATTTGGCTCCCTAACTTGAAATCGTTAGGCACTCTTGAGTTATGCTTCATTTAATTTTTCATCTCCCACTAGCTGTCCTGCCTCTTCTTCCATGTTCTAACTAATTATCTTTATTGAAAACTGCTTTTTTGTTTTTGAGCCGTGCCTGCATTTCTCTAATCTCTACCCCATTGCCACTGCATAGCTAATGCACTCCTTTTTCTTTTTGTCTCTTCATTTATGCAAATAAAGAACTTTTTGCTACTTTGTTTCTTTGCAAAGTCCTAATTCAGCTTCAGTTTTGGCAATTCTTGCTATATCCCAATGCTTTTTGACCTCTAGGGCACATCACTCTAGGTCTGCTGTACTATTTTCTTCCATTTCTTATGGACTCTCTAAATCATTTTTGAGGTGATTTTATTCATTCATTTAAGGCTGAAGATCTTATATGCATGTGTTCCCCTTACTTGCTATGCTATATTCAGGTTCTTAAACTTCAGTCTAGTCCATGTCACTGAGTTCTCTTGGTTTTACAAAGTGTTCATTCTTTAAACATAACATTCTAAGTTAAGGACCTGTATTTATCTTTTCATTCAATTTACATTGGATCACTAAATCCCAGTTTATTTTCTACATCCAGCTCCTCTGATGTTCACACTAATTGCCAAAATCAAGTCTAAAATAGCATCAACTCTTTAAATTTGAAGAATTTGGTGACAAAATCTGTTGCCTGCCACACCTAGTAGAACCTCTTACCATCCCAAAACAATTTTGAACTAGAAAGATTTTGGCAACTTCGGAAATCAAAGCATTTATATAGTATTAATAGCTAGAGAAGCTGCTTTCTGGTATTTATAAGAAAGGATCAGGGTTTTTATATTTTTTCTTGAGACTGGTCCATTCAAGGCATCTCTCCTAAGAGAAGCGCAAACCTTATTCTGAAATTTAGCATTTCATGATAACCAGTACATCCATTCTTTCTAGTTCTTGCCTTTTGTCTTATGAAAATGTCTTTGTCTTTAAAAATGTCTTAGGCTTGAGCAGCATCCTGAAGTTGAATTAGTGAAGATGCTATTGTTAGGAAGCTTGGTAGTGTATTTTTATTTTCTTGGGGGCTGTTGTGGGAACTAAAGTCTATATTACTCTTTTCTTGATGGCTAAATAGGGCTTTAGTGTGAATCTGCAAGGCTTATTCCTTCCCAGAAGTAAAGGGCCTGTCCTACTAGAGCCATAACTTCCTTATTGAGCAAAAAGGTGAGCTGCTTTTAAAAAAAACAAACAAAAATCAAATAATCAATAAAGCTGATTTACTTCACATCTACATATTCACTAAGTCTAAATTTGATTCTATTTTTTTAGTTAATGTGATGTTAAGGTAACTCTCTAGAAGGACTCTTAGCAAAACAGAACCTACATTGGAGAGAACTGTTTTGTGTTCCATTTTTACTAATTAATCCAAAATCCTACTTCATTTTGATGAGAGCTCTCTGTGTGAGAATACTATCAAATGATTAAAATGACTGGGAAGAGAGAGAAGGTTCTGCCACTAATACATGCATGACCTTGGGCAAAACGCTTGACCTTTTAGGCTGTAATATGGAGATAATAGTACCTAGCTCATGAGAATTTGCGAGGTTTAATTCAGTGACTTTTAAAAATGGTACTGATAAGCCTCAGTGAGAAGGTACTATAGAATGAACAGTATTATATGTGTGGATTTAATTATGTTGTTTCTATCAGTTTTTATAACCCTGCCATAGTTAGGAAAGAAGTTTTGTCTCTTCAAAGACAGTGCAAAAATTCATGCCTGGGGAGAATAGGAAGGGGCTATTTGAAGAGGTGCTGAAGGCATAAAAATTCAGAGTGGTGATTGGTCACCTCTGCTTGATTGACAGGTTGCAGGGAAAAACAAAAAACCATTTGTTCTGGCTTAATGGAACTGGAAAACAGAAAATGAGTATCAGGTAAAAATTACTTTTTTAAAATATTTGCAGTTCTGTAAAAACTGGAGTTAAGACCACACCAATCTAAATCTCCCTCAACTTCTCCCTCCCTCCCACAAAAAATGAGTAGGAAGTGTAGAAGCACAAAGCTAATCTGTATAAGTGGGCTGGTAATTTCAGTGCATTTTTAGTGGGCAAGTATTGTAAAGCATTTATTGCTGTAGTGCTTCTTGGCAAATTTAGCAGAAAGGTAGAATGAATGGGTGTGGTGACTGAAACCCTGAACTGGACCCAGCTCTTTGTTTAGGTTTAACAGCAGGACATCAAAGGGGAAAGTTTTACTGTCACTTCCTGTACTATGCCTATTTTGTGGATAAAGTCTGTCAGTTGCTATCAATCTGGCATCTTTCATGAATGAGCATTGCTATGCAATTCACTGAAAAGTGAATGGCTAAAAAGTAAACAGTGTATTAGAAGTAACTTCCATCTAAGAGTATATATTGTCTTTGGATATTTTACATACAGATCAGCATCATAATTTTAAGGATTATAATTTAGCTATCCCCCATTTTTTGGTAAAATTAATTTTGTCTGTTGCTGTATTTCAGATTGAAGGGCAAGGACATGGTGCAGTTTTTGACTGCAAGTGCTCTCCTGATGGTCAACATTTTGCATGTACAGACTCTCATGGTCACCTTTTGATTTTTGGCTTTGGCTCCAGTAGCAAATATGACAAGGTATTGTGCAAAAAATGCCCATGTTATGAGTTCAAAAAATGTGCTCAAACAAACACTTTAACTTCAAAGTTTCATTAAAAATACCACCCCAAGAAGAAAGGTATAACTTAGTTCTTTGTTCTGTACTGTTACAAGCATTCTTACCGCACTGACATTTTCTATAGCTCACTGATGCTCTCTACCTCCCATTTCAGCTGTGATCTGTCCATCATGTTGTTCTAAAACTGAAATTCCATCCAGTTTCAAACAAAAAAGGGGGTTTAAATACTACTTAGAAGGGAAACAGTGAAATGTGTAGCACTTTTAATGTGGTTAGAGTTGGTATGTTGTGGATGGAACCATTTCTCAATTTTACCCTGTCTTTTCAAACATGACCGGGCTGGTTCTGGATTAGTCCTGTTATAAATAAGAAAGCTAGGATTCTAATTATTGTTTAGATTAGTGAGATCATGGTACAATATATTTATGGCATCATCTTATGCCCACAAAATTCTTAGGAGGACAGATACCTAATGTATATGTATTGTATGTTCTGTAATTTTTACTAGTTATTCCTGTGCATCATAGATGTTTTCTGATACTTGCGTAGGCTACCAGCAATACTGGATTGACATTGTAAACCTGACACTATTTAGATCAGTTTTCATTTTCTTTTAAAGACTGACTTTTTCAAGTATACAACATATAATAGAAACAGATTAGTTGTATTAAAACTTCTTTTGACAAAATATGATGACTAAATTGGTGTAAATAATTTTCTGCTCACTTTCCTCCAACCAAGTAGCTCCTAAAATGCAGTAATATAGCTGTAGTTGTCAGAAATACAATGCATCATGATTTGTAAACTGTTCAAGCCAGTTTTATCCTGTTTTCTGCCAAATCACTATAGCTTTTAAAATAATTCTTTTTTCCCCTCCCTAATGTATATAGGACAAAAACTGTAAGCATTAGATTTGGAAAAATATTAGACTGTTAGCTCTTCCCCCATAAGGGAGTAAAAGTTACTTTACTTTTATAATCACTTCAATTTTTTTTACAAATCTTACTTAAATTGAATGCTTTCTGCAGACATTCTTGTTTTGAATAGTTCTATTTTTCATCTTTAACTGTTTGTAATAAAACATAAATTGGCTTTGTTACAGATAGCAGATCAGATGTTCTTTCACAGTGATTATCGGCCTCTTATCCGTGATGCCAACAACTTTGTCTTAGATGAACAGACACAACAGGCGCCACATCTCATGCCCCCCCCCTTTTTGGTTGATGTTGATGGCAACCCTCATCCAGCAAGATACCAGAGATTAGTTCCAGGTCGTGAGAACTGCAGGGAAGAGCAGCTTATTCCTCAAATGGGTGTGACTTCCTCAGGTACACTGAATATTAATCCAATGTACTATAACTGTGGCGACTTGGGTACTGCATTTTTGAAGGATAACCTAGTTCATTGTTTAAATATTAATAAAATTTAATTAATAGGGTTAATTAAAATAGTGACTGATTCAGATTTATTGATTTTTTTTTTTTTTTTTTTTAAAGTCTTTTCTGTACGCTAAATAGGTTTAAAAAAAAGAACTATACAAGTAAAGATTTGGCTTTGACTAGCTGAGAGACTCACTGTAGGACCTGGCAGACTAAATTTGCAGTCAGTCAAAAGAAGCAGCCATTACAATTCAAACCAAAGGCTCCAATCCCTGTTTTCAGAGAGAAGCAGATCAGAGCATATGAAAAATGCCACACAAATGTTGAGTAAAACTGATTCTTGATTTAGCACAATTGTAACATGCTGAACTTCTGGAACATATGTTTAAACATAATATTATATTATAAGAATAAGAAGATCATTAGCAGTGCTTACTATAATTTATATACATTGCCTCTTGGAACACTGTGCAATGTCCATGTTCTGTGCTCTTTGTGAATTAATCTGCCTACAAATGATGATAGTATCAGCTAGTTAAATGTTCTTTACATGTTTGTTTGAATTATGATTTTTTTTGTCACTTCAGCTGTTTTTTTCTAGACCGGGGTAGTCAAAGTCTGGTCCATGGGCTGGATTGGGCCTGTGGTGGACTCCACTTCCTAACAAACCATGCCTGTGTTGCTGCAGCCAGTTTCCATGGAGAACCCAGCAGTGGCGGGGCTGTGACAGTGTGGGACCAGGATTTGCATGGAGGCTGGCCCTAGCAGTACTGGCAGGGAGCTGTTCTGGGGCTGGGATCTTGCGGCAGTGACAGTGGTCTGGAGCCAAGGCAGAGCTGCCCTCTGGCTGTGCACCCTGGGAAACGGTGTGCAGGCAGCAGATCATGGTTCTGCCCTGGCTCTGGAGCACACTATCACCACTGCAGGATCCCAGCCCTGGCCATGGAACAGCCCCCCTGCCCAGCCATGTGCCCTGACAGACCTGCTGAAGCCAGCCTCTGTGGAAACTGTGGCACCATGCTGTCATAGGCCCACTGTTGCTGGGGTCTCCATGGAAACTGGCTGCAGCAATGCAGGCAGGGACTGCTAGGAAATGGAGTCTGCCGCGGGAATTAAATTAGAAGGTGGGTGTTGCAGCTCCAGCTCTGACCTAAGCCCCCAGGATTGGAGCTGCAGCTGTAACCTGCCCCACTCCATGGCAGCCCCAGCCTGAGCTTTCCTATGTAGGTGTGGCTGGGGTCTCCATGGAGACCAGCCCAAGCAATGTGGGCAGGGGCCTCTGGAAAATACAGTCCATAGTTGACCGGATCTGGCCCGCAGGCCAGACTTTGCCCATCCCTCCTCTACTGGCTTGACATTCATCTTCTCATATCTCATAGTAGCTTGGGGGAAATAAAGCTTCACTTGCTAGGCACCAAGAACATTATCTTGTGTTATACAGAAAGTATTCTTTTTAGAACCTTAATAGACATTTCTGGTATATTTGCTGGCAGACCCTTGGGACAGTGTATCAATTTATAAGTTACCTAAGCACATTTCTGATTGAATAGGGACTTGGCAGTTAGCTTATTCCTCTCGTCCTTTACTGCATGTTCCATTAGGCATCAGGTGTTGTCTTACTGTTGGGCATTGCCTTTGCCTTGGCCTGAATGAGGACTTGGGGAGTGGTCTTTGTTTTAAGCTTTGTGCATTCTTTCTGCATAACAACTAAGATAGGTTCTCCTCAACTTAGCCAGATCTTTCATCCAAATTCTCAGCATCTCATATAGTAATTACTGCACCATGTTTTTCTCTTGCCTTGAAAAATGCTGTCATACCTAATTTATGTCTATTCAGAATGCTGCTGTAAAAATCACTTTGATCATGTCAGCCCCCTTTGCATTCTTCTGCTGGCTACCTCTTCTGATGTCACACTTAAGCATCTTAGCTGCTTGCAGACGTTAAATACGAAACAAAAAAAAGTGCTTTACTAGAAGAAGCAGTGCATTGCTTTGACTCAGTTCTGCAGCATCTGTATAGATTGGGCATTTCAGTGGGGCTTTTTGGTGCTTTTATCTAAAGTTGATTCAGTCAGGTTTTAGGTAAAAGCACCAGAAAAGCTACACTAAAGTCCCTGATCTATACAGATGTTGGGCAAGCCAGGACCAACAACTGTGCTACCTCTTTTTTGGGTGTGTGCTGGGTCATTTTTTTTCTGTAACATTTGCAAGGAGCGCTTGTCTTCATTTTTGAGGTCCTTCATGCCCTCATTGAATATAGAGAAAAAGCATCATAGGTTGATTTGATGGTTGAGTCCAAGTCTTTTATCAGTTTTGTTAGCTTTTTCAAGCAGAAGCTTATGCTTCTCTTTCTTGTCCCCCTCTTATAACTATATTGTGATATGTGCAAGAAGGAAATAATATATATGGCACCAATTAGGCTCTCAGCCTTAATCAGTTGATTTTAGGCTTCTGATGCACTTTGATTGTAGCCCAGGGGTGAGCAAAATATGGCCCATGGACCACATCTGTCCTGCCAAATGATTTTATCCAGCCTGTGACTGCTCCTCTAAAGCAGAATTGTATTCGGCCCATGGTTGTATTGGCTTTTGGTACCTCTCGCCCTTCTCACTTTCCTGTGGCATAGCTGGCTGCAGCAGCAGCAGCAACTCATTCTGCCCACCCTGTCCTGCCCCACAGCCCCCAGTATCTGCTCCAAGATGGGCACTGAGCTAACAAGGGTTAGGTTCCTCTAATGCAGGGGTGGGCAGTTATTTGGACTGGAGGGCCAGCTTTGTGCTGTGTGCCAGGCTTTGTGCTGTGTGTCCTGGACTGTTGCTCATCTAGCCAATTTTATGGTCTAAATAATAATGCTCATACCCGAGTTGGAAGTAGAGCTGTTCTGTAGAACTCTGTTTGTTTATCTCTAGGCTAGAGACAGAAGATGCACATAAACCAGTTTAGGTGATCAAAACTGATTTAAAACTGTAACAGAATATAAGTTTAGTGCATATAAACCAGTTTCAAAATTGCCAGAACTGGTTTAAGATAAACGTGGTTGAAAGTAGTATATCAGACTTAACTGATTTGCATCAACTGGTTTATGCAACTTCTGTCCCAGACTCCCTCCTACTTCAAATTAAACCACAGTCCCCCAGCATCCCAGATGCTTTGCAGCCCTGGGCAGGGCTATGCTCTCTGCTCCAGAAACCAGGGCTGGCCCATCCCCTCTGCTCTCTAGCTTGAGCAGGGGCGGGGGCTTGGCCAGATGCATGGTCCTCTGAGGCAGTGAGCAGGGAGGGGATTTATTCCCCCACCCCACTGGGGGATTGCGGCCCCTGTCAACTACTTCCGCCCTCCCCACTTCAGTGGCAGGGGAGGGAGCATGGCCAGAGCTGGCTGGCATGGCCCCTGCCATCTACCTGCCTTGCCAGTGGCTGGAGCTGCAGGGCTGAGCTGAACCAGCCTGAAAGTGCTGCTAGGAGCAGAGGAAGAGGGGACAGCCCAGGCTAGGCCAGGTTCTTCCCAGTGGGCTATAGCTCTGACTGGGGCCACAGGGGCTGCGCATCTCCCTGTGCCCAAGTCAAGCAGGGCTGTCGTGGAGCTCCGGCTGGGAAGGAACCCATTGGCCTGGCCCATAGGGGCAGGGTCTTTCCCAACTCATTGTGGCTGCGTGACAGCCCGGCCCATCAGCATGGGCAGGGGCTGGCTGGGGAGTGGGCTTCTCTGGGCAGCTCAGAGGCGCTGGCTGGCCATGAGCCCAGCAGCCGCCACTGCGCCCAGCATCCTGTGCAGGACCTGGGGCTGCAGCCACACAACCAGCAGCAGGCTGGCTGGAGCCCAGGTGGGGAGCTGTTCTGCCCACCTCGCCTTCAGCTGCTGTGGCCATGCTGCTCTGGGTCGGGGAGGGGACAGGAAGTTTCAGCCCCATGGCTTCTGCCTAGCACATGGAGCTGCGGCTTCAGCTCCTGGACACTGTGGAAGGCATCTGGGAGCTGCAGCCAGAGCTCTACATGCTTGGTAGAAGCTGCCAGGCCCAGCAGGCTTGTTTTTTCTCCCCTCACAGCTGTGGCTCCTGCTCCTATCCTATCACGCAGCAGAGCTTGGGGTGGGGGCAGCTTGCTTCAGCCCGGCTGCTTCAGCCCAGCTCAGGTTGAAGCTGCTGGGCTGAAGGAAGCTCCCCCCTGCCCCTAGCGGCGATACACAGTGCAACAAGTGCAGGAGCTAATTAGACTAACCTGCAGAGATTGAATCAATTCAGGCTCCAGCTTTTTGAATGTCTGCCCTAGCCCATATGTCCTGCAGTGGTTCCATTAGCTCTCCTTTTTTAACCACCTACAAGCTATTGTATAACTGCCGCGCAGTCGCAGAGAGTGGATTATGTGTAGATAAACATCTTAGGGAACCACTTACTTTGCTTAACCAAGCAGTGTATTCACTGTTGATTTAAGCTGTTTTCATAATCTGAAATAAACTATATAAACTAAATTTAGTATAAACTAAATTGAAAATACTAAAATTAAATGTTTGTTTTCCCAATAAAGATTTTTTGTAATTGAAAATATTTGCTAGTCCAAGAGTAGTTTTATTAACTATCGTATTTGGGGGGGAATGTTTGTTCACCAGAGCGCCCCAAGGGATGACGAGGTCGAAAGGTCATAAACTACTGCAAGACCATTTCAGGCTGGACGTAAGGAAGAATTTCTTTACTGTCCGAGCCCCCAAGGTCTGGAACAGCCCGCCATCGGAGGTGGTTCAAACACCTACATTGAACACCTTCAAGAGCAAATTGGATGCTTATCTTGCTGGGATCCTATGACCCCAGCTGACTTCCTGCCCTTCGTGTGGGGGGCTGGACTCGATCTTCCGAGGTCCCTTCCAGCCCTAATATCTATGAAATCTATTTGTATTAATTTTGATTGTATTGTTCTTACCACACAGAATTTAGTCTAATCAATAGCAAGTAATCCAACAAAACTGGATGCCTAAACTATACACCTAAAACCTGTGTTAGCACAGTTAAATATTGAGTTCCTTTTATTAGACAGTTAATTTGCACTTAATATGCAGTTAATGTATATACTTGTGTACAATACACGTATACATATACTTGTATATTAATAGACTTTCATTATGCAGTTACTTTTATCATGATTGTGATTTTTTTTTAGGTAAAATTTAGACAAGCAGCTTGGAATATTCAGCAACTTGTGCCATTAGTGTAATTATTTTTTGGTGACCTTGTCTTCCCATCCTCCCTAGGATTGAACCAAGTTCTCAGTCAACAAGCAAACCAGGAAGTAAGTCCTTTGGACAGCATGATACAGAGGCTTCAGCAAGAACAAGATCAAAGACGTTCTGGAGAGGCAGGAACTAGCAATATCAGTCGGTTAAGCAGAGGTAGACTTTGCTATATAAACAACTTATATATGTGAAACGGCAAATTAATGGATACATCTGAATACATGTATTACTGTTTGGGGTGGGGGGAGCAGCATAATATTCCAGTTTCCAGTCATTCTGTTGATCATTGTGGATCACTTTTAGGATGGACTTGTTTAATGGATTCATTTCACTAATGCTGAAATGAAATTAGAGTGTAATATTACAGTACACATAGCAAAACTTGAGGAATTTTGCAGTACTGTGCAGTCTTTAGATTAGAATATGTATTGTATTAATGTTAGCTAATCCAGATATGGTTGGTTAGTTGCTGGGCGAAAATGCTGTAGCTTCTACACCACAGAGGAAAAAAAAGAGAGAAAGTGTAGGTGCATTAGCAAGGTCCACTACAGTTTGCTAGCTGTAAGTACCCTTGTAATTTAAAGAACTATAAAAACCTTGATTAAAATAAGAAGTCAAATGTGAAGGAGCAAGAATTGCAAAGTTGAAGATATGGGGATTGAAATTTTATTGAGAATTTGAGAATGTCCCTTTCTTTTCCTTTTGTTTGCTTGCCTTGTTTTGTTCTTCATTAAATCACTTATGTATGCAAACTGGAAATCCAATAGATAGGGCTCACCAATCACCAAATATGTTACAGTGGATCATTTTTTGTTTGCTTGGGTTTTGGTTTTTTTTAAGTTTAGTATTCTTTTGCACTTCCTAAGGAACAGCTGCATTCAGTGTGGGGGGGAAGCCAGTGCACATGCCAAAACAGCTTTAGAACCAAAATCCAGTAGCAAGCACTTTCCTAATTTCTGTGTGATGTTAAGATATTTCCCTTACTTTGCAGGTGAGTAGTTTTGCAGAGTGGCACAGTGGTGGAACATGTCTTGCCTAGGTTCTTTCAGTCAAAAATAGTTTGTATTTTAGAGCTTTTCTTAAATTGCTCTGCTTCTTGCTTACCAATTCTTTAATCTGGTGTTGGAATGAGAAATTTTCCTGTTGCATTTATTGCTATACATAAATCCAGTTAATACTTTAATTCATCTTTTACTTCAGAAAAATGTAGTTTGTAATTCTATTTTTGACTTCTTGTTTCTGAGAATTTTTCCTTAGAATCCAGATTAAGTACACCTGTATTAATTTTGCAGGCTCTGTAAGTACTACCTCAGAAGTACATTCACCACCAAATATAGGTTTAAGGCGTAGTGGACAAATTGAAGGTGTGCGACAGATGCATAGCAATGCACCAAGAAGTGAAATAGCCACTGAGCGGGACCTTGTGGCTTGGAGTCGAAGGGTTGTGGTAC
>NW_017729027.1:11560957-11564711 GCF_001723915.1 Gavialis gangeticus
TAAGTACACCTGTATTAATTTTGCAGGCTCTGTAAGTACTACCTCAGAAGTACATTCACCACCAAATATAGGTTTAAGGCGTAGTGGACAAATTGAAGGTGTGCGACAGATGCATAGCAATGCACCAAGAAGTGAAATAGCCACTGAGCGGGACCTTGTGGCTTGGAGTCGAAGGGGTGTGGTACCTGAATTATCATCAGGGGTAGCCAGGTAAGGCTATCTCTTCTGAAAGTTATTAATTTGATTAAATTTGGATTTTGGTCTAGATGGCATGTGACCATGCAGTTACTTGGTTTTGGTATGTATATTCCTCGATGGGTTTTTAATTTTTTGGAAGAGGGAGGATGATATCATGAGGAAGACATTAACTTCTAGGAGAGATTGAATAAGAAAGCAATAGTTTGGCATGTGTTTGGGCGGGAGAGGTTGTGAGGCTAACTTTTCATACTATGCAGCAGGGACATATTTGCCTAAAATTAGTTCTAGTGTCCTAGCTGTAAGTAGTAACACAATATTGTTCAACTGCCATTTGCTGACAACACCCTGTTTTTACATTTTAACTCCTTTTGGCAAAGATGGTACACCAGCCCAGAGCAACTTTTCTGAAAGTAATCTAGATGTAATCTTAGTGGTAAATTCTTGTGAGGCAGGGTAGATTTGCACCTTATAGATTAATTTAGAGATGTATAGCATATGCTTTCCTAAGCAATGACTTTCTTCATCAGACTGTGAAGGTGTTGCAAGTCTAGTAACAACGTTGCTTGCACTCTCCTCATTTTAACTTTTTTTGCCTCAAAAGATAATCTCATTTCAGAATACATTTATCCCTCAGTATTCTACCATGGCGATGGAATTCATTCTTGAGAGAATCAGTAATGCCTCTCCTTTGTGTTGCTTTGCTTCTGGTCCAGTGGTTGCTTGAAGCCCTTTTCTTAGTGGCCCTTTTGACTCTGTGCCCTGCATTCAAAGAGCAGTTCCAGATACAGGTCCTACTGGCTGAGACCTGATTATTTGTCTTGGCATCACAAGCCGTCCCTGCTCAATTTTTAGGTCTCATATTCGCAGAGCAGGAGAACTTTACAAAGTGGAGGAGCTTCATGACTCCGTCGTGGTGTTCCACTTCTGATGAAGTACTCTTACCCCAGATAGTGGACTTCAGTAGAGAACTTTGGTGAGCCTTTGCCTTGTGGTAAAATATCTTCCAGACAGTCTGCACATAGCAAGCTCATCCTCCATGTCAGTGGGGCTTATATGACAAATGCAAGTTACTTCTTCCCAGTTACTTGGGAAATAGGTAAATAATATCAGGCCCTTTTGTGGGGACCAGAATTTTTCTGTTACCACCTTGTGCCATGTTTTTTATTCTTAACAGGCAGGGGAAGGTAAAAAGAGCTTTATGATAAGAAAGGATAAGGAATCAAAGAGTAAGCTTGCTAGGAAGGAAGTCTTGTTCATGTGCCATTTGGCAGTTAGCCAGCTACTATGTACTGTTGGTTTGCTATAACTTTGGACTTCATGAATATCTGGCATACTTTGTTGATTTGTCTCCAGACTTTTAGAAGACCTTTATTTGACTTCTTATGAAGGGACAGTTGAAGGGACAGTTAGTGGCCAAAAAATGCCATATGAGACACCCTTGATGCAACTGATACCACACCTTCATCAGTGGCCACAGTGGTGATCATGAGACAGTCTTCTTCCCTTCTGGGCTCTTTTTTTCTAAGGAACTGATTAATAGGGTGAAGAACATTCCCTTTTTTGAATCAGAAGTATTTTAGCTCCAAGTTAAATGAGGCTCTATACATTGCTGAGGACACTGGATACTTTCCTTTCCTTGGGAGCAAGGAAGAGAGGACTAATTCGTTTGGCCCTGCAGGACAGATCCAGATCTGGTAGCATGTGGGACCTCATGCGTGCCAAATGACCCAACTCCAGTGGTATGCTGGCTTGCCACTGCTTGCTGCCTATTTTTCCCTACCGCCAACGATGACCAAAGATCCCAAATTTGGTGGTGGGCAAAGGTCTGGGGGTAAGTAGCAGTGACATTTACCTTCTGGGTTCCAGAGCTACACCAATGTAGTGGCTACAGTAGCAGCATCAACAGGCCCTACAGGCCAGAATTAAATCACTCACAGGCTGTTAGTTGGATAGCCCTGCTTTAGGGTGTTTACGCACTGCCAAGTAGTACAGATACAAGCCTTATAGTCAGAGATGTTGACACTGGCTTTATGATCCAGATATCTTGTTCTGCAGGGACCAAACCCTCAGACTGATAACGACCTCTCCATTTGATAATAGGCTAATTCTGTGATGGCAGATGAGAACAATGCAAACAATTCGATATCTACCAGTCTGAAAGCTGTCATCAGAGGGAGGGTACATCTGGCTACTATGTGTGCTTCACCCTGAGGTTCTCTTTTGCATGTCAGCAGCCTGGAGGTCTGAGCCTGAGGCTGTCCCCCATCCTCCTCCACACTCCCAGTGGGGTGGGTGAGATGGGCTGGTAGTATGCTGTCTGTCCATGATGGCCTCGGGTTCCCATCTTGGGGACCCTTTGCTGTTCTGAAATCCCTTCTTTTGTATTCTTTTTCCCTTCATGACTCTTCATTTCTTACCATCACTGATTGGTCTCTCAGTGGTCATGATATTTGTCCATATTCTGTCCCATCAGCATAATCCTTTGTTTCACAAACCCATCACATGCACACATCCTAATTTGGGCTTTACCCGTCTTCTCCTAATTTGGTCTTTTCCCGAAAACTGGAAAGCCTAAGGGCCCTGCAGTTGAGCACTGTGACCTAGTGCCACCTTATGTTATGGAACAGTGTGGTACACATCTTCAGTTCCCCAGCTTGTGCTTGCTGTTTGCCTGTATCAGACACAGTGGGCCTTGAAGAAACTTTGTCACAGACAGGCTTTTTAGAAATCAGTTAACCCTTACTGTTGCCTTGGATCATTATTCTAATATTTATCTACCTATAAGCCAGTTCCCAAGAGCAAACCTGTAAACACCATTTTCTAACCATCAAGAGACACCGTGTCGATACCTGCCCTTTGCTCTGCATCTCATGAACTGTCCTCTAGACGTAGCAACACTTCCACAAAAAGAAGCATCCTTCATCAGCAGTCCCTTCAACTCCTCATTCTCCACATCATAACCAAAATCTTTGGGATGGTCAAGAGATGCAATCATTTCCTTAAGTTCCATTTATTTCCCTTCCTTTTGCTTGTGAGTGGCTTGCTTTGGTTTCTGGAAGCTTGGCACTCTGTCTTTGATGTCACCATAGCTCACTGTAACCATCCTGTTGCACACACTTCCCCCAGTTTCCATTTTCAGTACCTGTTCAGGAATTCTTTTTATGAGATTATGCTTTGATAAGGGATCTTTTTTTTTTCTCTTCTCTTTGGGGTGGTGCTTAGAATAAGTTCTTGTATAGCAAGGGAAAGGGGCTATAAACTAGTTACTTTCTGGTCCTGAGGAGGAAAAGGATGAGGTTGTTTCTTGGATGTAACTAAAGCTTAATTTTTTTTCATTTGTATACTCAGTAAATGTAAGTAAATAATGCTACATTCATGGTATGAGAGTGAAATCCTATACTCATTTGCAGAAATACTACTCTGACAATTGTTTTGACTTTGGAAATTCTTATAGGTGGTTTCAAGTACACAATTGGATGGGTAAAAAATTGGTGGTGGTGGACAGGTTGTACTCCGCCTGGTGAGATGTGAGCAGTGGGGTACCCCAGGGCTTGGT
>NW_017729027.1:11569898-11570152 GCF_001723915.1 Gavialis gangeticus
AATCCACAGCATACATACAGGCTGGGGAGTTCTCCTCTTGAAAGCACAGAGGTGGAACGGGATCTTGGAGTCATTATTGACTCCAAGATGAACATGGGCCGCCAAAGCCAGACCTCAGCCAGCAAGGCCAGCCGTACCCTGTCATGCATTCAAAGATGCATCTCATGCTGGTCCAGAGAGGTGATACTCCCCCTCTGTGTGACTTTGGTCAGGCCGCAGTTGGAGTACTGCATTCAGTACTGGGCACTGCACTT
>NW_017729027.1:11575152-11578561 GCF_001723915.1 Gavialis gangeticus
AGGAGGGCCACCCACTTGGTGAGAAGGCAGCAGGACAGGCCCTATGAGGAGAGACTGAGGGACCTGAACCTGTTCAGCCTTGGCAAGAGGAGGCTGAGGGGGGACCTGGTGGTTGCCTACAAACTCATCAGGGGAGATCAACAGCAAATAGGTATAGCCCTTTTCTCCCCAGCACCATCTGGGGTGACGAGGAACAGTGGTAATAAGCTGATGGAAAACGGGTTTAGGTTAGAGATTAGAAAGCAATTTTTTACAGTTAGCGTGGCCAAAATCTGGAACCAGCTTCCCATGGAAGTGGTCCTCGCCTCTGCCTTGGGCAAATTCAAGAGGAGGTTGGATGATCACCTGTCTGGGGTCTTGTGAACCCAACATTCGTTCCTGCCTGTGGCAGGGGGTCAGGCTAGATGATCTTTTCAGGTCTCTCCTGACCCTAGCTACTATGAAACTGACATGGCTTCCAGCCACGAACAACTGTGCTTGAGTTAAAGACACAAGCTTCCAGGATATATTCCAACTTGATATTCTGGGTCTTGAAGTTGGTTGCAAAGACCCAAGAAAAAAACTACTTTTACAGAGTTTCATCCAAAAGAATTTGTTTCTTAACTCAGAATTACAGTTTAGGGGCTGGATGCCAAAATAAGTACAATGTTAGTAAGTCAGATAACTTTTTTTAGGAACAAAATTCAACTTTAGAGTAACCACGATGACAAAGCTAACTATCATATTTACTCATATACCACACATGCTCCCTGCACCCAACCCTTCAGAATTGGGGCACGTGTCTTAAATATGAAAGCTATTTTTTCTTTGCTGAAATAGAAGCAGAGATGGAAGCCGTCACATTTTGTTTTAACAGCTGCAAAGATGCCTGGCTGCCAAGGTGGCCTTAGGAAGCAGAAGAGGGTGGAGTCTTGTATTCCCCCTCTTACAGCTACAGTAGCTATTGGCTTAGTACTGTGGCTTGTGCTTGAAGCAGCAGGTGAGCTATCTCTGGGCAAGTGAGATGCTGCATGCCATCTGTAGTATCTTGATGCAACTTGTGGTGTGGAAGAAACGCTCTTTATGTAAGTTCCTATCAAGAATACAACTATTTACAATGAAGA
Source organism: Gavialis gangeticus (assembly GCF_001723915.1). Taxonomy (NCBI): domain Eukaryota; kingdom Metazoa; phylum Chordata; order Crocodylia; family Gavialidae; genus Gavialis; species Gavialis gangeticus. The sequence continues at coordinate 11,576,256 of NW_017729027.1, forward strand.
ACTACCAGTCTTGCTGCTGCCCTTGCAAGGGTCTGGGGCCTAGCCATGTTCCTGTACTATCACATCCATAAGTTCCTCCTACCTCACCTGTGCTGTCTCCTAGCATGCCACATTTCCTGGACACACTGTATTTCCAGGTGGACTTATTCTTGTCACGTAGTCAGCCATGACTCTGTGTTCTTCTGCCTTCCAAAAACAATGTGTGGGTCATATCTGGGGGCATGTGGTATGAAACAAAATAACTATTTATGACCTGATTGTGTTCAGGAAGTTTGTCTGTGCCTCTGGATCCCTGCTAGAAGTAGAAAAAATAATGTATAAAGAATGTGGTAAATGTTTACCATTTTCCTTCACCTAGAGATCCAATTATAGCTCTTTGCCCTAAATCTAACATTAATATGTCTTCAATTTTTCTTTTTTAGTAGGCAGGAAGAATGGAGAGCTGCAAAGGGAGAAGAAGAAGTAAAGATACACAGATCAGAAGAGAAAAGGAAATATATTACAAGTCATGCTCCAAGAGAGAACAAAATACCTTCTTTTTCTAAGGTAAATGCCCATCCAGTTATTACAATATTTTCCATAAAACCTTTTGAGTATGCTGAGCCAAAGAAGTTCATAAAAACTCACTTCACTTAAAATTTCAAAAGGAATATCTTGATGTATTAATGTATTTAGATTTACTCTGAATAAAAGAGCACCTGCCTCTTGTTAAGTCGTTTAGAACAAAATTTAAGTTTTGCTCCTTGAAACTCTGTTAAGTGGGACTTGGTTCTGTTATGTTTGAGAGCAAGAAATAATGGGTTCTTTCAAAAGTATCCTGCAGTTCTGTATGTGTGAATAAGTCCATGCCTTTTAAGAACTTGGAAGCGGAGCTTAACAACAAGACCCATCAGGAGCTCATAAGAACTCCAGACTGGGTCAGTAGTTTGAGTTGGTTGCTCAAAGTGAAAATAAAAAATAGTCGCTCTTAGTAATTTTTTACCCCCTCTATAGGCTTATTATCAGTAACAAGGCTATTGCAGCTCTGGAGACCTTTTCATACTGTGCTGGGTAGTAGTTCATAAAACAATCAAAGGATTGTGGTTGATCTTGTGTTTGTGTTGGGCTACTGCAAGAGCTGTAGTCAGGTGGCTTGCATTCAAAATTGCATAAGAATGTAGGATTTGCCATTTTCAGGGCAATCCAATAACCCATCTAAATTTCTTTGTCCAACAAGTGCAAGTACTAGATTCTCAGAGGAAGAGGCAAGAAAACCTCATAATGGACAGTTTTGAAACATATTGCCCAACTGGGAAGTTGTTGTTTTTTTCCCTCTTCATTTTAAGTCGGTCTTGAATTGGGAAAACCTGTGCCCCAAATTGTTATTTACATAATTGCCCTTTTTTAACCTTGCTTAGCCTGTGCCTAGCACCTTTGATCATTCTGTAGTTTCTCTGCTACAGTGGGCTGCAGGAGTATCTGTTTTTTCTGCTGAGTTCCTGAGAGATTTATAACATGTCAGGAATTTTAGGCTAAGTGATTGGTCAGTTCTTCATACCCCCCCCCCCCCTTGTTTTAAGGAAATATTGCAACTGGTAAGTTGACAAAATCTACATGGACAGTAGTGATTTACACACATCAGTAACAGTCACCTTTTATAGGTCCTGGAGTTCACACTACTTACATATAGTGTTGCTTTATTGTATCTGTGGACATAAAATTGGTATGCTTGTGCTCCCTTCCCCTGTCCTTCTCATATTCATAACTTGTGTTACGGTGAATAAGCAAAATCCCAAAGGGATTCTGGATTAGTTAGATGTCAGGTGGGCTTTAAAACTCTCTCTGAAGTGGTGGTGGGATCCTTTAAGCCTAAAATGTCTGTATTGTTATTGATCTTATTAATCATTTTGATTTGATATCTACGTGTGTATGTTCACATGAATTGTATATTGAAGTGTTAAAACATACTTGTTATGCATTAAGTGCCCAGCTATCCATATTTTGTTGTAAATTGGGGTGGAAGCAAAAGTTGCCATACAAATCTGTTTTCTGTGTTTGTGGTATGTCTTTAAATATTTAAATTTAATGTTCATATTTCAGTAGTACGCAGAAGCTGGTGAGTTCTGTGCTCTGCAAACAAGGGGACAGATTACAAGTCTTTTCCAGAGAGATTGATTAGAAAAAATGTGAAGACCTAGGAGAGCTGATGGGGAGGCTGATGGGAACTGTTAACACAGAGAAACCATTTTCACATATCTGTATAACTACAACAACTAGTAAATGAGAGATGCAGGAACTTAAATATTATGTACCGCAACCCTGTGACA